>NW_006494611.1:6154284-6158093 GCF_000325575.1 Pteropus alecto | reverse complement strand
TTGGGATTTCAGTTTTCTAAATCTAAATTCTTAGTCCAAGAATTGCAGATGCAAATCATTTTCAATTACACGAAAACTTTCCAGATTCTGTCAATTTGCTTTGTAACCAAGGAAGATACTTCTCTAAGTCAGGGTTTCCTCCTCTAGAAAATTAAGACATTAGACTAGTGTTTGCTGTTGACATAAGATTGAGGTTTACAGTATACAGCTGTAGAGATGAGAAACAGGAGGAAGAGGGTACTGCTTACAAAACATTTGACAAGCAGCTTTGAAAGTTTCTCAAAGTGTGGTCCCAACATCAGCACCATCTGGAAACTTCTTAGAAATACAAACTTTTGAGCCCCACTCTGCATAAGAGGCTGTCTAGAGCATTCTGAAAAACAGTCACTTGAACCATAGTTGTACATGCTTTAGTCTCTGTGCAGGTAAGATATAACAAGAATACATTATACCAGTAGTCCAATGTTAAGCTTATCAAATTGTGACAAATTTGTAATCTACAAATCATGATTTTTTGTTTTTAAAGTGAAGCTTATTCAGTAATCAGAGGGATTACCTTGTAATTCACAGAAATAGACGTTGATGATTCATGCATGTCTGATGAAAGGATAAGACAGTTATCCATCTAGTTTGGATTTAGAGCACATGCATTAGAAGCCACTACAATAACCAAAAGGACTAGACAAAGTCTCAGGGACAGGCAGACCCACATACTTTGGGGTATTATAAGAATGATGCCCAGATGGATAATCTGTTTCAGAGATTTGGAGGGACACCACAGATCAAATTTATATGTCAATCTTTTCATATAAACACTATAACTCAGACAATTTAAGAATAAGCATACAGCTCCCTATAACAAGACCTGTTAATGCAAATAGTGCTAACTATATGCTAAATACTATTTTAAGTGTTTTACACATGGTAACTCATTTATTCCTCATTATAATCCTATGTGTAGACACAATAATTATCTTCAGATAATTAGAGATTAAAAAACAGAAGTAACAAAAAGTTTAAATGACTTATTTTGAAGTCACACAGAAAGTGGTAGAGCTGAAATTTGAACCCAAGGCAATCTGATCCTAAAATCCATAATTTTAATCACTACAATATACTTCTTCAAAATAATCTTAAACTCTATGAGATTGATTGTTTCGAATCATCCTGAACACCATAAATTTGGGTTTGAATTATCTTAAAAAGCATGGACTTAGTCCTTCAGTGGGTAGTTACTTCCCTCTGGTTGCATGTATGAGTCCCAATAACTTCAAATCAGTCTTAAAGAAAAATCTTCTGTAGTAAAAATAATAAAAGCACAGAAAGTAAAATCAATATAAATTTTCTTTTGTACAAGGCAAAAGCCATACCAACTCAAAACTAAAATCACTTTGAGATATCATCTCATTCCTCAAATCCAATTACAAATACTGAAAAAGGCCTAGAGAGATAGTGACTACCCACTAGATATGCTGGCTAATTATTGAAATTCTGGACCTCTTAAGTCATCTTAAATAATTGTTTCCAGAGTTCTAACCAAGTTATTTCACTTGCTTGTTTTTAAGAGATGGTGTGTTCTTTGCAAGGCTGGAAAGTAAAATGTCTTCATGTTTGACCCTCATGCTGTTTCATGTGCAATCCTTCTCACTGTTCACCCAGAATTCCATTGATTTTCATAAAGATCATCTTCTAAGGTCATTGGAGGTTCTTGTCAATAAAGATTTTAATAAATAAAACATCTATACCAGCTATCATTTTAAAGAGCACAAACCTAATGTAAAGGCTGAGAGGTTTGCCTTAGGAACAGAAACAGTCAGTTTGAGGGCCTGGAATAGAATCAAAGTCTTTTGTTTTCCCTTCTAAGTTTTATATCAGGGAACAGAAAACTCCAAGCCCTGTAACGAAGAATGAGAGTATCATGAAATCCCAACATCATTCAAGTAAATTCTCCTATCTGTTGCCTGAATTCCATTCCCAGCATTATAGCCCAAATTCATTCGATAACGATGATGGTGATAAAAGCAACAGTAGTAACAGTGTTATTATGGGCAAGTTTGCATGTTATACATACACCCGGTTTTTTCAAGTGGTCTTTATGTCAATCAACTCTGAGATGTGTTATTAACTCAGGTTAATAACTTAGGTTTAGAGAGTTTGAATAACTCACTTGATAAATTTTAGAATATTATTTCAAATGCCTCTAATAAAGGCCAACTTGTCATCTTTCAAAGCAGCTTACACTGAACTTCAACTGCCCTTACTGTTAGAAAGGTGTCGTCCTTATATTGCTGTCTGCCTTTCTCAGCTTCTAAATGCTGGTCTTCTGCTCTCCGGAACTACATAGAAGTCTGATCCTACCTGCAGAGATTCCTATACAAGTAGGGATAGGAGGCACAAACAGCTTCTATGACATCCAGGCAAAGTTCTACCTCTTCTTCTTCAAACAAAATCCTTTATGTGTTTATTTTTTAGATAGTATATTCTGTGCTGTAATAGTTTATATTCTCCCAATAGACTGTAAATGTCTTTAAGGCAGGAGCCATGATAAATTTTATCTATTTCAGAAACATTGCTTAACAAGGTTTTTTTTAAAAAGTTTAATTGAGATATAATTCACATACCATAAAATTTGCCCTTTAAAATTGTACAACCAGTGGTTCTCAGTATACTCAAGAAATTGTGCAATTCATATTACTATTAATTTCAAGAATATTTTAGTTATTCCCCAAATTACTCCTGTACCCACTGGCAGTTAGTCCCTGTCCTTCCTTCCACCCAGCTACTGGCAACCACTAATCTTTCTGTGTCTATGATTTTGCCTATTCGTATGAGTGGAATCATACAGTATGAAGTCTTTTGTGTCTGATTCCTTCTATAGCAAAATATTTTCAAGGTTCATCCATGTTATAGCATGTATCAGTATTTCACTCCATGTTGTGGCTAAATAATATTCAGCATTGTGGATATATTACATTTTGTTTATTCGTTCATCAATTGGTAGATATTTAGGATAGTTCTGCTTTGGGGCTATTATGAATAATTTTGGTATACACATTCACGTATAGGTTTTTGTGTGGCCGTGTGTTTTAATTTTCTTAGGGATAATAGGAATAGCATTGCTTAGTCATATAATAGTTCTATGTCTAATCTTTTGAGAAACTCCTAGACTTTTTCCAAAGTAGCTGCACCATTTTACAATTAACCAGAAATGAATGGCAGTTCCAATTTCACTACACCCTTGCCAGCAAATTTTAGTGTCTGACTTTTTTTATCACAATCATCTTAGTGTGTGTAAGGTGGTATCTCATTGCAGTTTTAATTTGACCATTTCCTAGATGACAAATGATGCCAAGCACCTTTTCCCATGCACAGTATCCTCTTATATATCTTTAGAGAAATATCTGTTCAGATCCATTGTTTAATTGGATTATTTGTGTTTTCCTAGTATTATAAGAGTTTTAATATATTCTATATAACCCTTTATCAGACATATGATGTGTAACATATTCTCTTAATCCATGGGTTTTTTTTCTTTTCATTTTCTTGATGTTATTTGAAGCACTAAAGTGTTTAATTTTGAAGAAGTCCAATGTTATCTATTTTTTATATAGATGTTTGTGCTTTTGATATCACTGACTAACACAGGGTCATGAAGATTGCTCCTATATTTTCTTCCAATAATTTTATAGTTTTAGTTCTTATATTTATGTCTTCAATCCATTTTAAGTTAATTTTTTATATATTATATCAAGTATGGGTCCAACTCCATTCTTTTGCATGAGGATATCCAGTTGTCCCAGCATCATATG
>NW_006494611.1:6105304-6154234 GCF_000325575.1 Pteropus alecto | reverse complement strand
TAAAATCAATTGTCCAGAAATGTAATGGTTTATTTTTGGACTCTCAATACAATTCTTTTGATCTAATGTATACCTGATGCCAGTACCACACTGCTTGATTCCTGAAGCTTTTTAATAAGTTTGAAATTGGGAAGTGTGAGTCTTTGCTCTTTGCTCTTCTTTTTCAATATTGTTTTGTTTATTGTGGGTCCTTTGATTTTCCATATGAATTTTGGATTCACTTGTCAATTTATACAAAGAAGAAAGCTGGAATTCTCAGAGGTACTGCTTTGAATCTGTAGATCAATTTGGGCAGCATGCCATCTTAACAATACAACTGATATTTGAATAACACAAGGAAAAGGGAAGCTTACCCCCGCGCGCGCGCGCGCACAAACACACACACACACACACACACACACATGATCTAAAATCCATGTATAACTTTTGACTCCCCCAATAGCCTACTGTTAACTGGAAACCTTATTGACAATATAAACAATCAATTAACACATATTTTGTAATGTTCTAGGTATTACAATACCTAGAATAAAATAAGCTAGAGCAAATAAAATGTTACTAAGAAAATCATAAGGAAGAGAAAATACATTTACAATATTTATTTTTAAAAATTTGCACATAAATAAACTTGGATAGTTCAAACTTGTGTTATTCAAGAGTATTATGCCTATCAACCAATAAACACAGAATTTTTATCCACCTATTTAGGTCTTCTTTAATATTTATCAACAATTCAACAGATATTTTGTTGAACTAATAGTAAATGAATAAAATAAAAAAATAAAATGAATAAATAAATGAATAAACCAATCGATAAATAAGAGAGTGAGAGAGAGAGAGAATTCAAGGAGCTCTTGGAAAAACACACACAGTGACCATCTTCTTGAATCTCATTGCCCTTCTAAGACAGCCACCTTTTACCTGTGTTTAAGATACATTTCAGTCTTTTTCTCACATCTTCAGCCATAAATTCTATAGTTTCTTTCTCTTTTGCCCATCTGATATGAGAAACAGTGGGAGATAGGTGATGGTCTGAATGACACATTTCCATTCATACCCTTCCAGCTCCAGGAAACTTGTTCTAACACAGACCACCCTGATTCTCCCTCTTTTTTTTTCCCCCCGTTTCTTGTTGTAAGGTCTGATTTACAAGTGACTGGAAAAGTAGACTTCTCCATAAGCAAAGTTAAACATCATAACTTTTAGCTATGGTAGGCTGTCTGATGAGAAAAGGAGCCCTAAAATTAATATTACATAGACTATTAAGCCATCTACGATGCTGTTTATAAAAACTGTTTCCTAGCTTTGGTTACCCTTGTAAGAATTAAATTAGCATATTAGCCATTTGGGAAATAAAAGATCACATTGTGTAGATTGGTTGGTTGAGAAAGCCAGGAAGATTCCATATTGCTAAGGAATTAAGCACCTCTAGCAGAACCTAAGAGGTATTATTTTCCAGTATTTTCATGTAAGTAGTACAATATCAAGATGGAATTAGAAAAATTTCAACACACTTCAGGAATGATTCAGGTAAATGGGCTTATGTGTCTAACTACCAATTCATGCTTTCTGAAATACCACATTTCTTAAAAGAAAGAAATAATTATTCTACATTATTAGCCACTTTAAATCTTATATTTTATTTTCACCACTTAATATACTACTTTAATGGATCCATTGTTTACCATCAATGTTAGCAAAGAATCCATTTAGAATTAATTTTCTCTTTTAAAAAAGTCTGAAGTTTACATATTTTAAGAATCTTCATAGACACATACACGTAGAAAGTTTACTTCCACTTTAAAAAAAACATGAATTAGATTTAGGAAATTTATTTTGAAATGAATTATAATTGTCATATACTATGACATAACAAATATCAGGTTAGGAAGCATCAGAAACAATGTGGTAAAGGAAAGAGGGCATGAATCATAGAAACTTGAACGAGTCATATGATTATTCGGCAGATTTTTTTTTTTCTTAAAAAAAGGAAGCATATATCAATTTATCAGTCAGGTAACTTTTTGTCTTCCATCACTGAATACAAAGATTTATCACATTGATCTTTGTATTAGAAAACACTTGAGTAACATATGGTCCTCTCTTTATAGCAGTACTATATAGGATACAGAAAAGAACTCGGTGTTTGTTTTTATATTATCCTAATAATAATAGTATACAGAAAAGAACTTGGTGTTTGTTTTTATATTATCCCAATAATAAGAGAATGGGTATAGTATTGAATTATAACCCAAAATAACATAATCTTCTCAACCAAGTGTACTGCTTTCAAGTGATATAAGGCAACGCAGGGAGAAAGCTAGAAATTTTATCTAAATCAACAGATACCTTTAAGTTGTCCTCTCAAAACTCATTCACCACAGCTATACTTATTTTTTATTGGTGCAAATACATGTAAACTATGGAAAAATTCAGAAAACAGGTAAGCTTTGTCATTCACTAATTTGATGTCAATTCCAGACTAAATTCTTTAGCAGATTCTAGGTGTGGATACTTGCATCATTGCTGGATTTGATGACATTTACTTATTTATTCAACAAATATAAATTTGCATGCCTCTTGTGTGCCAGGAAACAAAAGATAATCTTGCTTTCAAAACTTCATTGTCTGATATTTATCACAATTGTTTCTTTACTGTTCAAGTTTAAGGCATAATATGCTTTCATATTGTTTCCATAATAGAGACATATCTTTACATAATGTCTCTATAATATATAATATAATACTCTGTGAGGTAAAATTATTAGAATTTTTACTTTACTTTTGAGTAATTTATGATTCAGAACAACAAAACACAATCCAATTTCCTTCTATAGTCTTGAACCCCAATATGACAGCATAGTGCACATCTGAGTCAGGGCCCAGGGACCACAGCAGAGAGACACATTCCAAAATTCTCAAGTGGCCCACTTACAAGTAAAAATTACACCTGCTGACTCAATGGCAGTATGTGCCCAATTTACATCTTTCATTTCAATAAAATTCCAGTTTACAAGGAAATATGTAGGTTCAAAAAACAAATTAAGCTTCATGTTTGCAATTACACATTCTCTGAAAGGCAATGTATGACTTTCTTGGTAATTTTTCCAGTGTGAAAAGAACCTTAGCAGGTATGCTCCAATGTGATATTTTGTGTAGGGACGAATCAGTTACTCACCATGACAAATGGTGGTATGTAGAATTGATTATTAATGACCTCCAACCTTCTGTCTAGAGAAACCATCATTATCATCACTATACTTTAATTTGGCTATAATCCACATGAAAGAAATAGGTGTCGAAATGGACAGATCAGGGACGATATCTTATCTGAAGTATGGTCTTTTCTCTTAAAACACAACACTCCTATGTGTTTGCCATGATCAAGTCTAATCATTTTGAGTAAAAAATACAGCTAGATTTGTATTTTGTAGTTTAGTTGCTTCTCAAATTTAAAAGAAAAAGAAAAGGCACCATGGGGTTTCAGACCAAGGCCACTACCAAAATAGATATTTAAACAGTAGGAGAGGAGGAAAGAAACAGGGAAACCAGTCCTGACAAGAAAGCTCTTCAATTTTGCAAATGTGATGTGTGCTTCTGCACGGACATAGGGCTAATTATTTCCACTAAGTTGCTGTTGTAAAATGAAGAAGCTCAACAGGCAGCTTTGTGCGTTTCTTTTTAAACCAATGCCTGAATTGAGTGATTCTGTGTAATACAACACAGTCATCACTGAGCTAAGGTCTTGCAAACAAATCAGAGCGAAAGGCTACCATAGGGGCCATAGCCAGGGTATCATAGAAGAAATCCCTACCCTTCCCCAGGCTCCAGCAGCGCTGGCTCCTCCATGGTAGTCAGCAGCAGATGCCTGCTCAGCTTTGTCCTGCATCACTGCTGGGAGCTAACCTACACATGAACTCGGAGCACACTCTTAGACTAGGGCACGTAAAATGGACATTTTTGTGCAAAACTTTTGTAAAGGTGCAATCCAAGGTAGTTTTTTGGCCTAAATTTCTTCTCTAAAAATATTACGTTTTTATGGCACTCAAAACAGAGATTTAAAGTTAATTTTATTATGCTCATCTCGTATGACACAAACACAAACATTATCTTTAAAAAAAAAAGAGGGGGTATAAAGGTTATTGAGATGCAATTATATACAATCTAAAAATTAATTGCCCTTCATCAAACTCATGGTATGCAACTCTGAGTCAGCTAACCACTCCACCCCTACCCTCATTGTGATTTAACTGTTGACGTTTTCTGGCAGGTACAGACTGATT
The DNA here is from genome assembly GCF_000325575.1 of Pteropus alecto. Lineage (NCBI taxonomy): Eukaryota > Metazoa > Chordata > Mammalia > Chiroptera > Pteropodidae > Pteropus > Pteropus alecto. Next base: position 6,149,951 of record NW_006494611.1, on the reverse strand, counting down.
TAAAATAACTCAGATCTTTTAAGCATGGGCATTGCAAGAATTCGATCCTTTTTTTATTTTAAAATGGTATTTTTGCACATTTTAGCTTACTATACTCCAATTGCCATCATACATATGAGATTTCTACAATGTTTCAACTTTCACCATAGCTCTCAGAGAAAGCCATTAGTAAATAGATAATGGAGACACATAGACAAATGGGTTTTTTTCCAGTAAATCATGGTATGCTCCTAATTTTTTCCCAGAAGAATACTGGAAGAGGAAGGTGACACTATCAACACCTATTCTCTTTTTCAACAGCATAAGACCCAGTTCTTATCTCAATTCCCAAGAAGTCAACCAAAACAGCAAGGGCCCAGTCTACACTGATAGTCTGCATCTCATCATGCAGTAACAGCTTGTTGCAGCTTTCATCTCCCAGAAGCCTACATGTTTGGGTTGCACTGAATAATATGAAATATTAAAAATTTAATTGCTAATTAATCTCTCCTGCAGCTGCTCATGGCTTTTGCAAGCTAGAACAGACAGCACACAAGAATAGAAGCTCCATGGCACCACAAGACTCCACCCTGATTACGCTGCCTGTAAGCCCTCAGGCCATATGAATTCCTAATAAAAAGCCTTCCATACAACACACACACACACACACACACACACACACACACACACACACACACACACACCTCTGAAATAATTTCTCAAGTTGCCTCATAGATTATTGCTCTATGAAAAGAACTCAGCGTGGGAGCACTGGAATTGCAATTAAAGACATGTACATGTGACCAAACAACATTTATGTTCTCAGTTTCCAAATAGACTAAGAAATTACAATACTTTTTAAATGCTTTAAATGAGGAAGACAAACATAGCATTCAGAAAGGATAAGCTTCAAACCTTCAAAGACCTGAAGACTTAAAGCAAGTTCCAGACGTAAACCAACAATCCCAAAATGAAATCAGAAGAATTGAGTGACCTGTTGCTTAAGGCCAATATCTGATTTCTTCTAACTCTAGAACAATAGAGTATCTCTGCAAGGGAGAATAATTGTAGTCACCATGCCCATTTTAGAAATAAAGAAAAGAAAGCTCAGACTGGTAATGTGTACAGTTCACACAAATGGAGCTCTTTTTAGAAAGCTGAGCACATGGAATTGAGAAGACAGTGCTCTTCTTATTGGCAGACTTGGAGTCCAGGCTATCAAACTATGCCCAAGACAATCCTTATCCCCAAAATTTCTCTCTTTTTTTTTATTCTAGTCTAAATGAGGATAGTGAAATTGCTTTTGACCAATTCAAAAGCAACCTGATTGAAAAATTATTAAATCCCCAGTTACCATGAAATATTAATATAAGATATCTGAAAGTTCTTCCAAGTCATGTAGGCACCAGCTCCAACCCTATCGAACTCACTGCAGAGAAGAAAAGGCAGCATTGTACTAGGAATCAGAAGACCAGAACACTAGCCCTCATTCTGCCAAAAGAAGAAAAAAAATCAAAAGTCCGTGATTTATCTTTTGTCTTCTAAGAAATCAAGAGAATTTTAAACTGAACCCTTGTGTAGCTCTTCTGAAGAGTCTAAGCTGTACTTCTAGTAACAAATGATGCCAGATGGATGGGGTCTAGATATACAGTAACTCAGATACTGTACTATCATAAATTTTCTGTATACTTTTTGAGTTACGTTTTTGATTTCTCTACTCTTTTGTTATGTTTCCAAGACATATTTTAAAGAAAGTACCAAAAAAGAGAGACATTTTGGAATAAACTAATTTAAATACTAAACAGAATCTAACTATCCCTTGGATGCTGTTGTCATCCACAGAGAATGATTACATCATGTTTCAGGAAAAAGGAAAAGAATCATTCCTCCTGCCTCTGAGTGACACTGAGTAGTGTACATTGAGTACTTTCCCATTCTGGGCAAAAATTTTCTTTCTGTAAAGTAAGAGTTCGGCTTCATGACCTCAAGGGCCCACCTAAGCTCTGATACTCTATGATCATACCACCTCCTCCTAATTTTCACAATGATTCTTCTAAAACTATTCCCTAATGCACAAATTTTACTAGTTAGAAATTTTAGTTCCAAATACTAAGTTAGTTTAATTGCTTAGCTCTGTGCAGTGTACGGATGTACATTTTTATATCTTATTTAGAATATGCTAAAGGAATTACTCCCAAACCCACTGTAGGCAGAAACACTATCTCCCCTAAATTCTACCTCTTGCTATGAGAGTTCTTGGGCATCATGAAGGCTATTTAGGTATTAACTGCATGTGATTTCATCTACCTATTCCCTTTGCACTCCACATACCCTAGATTGCATTTGAACTAACTTGTTCTTCAAACAAGGCATTCACATTCAACATTCCTTGACTTTCTCATTACTGTTATTCTAGAACCTTAAATCCCATGACAGAGGCAGCCAAGTAAACTCAAATCCTCCGAGCTCTGTGGAGTCCTCTCTGACATTTGCCCAGAAAGGTATAAAGCATAATGTTGATATTCCTATTTTTGATTTTCCAACAATTTCACGATAACTTAAAGTAGCACATTGAAGACCTTCTTTTGAATTGCTTCTGTGTTTGTCTGTTCTCTAAGATCAGGAATTACTCTAGACCAAGAACATATTGATATAAAGCTTTATATTTCTAATGCCTGATCATTAGTGGGGTTTCAATAACTGTTAGGCAAATGAATGAAAATGTAGAATTAAGCCACATTTCCCAATAAAAATGTGAATGAGTAAGTGAACAGAACTAAAGCTGGGAAATCTGAGAGTAGAAAGAGTCTCTTTGGAAAAAGGAGTAAAACGCTCCATAAAATCTATCTTCAAGTGCTCAGACATTTTTTTCAAAGTTGTTATGTGAACAGAGCTCCTTTGGACCTCTAAGTATATAAACATTCTATATATATTATTATTTTCTCCTAGGTCCATGAGTCAAAACAGCCTTACAAAGGTGATTCAGAGGTGGGTTCAGGAAAGCACATAACACATGCTTGAAACATGAGAAGTCACAGACCTACTAGCCTACTTTAAGTAGTCAGGTGACTCAATGGATTTTGCAATTTGTTTTGGATCAAAAATAAAAACATCAAAGTTGAACATTAACAGTCTACATTTCTAGGACTTTTCAAGTACCTTTTAATTATAGCACAACACAGTCTACTACAGACATCATCTTTTCTTGGCATATATTTTTAATATTTTAAGTGTGTGATTATTATTCTCACAACATATAATTATGTGAACCAATAAATACTAACACTTCTAATTCAGTTCCACCACAGTAAAGATAATTCAAAAGGATGAGTTATATTTCTCAATTAACTCTTGCTTTCCTAAATTAGAATAATAAAAAAGTTAGAAAGGATCACTCTTTAATTTCTGAAAGGAATGGGCTCATTACAAAAAAAAAAAAAAGTAGATTTTACCTTAATTCTCAACTTATTCTACTTAAAGTTTATCATTATTAACTTTTTTTAACTTTCTGAATGTTTTTCTCTTTAGGAGAAAGCATACTCAAGGGACACTGTTACTCATATAACTGATTTCATAGTTTTTGTCATTGGTAAAATCATTTAAAAATAATCCCGATTTTCTCAATCTGGTTCTAGAACTTAAAATCAAACATATCTAAATTCAGGGTCCAGCTGTACTCACACCATAGTCCTATGTACAAAGACAAGTCACTAATCTGTTAAACCTTAGTTTCCTCAGCCTCAAAATAAGCACATCGTCTATATCTCAGAGCTGAGCTATCTATGTCTTACTTAAGTGAGAGTGCATGTGAAAGCGCTTTACAATCAGTAAAGTACTGTCCAAATGTCAGTGATTATGAGTTTGTGTACACAATAAGATTGCTCAAACAAAAATGTAGCTACTCAGTAAACCCATTAAAATGCAGTAGCTTATGGAAGACATACAGAGACACAGCCTTAAAAAATGAAGGCTATATTAAGCAAAAACCACCAAGCAGAATCTCTCCAGTATACATTAGGGCATAAGATCTGAGGCGAGGCAAAAAAAAGATGAAAGAAAAACCCTATTTTAAAAAAGTGAGTGGGGCACAGACAGGTGAGTGCAGTGGCAAAGTCAGTGGCCTCGATATCCTGAGAAACTGGGCTTGAGGTATTTGCTTGAGTGGAAGAGGAAAAATGTTTAATATCAAGCAATGGTCAGAAACTAGGAAGTAAGCAAAGCTTGCTGGAGAATATTCTTCAGACCTGGGCCATTCCACCTGCATCATTTCCGAGATGGTCTTTCTTCCTTTGTTCCATTTTCAGAATGAAATTTAGCTTTCCTCTGCCTAAGAAGCTTCAACTTCTCCCCATTATCTATTAAAGAGAGGCCAAAATCTTAATCTGGCATTCAAACTTGTCCCTAGGTTGTCACTGGGAAACCTTCCAGGCCTACAGCCACTTCGAACCTTCAGTGGCCTTGTCTACAGCCTCCTGGCAGCCTGGAACTTCCTTGCCTATGGCTCAGGTTATTCTCCATCACTGTCATTATCTAATATTACTATTCCAACCTTATCTCCAGCTGAACACATAAGCCTTCTGATAAGTCTTCTCAGATTCTGCCACCTTCAAAGGTACATATCACTCTTTTCCTTATGTTTCCATAATATGTGCCATGGTTTAACTTATATCCTGGGCTCTGAAAGGTGACAACTTGGCCCTATACTTTCTTTTTCAACCATCTACTCTTTGCCTAACAGTTCCCCCAAAGCCCACAGCATCTGCTGCATACCTGCCTCTCAGTACATGTTTACAGAAATAAATAGCATTTCCACTACTGATAGGTCTCGTGAGACCAAGAGCAAAGAGTGTTTTTTGCCATGTGCTCCCATATAGCTGACAGTCCCATTATGTGTCTAGAAAAGGTAACGGGAATATGTCTAAAGGGGAAAGCACTGTCACCTTATGTGCAGTTCATTGTTGAAATGACTGACAGCAGAGAAGCAGAACTGGTTTTAAATTCGTGAAAGGAACCATCGTGAATATAGGAGCTGCTATTCAAGAACAGGAGTGAAACTCAAGAGTGCCGTATGCAGTCACTTAGTCAAACACAAGAGTCAAACAACCCAGTGACAATAGTGTCGGTTCAATGCTTGCAACTAGAGTTCTACTGGCTGTCTTCTGAAGACCAGAAGTCCTGCAGTCGATTTGCTATTTTACCTTCTCAAGACCTGAAAGAAATAGGGAATGACCACTAGGGATGGAAAATCAGCTTCTGAAATGCAGATAATAAACTAAGATGAAGATAAATAGCCAAGGTCCAAAGTAATCAAAGAAATGTAAAACAAACAAACAAAAACTGATAACAAGGCACTATTTGCTTTTTAAAAACACAGATTAATTGCTATCACCAAATTCTGGTGAGACTAAGGAGGAACTGGAAGTTTCAGAAAGAAAAGTAAAGAAAGTGGTCATATTCCTCGATGTAGAAATCCTACTCTTAGGAATTTGAGGCAGAGAAATAGCTCCAAAGAAAATATGCACAAACATGTCCCTCGAAGCATTACATACAACAACCACTAAAAAACGAAAGCTGCCTTACATATAGAATTTCTTTACAAAGGTACAGTCTTCACCTTAACTTTAGCATATCCATGCTGAATCTTATCTGTTAAGACTATAACGACATGCAACAAAACATGCACATACGCAAAGCCAGAAAAAGAGCAAGGCTATGGAATAAGAAGGGAATTATCTTGCATGAACTTTTTGTGCAGTGGTGTTGTCATATTTTAAAGAAAATATTAATAAAATCAATTTAAGAAGTTTCTGTCTGTTAACATGTTGATATTAAATAAAAAGACAATTTAGACTGTTGATTGACTCTGAGAAGATAAAAAAGAAAAAAAAAAAGAAAAGGAAGGGCAGTAAGCAGCAGCTTAATCTTTCAGATAATTGTAAAGCTGGCAATCTAGAGACATTTCCAGATAGCTCTTACCTGTGGGGGCCGGGGCTTGTAGGGGGAACTGCACTCGAGGTCAGCTAAGATGCTAGTCAGTGAGTCAATCTCAGCATCCAGGCTGGAGCGTCTCTCCTCGAGGGTCTTACCTCCAGGGTTTCCCTGTCAGAAGCAACACAGACATATTAAAAAAAGAAATTTTCAGTTTCCATTGACACTAGTCTGAGTTCGAATTCCTCAAGTTATGGTGTGGCTTTGTCCAAGCTTTTCTGCACCTTTTTCCCCCTTCATATAAAACCTCAGTGAGATAGTCTGGAGTAGAATTATGCTTTTATGACAAATAAGAAAGCTGAGAGGTATACGGTGATTTTCCTAAGGTCACACACTTATTTTTTGATGAGTATAAAGGTAAAAGGAAATAAATATCTCCATCCTCTATTCAGGAAGCAGATTCAACTGGGAAGATATTACAAGCTCTTTGTGTTCAAAAACCATTGCTTTGGATGATGACATTTTAGTTGGAGCAGGAAAGGGCAAGGGTGGGAGACTAACATTCCAGGAAGAGGAATCAGCGGGGAATAAGTGGGTATTATGTGTGTCTGTGTTAGAGAGAAAGAAGGCACATCCCAAGCAATGAGTCTGAAAAATAAACTAGAATGAGACTGCTTAGAGTTCTGGCCAAGGAGCTGCATAGGAAGCATGTGCCAGTGGTCACTGACTCTGAAGCTGGAGCTCTGTGCATTTCATATGTTAATGCTCCATGTTATCAGAAGCGCCGACTTCCACCTGCACTCAGAATCAATAGTGGAAGACAATAACACTGCTACAAGCACATTCCCAGGCATTGTGAGAAGGCTCAAGAAAACAGTTTGCCTAGAGCTTAAGGCAGGGAAGTACAAAGCGGCCCTAGGATTTGGAATCAGGATAGTGTCTGGAAAAGTTTAGAAAGAGCATTAGCCAAGAAACCAGAATATCCTCAGCAACAGCAAAAAATAGAATACCCTGAAAAGCTAGCATTAAATCTTATAATCCTTTTAGTAAATTTATCTTTTTAGTCAATATGCTGCATCAAGCAACAATAGCATAATGGAATTGCCTATTAAGACCACTAGTTCCTTTTCCCCTAGTAGTTTGCTCATCAAACCAGCTTCTCTGAGTTCTGGAACTTATTTAAATCTCTGCTTCAAACAGCCCTAAGTGGATCTGGTATATCAGTCACTTTCTTGTGAATTTAGCAACCATGAATTAATCACTTCGGACTCGATCTATCCCAAGCACCTGGATAACACCAACCTCTGTGAAGCTGTGGCCCGACCCCTTGGGGTCAAACCAATGACTGCTGCCTGCCCCAGAGGTAGCTGGTATCCTTTGTTGTGAGCCCTCTTTAACCATCCATATCGTTTATCACATTATCTAAAGCAGCCTTCTCATCATTTTCTCATTCTGGATGTATGTGCATGACCCATCTATGGTACTCTATGCTCTCACCTGCTTTGTTTATTTTTTCTAACAATATCTATCGCCATCTAACATTATATTTGACATATATTGTCTTTCATCCATCTCCCCCGGGAGAAGGTAAAGTTCATGAAGGCAAAAACTTTGTTCTGCTTCTCGCTGATTCCCCAAAATCTTTCTGAGGGCCTGATCCATGAAAGTGTTCAATAAATGTTTTTAAGTAAACACATGAATAAATAATGACAGGCTCTGACATAGGTCCCCTTTTGGGTAAAAATAGATAAAGGTACAATAAGATAAATGGATGCTCTAGTCTAGTATATAGAGCATATATCACGGATAGAAAGGGAACCAAAGGGCTCAGTGTGCGTATTTGTGCACACCTGTGCGTGTCTGTGTATCTCCCACTGTATAGCCCAGATTTGAAGGTTGCCTTTGTGAAAAAGGAGAGATTTTACTCAGCTCCCTTGCTACACAGCCAAAAAATGAAAGGAAAAAAGAAAAAAAAAAGCGAAATGACATGTTGGTTATATTTTCTCAGAGTCTGAATTTCCAGTCGACCAAACCCTATAAGGCCAGTGGACTTTGCCCTAGGAACAAATATTTGGAAAGTGTTAATTCCTCTGTCAGAGATGAGCTCATCTTTAACCCAATGAATATTAATAATTATGAAATATTGTGGCATTATTAAGAAAAAAATCTTATTTAAAATTCATGTGGCTATTCTGGCACTGGGTCCTGGTAAAACAAGAAAAGGTAGGACGGTCTTATTATAGAAGGCAACTGAGAACTGTGTGAACCTGATTCTCTTATGTGCAGATATAACATTATAATAAATATGAATTTGATAAATGTTTTTCCATATGCTAATAGACATCACAATATACCGGTAAGGGTGTTGGATTGAAGCCTGTTTAAATTCTTTCCTGGGCCATAGTCTCCTCATCTATCAAACAAGGGGAACATCATCTGCCCTACCTAAGCCAGAGGGATGTTAAAAGATTCAGACAAAAAAAAAAAAAAAAATGGAGTAGGAAAATGCTTTGTAAATTTTCAAGTGCTATAATTATGATGATTTTCATACATAGCATTAATTATAGCAACCAGTAACTATAAATTAATATGAATAATATAGCTATTGTTAATTATTCTTCTTCTTAAGGGAAGCATCATTCATTAAGTGTTCCCTGGGGGTATCAGTAAAGAGACATGATTTAATAAGGTCTACAACATCTGCACTCTGGCAGAAAATACATTAACTGCCCATGCCCTAAGTCACTGGAATATCCAACCACAGAGACTCAAAAGTCACAGAATTATCCTGAGCTACACAATAAAATAAGTAATTATAGTGTGCAACTAGCCTGTGCATGCAAGACTTCAATTGGTATCCAGCTTCCTTATTCTGTTATCCCTCTGAGTTGGGAGTACTCCCCATTTTTAGTTTCTTATATTAGATTGATGAAATTTAATAAGTTCTAGACTAATGCAGTGAGATTTTTGCCCCAAGACACCCCTCCTCCCCCGTTGCCCTACTTGACCTTCTGGTGAGAGCTTTGCTTCTAAATTTCAATCCCCATTAGGGATTAGAGTAGGCCTCTTTCTCACTATAGAGTCTCTATTTTTAACTGAAGTCTTGCTCAAGTCCCACGACCAACCAGTCCTTCTTTTGGCTTGCTCATCTACCCTCTCATCACCTCCAGACTCAGAAACTATCTTGCTGCTCTCAACAATGTATACTGGATACCAGAGGCCACAGTTCTATAACTAGTAACAAAATCGTACACATTAACCAACGTATCTTCTCCTTTACTCCTTAACACTGTAGATTGACCAGTTAGCTGATGGTTAAATAACATGCCAGAGGCCAAATAACAACAAGGAATATTCTCCTGATTCTTTGCCTAATGCTTTTGCTGGATACCACACAATCCTATTAAGTGGTCACTGTAATAATAATTCTCATATTCTTCACCCATGACTGGAGAGATGCCATTGTCTTAGTCCAAAAAGCAAAAAGCAAAGCCTGAGCCAAAGATTCACATGTAGATCTCAAGAAACAGTACTGAAGGACTGGAAGAGTTAAGCAGGGGAGGAGGAAAAGTCGATTCAAAGGTGCTAGGTAATTAGGGCTCCATTCTCCTGAAAGCCCTCTGAGGAACCCCATGAAATGTGCCTCAGATCTTCTCACCTAAGGGGTGAAAAAATCGGAATATCTATCCCCAGGCTCCAGTACTCCTTCGAGTTGCCTATAAGGTTAAAAACTCTGTCATACTTGTCCCAAGAAGTAGAGTGGTAGCAGAGAAGCTCCGGGACAGAAAGTGAGAAAAAGGTATTGCAGCTGAGGCAAAGTGCCACGAAGTCATACCTACGCAGAGGTGGTTGCTATAGCAATGGCTGATGCATAAAGGTGGAACAAGAATATGAGAGGTGAGGTACAAAAGGTGTTCAATGACTGTGTCATTTTACTAATAGCTATAAAACCCATATGAATAAGCCATTCATAAGTTATTATTTTCTACAAGATGCTTATTTTCACTCATTCAATAATACGTATATGATAAAAGCTCACCAAAGAAACAATTAGGGCTTATTGTAACTTGGAAAGTCATCGTTCATAGTGCCATGAGTAGAATTACAGAGTGATAACTCTCCCATTGTAAATACATTGGAATTGACTTTAAAACAGAGCCCAGAACCAAAATGTAAAGCCTAGGAGGCCATTTCCGAGACTGACTTTAGATGGGTCATGTTTTAGCCTACATATTGCTAATCCGCTAACTACAGATGACAGACAAGGAGAACCAGTAGTGAGTTATGATAGAGTATTCATTTGTAATTATTCATTCATTTTTATATCCAAATATCTTATTTAAAAAGAAATTAAACTCACAGAAAAGCTAAAAACGTAGTAAAATAAATTCTATCCACAAACCCTTCAACAAGAGTCATCAATGGCCAGCATTTTGCCACACTTGTGCAACCTCCTTCTCTCCCTCTCTCTCTCTCTCTCTCAAATAACAATGACAACAACAAAAAGATAGGGGAAACCACTCAGATGACTTTGTTCATTTTTTAAGTCTATGGGCAAATTCTACAGCTTATATATGAAATATTCATAGAATGTGGTAAGATTAGAAAGCTTAGAAATAACTAGTCTTCAATATAAAGAATAAGTAGATTCCAGTGAAGCAGCAGGAGGGGACTCAAAGGTCTTTTCCAACCCTGACTGAGATGCAAAAAGCCAGAAAGGTAGTGAAAAGGAAAAAAAAAAAAAGGCTAAGTGCTTAACAATCGCAATATATACTATACTTTTTGTCAATACACTAAAAAGTATATATTCTGTTTGTTACTGCACTTAAACCATTTTTTAAAAGTTGCAGAAACTTCCCCTCCACATACGTCAGCTTACATCTCCTAAGAACACCTAATTTTTAGATACCGTTACCATATCCAAGAAATTTAACATGAGTGCAGTATTATCTAATGTTCAAGCATGCTCACATTCCACCGGTTGTCTCTGCAATGTCCTTTTATCTACTGTTGTTAATTCCTATCCAGAATGCAATCAAAGATCACACATTGAGATGACATGCCTTTTTAGTCTCTTTTAATTTAGAACAGGTTCCCAGCCTATTTTTGTCTTTCATGAAACTGACTTTAAAAAAAAAAATTTAGGCCAAGCATCTTATAAAAAGTTCAACAATCTGGCTCTGTCTGATGATTAGATTCAGATTAAACAATTTTGGCAGGGATATCATAATGCATGACACTGTGTCCTTCCTACTGCATCACATCAGGAAGCTCGTGATATTAGTTTGGCCCAGTTTGGTGATATCAAGTGCGATGACTTGATTAAGGGAGAGTCCACCAAATTTCTCCAGCATAAAAATGTCCTCTTCTCTTTTAAATAAATAAATTATCTGTGCAACTCTGTTCACCCAATGGTTTTAGCCTCCATAGATGACCCTTGCCTGAATTGATTATTGCATCGGTGGTTGCAAAATGGTGAGAGTACTCATTATTAGTGAATGGAAATAAGTGGATCCTGCTTAGCATAATAACAATTTATTTGTTAAGAATTCATTTCCATTTTGAGTTAGGGGAATAGGACTAACCACTATGAAAGAAAAAATCAGGAACCTAATGATCAGACCAATCTTGTTAAAAAGGGAGCTCTTGTTCAGGCTATTAAGAAAAATAGTCACCAGAATGGTCTAATTAATTAAGAACCAATCTTTGGCCTAGGAAGCTCACATCACTCAAAATATATATGAGCCTGACCTCATCAGCAGCAATCCCCAGAATCTTTGGCGAGGGCAAGCAAACACATTGACACAGCGCAGAAGAGGGATTTGAAGAGCTAAGATTTGTATGTGATTGCTCAAAACATAACAGAACAAAACCAAACATCAGAGTGAAAATCTGATGTTAGAAGGACTAAATCATTGATTTTTAAATCATGTTTCAAAAAGCTCAAGAAATTCCTCCAGACCCCATGTATAATAAACACCAAAGGCTGCAAGCCACTACTCAAGCCTGGACTTCTTTTTGTGATTCATTAGGAGAAAAGCTTTCCTCGATAGCTTAGGAATATAAAACTATCTCATCTTATGGAAACCGAGAATGTTACTACCCAAAAGAGTACATTCTTTATACATAAAATTTTAATTTTCTTTTCAATGATATGGTTAAGCATTAAGAATACGGCATTAAAAAGAAAAAAAGAAAACCACAGCATAAATTTCACTTCATTTTTATTCTCTTTTATGGTTAGTAAAGTTCATTATTCCCTTTTTTCTAATATCAGTAAAATATAAACAAAAACAAAACAAAAATGTTGGTGATAACAAAAGGAATACTAAAAAAGCTGTATTATCTATAAACAGTAAACTGTATTTATCATTTATCTATTACTTTTTTTATCTTCGATGAAGCTAAGGAGATAATCAATGAATTCCTTTCTTTGTGATCATTTCTATTAAATTTTTTCACGCAAAGCACCCTTAACACAAAAAAGAGTGTTGGCAAAGGCTCTGGAGTTAGACTGCATGGGTTTGAAACCCGGATTTGTCACTCACCAGTTTGGTGACCTTAAGCAATTAACCCAAAGCTCTCTGGGTCTCGGTTCCTCACGCAGTTGTTGTAAGGATTCCACAAGTTCCTACATGTCAAGTACTGTTCACAGCATAAGTATTTAATAAATGTTAGCTACTCAATTATTGCCTTGAACACAGACTCAAAATAAATGCTTCCGCTGACACAGTCAGTCAATTGAGTATATAACTTTTAAAAATACTTTGATGCGAAGTAAAATTAGCTGCTGGGGGCTTCAGTAGTAGAGTTTTAAAAAGGAGAGATTAAAAAAAAGTTTGATTTTCTATTCAGAAAACAGTAATGGGGAGGGGGGCAATAATAGTTTAAACCTATGAATTAAATAAACCGACTAAAATATTTTTGGTCCTCACTGTAGCATGCAGTATAAAATAGACCATGCCAGGTATTTTTGCTATTGATTTTGTTTTAAAACCTCACAGAAGATAGTTTTCTTATATTGCATTTTGATGATGAAGGGCCAATGAGTTGAAGGAGTATATGATAAATTTCAGAAGCCATTTTTTCACATTCTTCAGCAATGCAATAGAAATAACCAAAAGTGGATGTTTGAATACTTAGAAATCTGATGTTACCTTTATATAATGGCTCATCTTCAAACTTTTTTTTCCTTGAATCTTTCCATGACTCGTCAAAATGGTACCAGAATTGAAAAACAAGGCAAGTGCTCAGTTCCTATGTCAAGCATTCCATGTGAAGCAGCCAGAGATTTGAAATGGGCATGCCATCGAAATGGAAAAGGGGTGAGAAATTTCTTTAAATATTTGTGGTTCTGATTCTATGAGCTAAGCACCATCAATCAGGACTTTCAGATAAAGAATGTTTGGGAAAATGTGAATATAGATGATTAGCATAGAAAAGGTAACTCAGGCTCATGAAACAGAACTAAAAGGAGAATTTGAGCAGTTATTCCAACATTTTCACTTCAAAATAATAATAAAATTCCCCCAAAGAAGTAATTTAGATGTCTGGGATAATAATTCAGTAAAAGGATTGAATACCTTACAATGTGAAACATCTTTTCCAAAATAATATTTCATAAATTATGTCAACTGTTCTTCTTAAGAACCCATGAAATAAGCAGAAATTTACTCTTATCCCATTTTCCAGACAAGGAAACTTTATGGAGGAGAACACAGGCCCTGTCCAAGGATTTCCAGTCTCACTAGTGGGACAAGGTTGATACAATTAGGGAAGGAGTAGAGTCCATCCTACAGCCAGTTTATTAGTCTGCGCTAACAGTGAGGTGCAAACATGTGCTACAGAAATGTCAGAATGGGTGGGCACATGTAGATTCGTAGACAGACACTGGAAATAGGAAGAATCTTAACTAGCATCTATTCCAATCTCATGATTGTACCAAAAGGAAACAAAGAGCCACAAAGCTTAAGTGATTACTAATGGTCAAACATCCAACAGATAAGGATGGGACACAAGATCTGAATCAACTCTTCTGAGAACCAGTCCTACCACTCAAAACTCTCAAGTAAAAGAAGACAGTATTGTCATTCTCTCCTAAAAATCTTACAAGTAAGCTTATGTTAGAAGATGGCCCTTAATATTTAGAAATGTTTATCCAGAAAAGTAATACTCATTACCTACTCAGTACAACCATAGAATTCTCTTTAGCGAACAGTGGGGCGGATGTGTAGGCAAAGAGAGTAGAGAAGCAATAAATTAGGCATTTCGTTCTGGTTCTGCCATAACTCAGGACGGTGACCCTGGGAAAATCACCTTCTCTTCCTAAACTTATGCTATCTCAACAGCAAAATGACAGGTTTAGACTTGATCTTTACGTTTTCTTCCAGATTAAAAGGTCTTTTATTCCAACACATTCACATAAATGCAATAATGTGAATATTATAAGGAGCTTAAGGTTTGTTTTGTTTTGTTTTAAGTGGGTGGTGATAACATTTTTTCACTTATAGCCACTTACCTGAATCAAATTACTCTGTTTCTATTTAGTTTAAGTGTTACTTTGATAGTTGAAAATACAAAAGATATAGAGCAGATATTAGCAGGATATGATTTGAAATGCCCATTTCAAAAATAAAGTCGCTGATGTTTTTATAAAGGACGCTGCATTCAGTTGTATTTCTTTAAGAGTCACTAGCTAATTAATGGAAATAGAAAAAGACAATGGCAACGTCCTAGCAAGCAGTTAGGAGAGGAAAAGACAAAACACACATCAGTTCTTATTTCAAAGTCTAAGAAAGAAAGAGAGATGGAGGAATTATTGAAAATGACAGGAATCATATTTTCTAGCAATAAAAGATGCATCAGTTCCCTAATAATAATCTCAAATCTGCTCATTGTTTTCTCTTGGTCAAAACTACTATTCTAAGACGATTCTGGGAAATATCCTATGAGACAGTTGCATTCCTAGCCAATTACCCAGTCCACTGTACACAGCCTTGGACACAATTACCTCTGGGAACATGAAGAAAGAAAATCATAGCTCCCTCTACACTCCCATTATCAACAGAGAAGTGCCTAAGTTTAGAAAAGCACTTTCTTAAATATTATCTCATTGGATTTTCCCAGCAATCACAGAGATTAGTAAGTATTATTATTCTTATTTTACAAAATAGGATACTATGGGTCAAAGAGAAGTCACTCAGGTAGTGCATGGAAGAACTGGAATTTGAGACTCAAATGTCTTGCTGCAAAGCTCCAGCTCTTGCATTTTCCATGACACCAGGCTGGAAATTCAAAAGGGGAAAAGTCTTGCCTTCAAGTCTCAAACTGAGATTATACAGGCCAATTATACAGGCCACGAATTAGGTCATGAATGTAACTACAGTTAAAAGCCAAGCTCCAATCCTCTCTTTGGCCGTCTAGCTCCCCAATTAGCAGTTTTCATCTACTTTTCTACAAATATCTATCAAATATTCAGGACACATTGATATAAACAGCAAGAATTAATAAGAAAGAAGGGGGAGTGGGAAATCAGTGGCTTTCTGCTCTGCAAGTGCTTAGTGTTGTATTATAGAGATTAGTCTCTCCACAAATAACCATATTATAGAACTGAATACAGGCAGGTAATATTAAAGTATGTGAAACATAAGATGCTAGAGCAAACATGGCAGGGGGTGGGGAGCCAGAGTAGCTAAATAGGAAAATCATATTGCTGCATGGATTCACTAAGAACTGAGAAAATCTTGGACGGAGAAAAATATTTGATATTTACCACTTAAGCATAAAGACATGGGGTGGGGGGGCACTGCAACATGCACTAATACTTGGCAAATAATGTGTTCTTTTAGATAAAAAAAATAAAAGAAGATCAGACTCAAAGGTCAGCTGTGGTCAGATTATACAGGTGTGTAAACCCTTGGCATGGAAGAAGCTTGGCTGGTATCCACGGTACAGACATCTACAGGATAAACACAGTCCCCATGACGAAGGAGAGAGTGGGCAGGGGTAATTGTATCTTGGGACTTAGTGTTGATATGGGAACAAACACCTGGTATGAATCACATATATTTTAAGCAGTGCACAGAGAATTTACATTAACAACACTCCCCGCAGGAATTCCTATTTTTATGAAAAAGGCTGCCATTGATAAAAAGTGAATAGGGGACCATATCAGAAAGTTATTGATCTCTTTTTAATCGAGAATGGATATGAATCCACAAGACAACAAACATTTCTGCCTGCAATCTCGGGAATACAAATTAACAGACTGCTTTAAAAAGACTGTTATTTTCCTAGATAAAGGCTGAAAAAAGTCTAAAAAAGTCAAGGAATGATGCTGTCTCAAGCTTCACTATTCTTCCTTAAACTTCAAAAGCTTTTCCTTACTCCAAAATTCTGTTCATGCCTCATTTGAGACTTTCCTGAGAAATGTTTCCTTTTTCATAGAATATTCAGAGTCTAGGGATAAATCAGATGACTACTATTTACCTAGCCATAGTTTATTACCTACTCTAAATTAAGAAACAAGTCAAATAACAAAGGAATAATGAAAAACTGAACTGGTCATTTCTACCTTTCCTTCCCTCTTCTCCTCTATTCCAGTGTAAACTTCTTTCTTTATGATATATTCCACTTAGACCAGGTCTAGAGGTTCTATTCCTATCTTTGGTTCAAACTTAAAGTAGAATCCAGTCCCTACCTAGATTTAAATCAAAAGGATTTAAAGCAGTGAGATGTTCAACCAAGTCATACCTCCTCTCAATTTTAATGCCTTCTCGTGATATAGGGTAGTAATAATATAAACCCCACAGGGAAAACCAGGTGGCATAAGGTCCTGAGAACCACATGTCCAATAGAATGCTAAGTGTATAATAGGTCTTCTATAAATATTGGTTAGCAGTATGTTCTGTAAATGAGAGGATTATGGGATTATACTAGGTGAGTTCTAGGAGACCTTATAACTATTAAACAGAAAGTCTTGGTCTCAGAGTGAGGCTACATTTCAGTGCCTGAAGACAGATCCTATAAGAAGAAAAAGGCTGAAGTTTTAAAGGTAAGCTGAGGCTCTTCTGAGGACAGAAGTACCACAGTTGCCAAATCTGAATCTTTGGGAGCAAGGCCTAACCATTCGCATTTAATAAGCCCTTCATCCCTCTCCTAATTCTTTTCCACACTAAATTTGAAATCTGCAGGCCTAGAACTTGGTTGCCTGGAGCTAATGCAAATGCTAACAATAACTAGAACAATTTAATTAAAATCCTACAACTCCAAAAGCATTTAAGGAAAATTCTTTACTAATGTATGCTAACCCAATTCCTGGGAACAGGGAAAATACTTTTCTGTCATTCGACAGTTCTGTGTTCTCACCCACAGTGCCAACAGAGCAAACACAATCTACTTCACTTCCCCTCGTTTGTAGAAATGACAACGTTTACCACCTCGAAGGGGTGCTGTGAGTTTCCATTTATTGGTGTTTATAAATTCTTCTGAGTGCTCTGAAAAATCAACTATAAGTTGGCATTATTCATAGCACCCTGTTGGAGCTTAATACATATTCAATTTAAAAACAATGACAACAATACAGCAATATCCACAAATTAGCATTAATTATAGCAATGTATTATTCTCACCCTACTGCCACAATTTTATCTAGGCAGAGCTGTTTATGTCGGAAGACTGTATAGAACCTCTCAATAGTGAGAGGCAGTCTTTGCTCAGTGGTACCAACATTTCCTCTAGGGAAAAGTTCACATCACCCTTGTCTCAGAGTTCTGGTTTTTTAGAGGATCTTCTTATTTGCCAAACACTAGGATAGAAGGTAAATTCTTCTCCCTTGAAGAAAGTCAGGATCCTGCCAAGTAGCCTGGACCCTCGATGTCCCATAGTCCCATCTTTCCAAAATTCTCTGGACTCCAGTTCCCCTTCACCATGATCATGGCCATTGTCCCCATTCAGGCCCTTGTCTGCCTCACTAGACTCCTTCAGTCAACCCCAAGTCATTCTACCATTGCCACTTTTGAACAGTTAAGTCCTGATATGTTATAGAAATCCATCTAAATAGAGATCAGGTAATTTTATTCTCCTTCATAAGGGTCTTTATTGTTCCCTAATGATAACTAATATAGCCTCAGATTGAGAAAATCCCAAAACTGTCATCAAAACTACTAAAGAGAAGTAATTCATTTACTTGAATTGGGGGAATGGCTGTAAAACACTCAGTGAGATTTTTACCATAGAAAGACAGCAGAGAGAAACTCTCAGGCAGAACGAACAATTTAAGGGAAGGCCTGTAAGGATACATCTCTCTCTACCTATGCAGTTTAAGTTCAATTTCCTCCAGGGGGCAATAATCTGATAGCTGGTCAAGGCATCCACTGATCAAGAGGTGTCACCATTCTCTCCCCTTGCCTTCTCTGTCCTGTCTTTCTCAGTCACCAGAGCACATCTTGCTGTACTGGGTTTTGCTGACTCTGCATGGGCTTTTGACATGCATAGTTGAGGTTGAGGAATCTGTGCCTAGTGGGTTTGAGGTTTCATCAAGAGAAAAAGAAGGAACTTATGTGATTTTACTGAGTAATTATTTTCACTACAAAAAATTCCCATATTTATTTTTCCCTTTTTTGAAATGGCACTAAGGAAACACATGCCAGACTGCCATGAACAAAGTTGTATTTTCCAAACAGTAGCAAGGACTAAATATAGAAAAGCTTGCTTTGCTCGCGATGTATATAACTTCCTCTCCCATTTCCTTTCCCCACCCTGAGCCAGTGCACAGAAGTGGTACACGTTGAACCCTCTGCATATTACAACAGCATCAAAAGCATCAAAAGGGGGATAAGCCCATGTACAAATATACTCCATAGATTTTTTTATAGAATTCCTATTGCCAAGACAAAGAATCAATTAATAAATCAATCTACAAATATTAACCCAATATCCTTCAATGAGATAAAGACTATAGGTGATAGAGGAATAAGAGCTGTGAATCAACCTTCAGACAGTTTGTAAAAGGGGAATGAACAAGAAGATAATAGAATGAGTTCAGGTCTACGAGTCCAAAAACCTCCAGTAGGA
The DNA here is from genome assembly GCF_000325575.1 of Pteropus alecto. NCBI lineage: Eukaryota > Metazoa > Chordata > Mammalia > Chiroptera > Pteropodidae > Pteropus > Pteropus alecto. Next base: position 6,130,970 of record NW_006494611.1, on the reverse strand, counting down.
ATTGTGGTCCACTGTCATACTTAATCGTGGGCAGTTCACTTAAGAAATCCAACCCCCACCACTTCATCATCAAAAAAAAAGATGGCCTGGATTAGGACCCTTTAAGATATGAAGCATTAAGATTTGTGATGTTAAATGATTTCCACAGGTATCCCCATGTCGCACTATGATTCTGGCTTTATGATATATAGTTTGGAGTCAATGTTAATGTACATGATATAATTACATCAGTCCACAAAAAGACATGTATTAAGTAACAGAAAAATGAAACATCATTAACTGATTGATCCATTAACCGATTCATGGTAGCCTTTATTCTGAACCAGATACGATAAGATACTCTATACTCTTTTATCTTAATTAATCCTCAGAATAACTTCTTAAATTATTTCCATTTTGCATGTGAAGATGAGTGATGCAAGTGGTAAGCAATAGAGCAGGGCTTCCTGACACTAAACTCTAGGCTCCTGACATTATACCACACTACCCATCAACAGTCAGGAGACAAGGAGGGAGAGTTCAGATGAGCCAGTGGTACTAGAGGCTATAAGGAAAAAAAGTGGGATCTGAGTTAAGTCTTTTAAAATAGGAAGAATTTCTGATCAGTTGAAAGATGAGGATACTCCAGGAAGCAAAAATAACACAAAGAAAATTAACTGTACATGGGAAGCTGACAATGAGAACACAATCTCACAATAGCAAAGACCATAAAGAGCACAGTGGGAGATGAGGTATGCTTTAAAGGGTGCCATTGGTCATGGAGTACTCTGAAAATCAACCGAGAGTGGAAATTTAATAGGGTAGGCAATAAAAAGCCATAGAAAGAAAATAACATTTTTTGAGGACCAATTTCTTAGAAATACACAGCTAGAATGAAATTAAAAGAAAAAAAAATAGAATCAGAAGCAATAAGTCTATTGTGATATGGAGAATGAATGAGCTAGGACAATGAACGGGAAAATGAAGGGACTAGTGAAAACCTGAGAGTCCTTTTTGAACTGAAATATGTTATATCTTGGTGACAGATATATTAAAAAGAAAGACATATCAAGAATGACCACAGAGTTAAGAGTTTGGGAGACCAGAAGATATAGTATTACTTCTAACAGAATGGAAGCCTCGGAGGCATACGATGAGTAGATTTGGGAACATATTGAATGTGAAGAGATAGAAAGTTTTCTTGTGGAAAGATTCTGTGGATAAATGGCAGATAAGTTGTGAAAGGAAAACACAGAGCCAAGACTCATAACTAGTTCAAGTCATTAAATAAACAGAGATTGAAGTTGCCTCTATTAGAGTTGTGACTTCTACTAAGAAAAGACAGAAGGTCAACAAGGAGAACCCTGAGTGAGCGCCTAAATTTAGAATCAGAAAAAAAAAGGTAAAGAAGAGAGAAAAGAAATAGTCACAGATATCGCACAAGAAACATGGAAGTTCTATTTAGTGAAAACTGAAGGAGGAAGCAGGGAGGCTCAAGTCATCAAGAGTGTTATCTGCCTGATGAAGAAGAACACGACAGAAAAATAACAGTCACTGAGGAATCAGAGGAGGTGGTAAACACGTGGAAGAGCCATTTCAGTAGAGTTGAAATGAGTTAAGTTCATTTCAGGACTGGGGCTTAAATCCCAGTTTACAGAGAGAAACAAGGTGCGGCAGGGAGGAGAAAGGAGAGGGGAGGGGAGACGGTCTCATTTCATGAAGCTGTAACTCTATGAAAACACTCTGTAGTTCCCATGGCCTAAAACTGGTTTCTATCTGCATTGGGTCAGAAGAGAATTACTAAAGTGACACTGTACAACTTTCAATGAGCTAAAAGAAAATGAAAACAATCCTCTAGGCACATTTCAACTTACAAAACGGTTTCATGAAAAATGATAATAAAAATGATGAAGTCTCCTGAATGTGCACAGTGGTTTGCAATATTTTTTTATTCAATTGTTTGATCATCTCTTCATGGAATACCTACATCTGAGCCATCCTGGAACTCTATGAAGTTCTGAGACAGGTCTTCCCAAGTCAAGACCCTGACTCTGAAATGCGCCCACTTTGGTAAGCTATGGCTTGAATCAATACATCTCCGTTTAGGAGACCATTTATCATTCTCCTTTCAAAACTAACCATACCAGCAAAGACCATGTAATTATGCATTGTTCTACATATGGGGGCGATATAATTTCTAATAGAATTAAAGCTCAAGGATGTTGAAATAATATTACAACAAATTATTTTTAAGGCAAATCTTTTACTTATTGATTTATAAAGTGCTATCATCAAACGGGGTTATTTTCATCTGATTGTTAAGAAAACCCAGAAGATAAGAGATATAGGATTATCATGCTAGCTCTATGACTGAAGAAACTAAAATTTGACATTTAGGGTTGATCTATCTCAAATCACACACCATCTTGATGTGTCATCTACAGTTTAAAACAATACATGGTTGTAGGACAGACATACTCTCCTTTAAGCAATAAAGAGAATGAAACAAACGATGAGGAAAGTAGAGAGTTTTTAAACTGCTATGTCTCTCTCTCTCTCTCTCTCTCTCTCTCTTTCTCTCTCTTTTTGGTGGGGTGGATGCTCTCATAAACCAAATTCTTTACTTCTAAAATAACAGTAAAATTACATTTCTTACAGTGTGAATCCTTTCTTGTGTCACTCCCATCCCTCCTTTAAAAAAAAACAAAACAAAAAAAACTGTCATAGAAGCATTTTTTTCCACCAGTTACCACTAATTTTACTTTTTTATTTACAATAATAAAAATTGACATCTTTAGTAAAGTTTATTGGTAAAAATAAATATAAAAACAAAAATTATGGAAAGACCTCCATTTTAAAGATCTTCTATTTTAAAGGTTTATAAATAGCTTTCCTATATTTTAAAGCCAAAGTATATCTTCTGATCTATAAAGATAAAGACAATTTTTAAAAAAAGGCTGAAGACAATATTGCAACAGAGGATTCTACAACAAAACTCATCAAGTGTCCAAATAATAAAAGCACTTGGAGAGGAAAAAGACAATTGGTGTTTTGTGTCCTTCCCTGAAAAAGTATATAAAAGAAAAACAATAAAACAGTGATGGCGAAAGAGAACAAAATGAACTAGCATAGCTCAGAAAACTGTAGGATTTTATTCCTGCCGAAGATGCTTAATACCATGGAAACCTAGACTATAACTTAACCTCTCTGAGCCTCAGTCCCTTCACTACGACAAGATAGAGAATTATCTCCACCCTTCCCTTTTCATAAGTTATTTAAAGGCTCAAGTGAAATAAGTATATAAAAGTCTTTTTATTAAAAATAACTCAAAGTCAATTTTGGAATTTATAACGTAGGAGCCTTGGAAAGGTCAAACTCACAAAAGCTAATGATACAATAATGATAATGATAGCTTAACACCACAAGGATTGGTATACGTATCACACGCAACAGTATATCTATTAGGAGTGCAAAAATACTTGACTTTTGAATACATCAAGCAAAATCAGCTATACACAGAAAACCTCTCTAAACCATTAGTTTCAAAAATAAAATATGAGTTAACTCCCTAGGATTTTGGTCTTGGCATCCGCTACTCTCCCTCTTTTACCCTCTCTTTCAGATCAAGTTGTTTTTTGCCCATGTTGAGTGGATTACATAAATTACAAAGGAACTAAAGGATTTGTGAGCCCAACAGGGCTTCCTTACCAAATCCATGGATAAGAACTACACGGCACAATCTGTGAGGGGATTGGCAGAGAATATGCTGCAGGCTAGGATAGAAGATGAACTTCTTTCTACTAAAGAATTACAAGGAAATCTATATCGATGGCCCCTGGCCACTTGCCATGAACACATATTGATGACTTTGGCTGCTTTTGGAGAATTTTAAAAGATCTGCCTTCTCTCATTTGTAAGGAAATTGATACCAAGCCAAGAGGCTTAAAAGTATTCAAAATGCACTGTTTTTGTTTTTGCCCATTTTAAAATAAGTCACTGCTCCCATGACATTTGTTTTGAGATCTCAACAAGTTGCCTTGACTCTATGAGCCTTTTTTGATTAAATTATATTTGTGCTGTTCTTATTTGTGAAAATCAAATATAATTTATTTTGCAATTTATAAATCAATATGAAATTATAAAGAGGTGATATTTTATTGCCAAGGCATTGAATTTTAGAGCTGTAAGAGATCTAAAAGATGATTTAATTCAATCATTCATTTTGCAAAGAGAGTTTGTAGGAGTATTTCTTTATTAAAAAGATTTAAAGTGTCCAAGTATGTAAATGATGGCATTGGATCACTGGTGAACTTTTGGAAGGCATGGTACAAAGCAAAAGATAGCAATAACTGTGCCAGAACTCAGTACAGGGACAAACTCAGTACAAAGACAAGTCCATAATAGGACAAGAGTAATAGGATCGACTGTAAATATTTACTAAGCCTTAGAATATGTCATGTACACACACTATTCTCCATGTGCATTACCTCCTTGAAACCTCAAAGAGGTAGGTACAATAATTATACCCATTTTACAGATGAGTAAACTGAGATACCGAAAGATTAATAACATGGCCATAGTCCTGCAGCTAGTGAGTGGGGAGTGGGGAATGCAGGTTTAAACCCAGGTAGTCTGGAACCAATACTTACAGTCTTAGCTATCATACTCTGTTGACCCTGAAGATTTACTTGGCTTAGATAATGCAAGCAGAGAGAGCATTTCTGTGTAGCACCCTCAAGGGCAGCAGGATGAGCTTGAGATTAATAGCAGAAGGTAGCAATACCTGAGCTGACTTCAAGCTGCTATAACAAAAAGGGTGAGAAGGTGGGGGCGCATCTTTGGAAAAGATGTTTGGGGTACATAAAGAAAGCCAGTCAAAACATCAGTGAAATCACTTAATGAATTTATCCTTTCTAATAAAAGTTACTTCTCCCTATTTCCTGACACTCCTCGAGACATAGTAATTAAGAAGCATGGATAGGGAAATAGTGAGGGAGGAAATTAAAAAGGCTTAAAATATTCTGCCAGAACTCGCTGTACAGAAGGACTGGTTATAGCCGGATGTTGCCATCACTTGGCATATATGTATGGAATGAAAAATAGAGGCTTTGCAACCTGTCTATGGATCCTCATGATTAATAAATAGCTTGAGGGCTGGGTAAAGCTTGCCAGTCTGCTCTTGGCATGAGTATTAAGGGAAACCCTTTCGCTGGCCTGCCTCCCCTAATTGTACACAGACAGTAAAGACTGTGTACAGATAGAGTATGGCTGTCTTGATATTTAAAGGTTATAAACCCCTGACCTAAGTAAATTGTGGCACGCAAGCTAGCCAGAAGAGTATATGCAGAGCCGCCAACCACATTTTCTCCCCAAATTCAGGTGGATATAGATTTATAAGTCAGGAGAAGACTATTACCAAAAAAAAGCAATTAAAGAAAAGAAGCAAGCAATAGGATTCCTCCTATGGTAGAACTACTAAAAAAGAATATTAATATGAAAGATAGAGAAGATATCCAAAACCATAACATAGGAGTTTCATAAGGAAGTAAAGGCAAATAGAAGATTAGAATGCTTATTCCAAATAACACAACAAAATCCCTTTTAGCTAAATAAAAACCTGACTCTTCAGATCAAACAGATTCACAGAATGCTAAGTAAAAATACTGGGGTAAGGGTAAGGGGACCTGCATCCAGACACATTGTAGTAAAGTTGCTGAATCACACAAATAAAGCTTACATGTCAAACAAGAAAAAAATCACTAAATTAAAAAAAAAGAATCAGACTTGCATCTGATTTCTCATGTGCAACACTAAATACTAAACAATACTAAACGATAGCATAGAAATCTTTGTAGAATATTGAGGTAAAAGAAATTTAATTCTACAATTGTATTTGTGGCCAGACTTTCACTTAAATATGAAGGGAAAAATAAGTCATTTTCAGATATATAAGAACTCCAGAAATATATCACCTACATGATTAAAAACAACAACAACAACAACAACAACAACAACAACAAAAACATTATTCGATGAAGTACTATGGCAGGAAAAAGAAAAAAAAGTAGACTCAGATGATGAATTCAAGAAAAAGAAATAGTAAACAAGAAACAGTGCAATAAACAAGTAAAAGGCATAGTTTATTAATAATGTAGTTCAATTTAATGTGAGAAATTATTCTCAAAAAAGAAGTGCTATAAAGTTTAAAATATTATAACACGTTCTCAAAATTCTTTTAAATACCACTTTGGAAGCAGGGAGAAAAATGTTCAAGCTTCATATGGTACACATATTGAGAGTGGGGTATATATGAATATCATAATTTTTCCTTGATAGAGAGAAGATGTTTTAAAATATTTAACCTATGTTATTTGAGTTATTTACATTACTATAAAAATACACTAATTTTTAGACGTATAAAAAACATATTTCAGCCTTGAAGAGATCACTAAGATTCTTGACGGGAGAAACAAAAGGGGATAAAAACTTCCACTGACTCAGAAAGAACCAACTGCAGTTTCACTTAACTTTGGGCAAAGGAAATTTTCTAAAATACACAAATATCATAAACTACTCCCTATAAAAGAACTCCAGAGCTAAGGCAAAGCTAACCTTATTAGTAATCCCTACATAGAGCAGAATAACTTTTTTTTCACTGCAGAGAGCATGCACGTGTCCTAGATTATTTCAAGGTAGCCGTTATCAATGATAATTGAGTTGATAAGGGTGAGTGGGTCTGTATGTGCACATACTCTACTATCAATCCCAGAGAAAAAGTTTATCTCTTTAAATAATTTATTTATTTATTTTTTTAATGAGGAAGAGAAACTATGGCATTCCATGAAAAAGGTGCAAGTGGCTAAATGAAACATTGTAATAGTCCCTGTGGGCTCTTGGTCTCCACTTTCAAAGAAGTTTTTATAAGTCTAGACACCAAAAATACCTCTCTCTTCTCAACTGAATACCCAATCAGACGATGATTCAGAGTGAAAGACAAACAGGAAAACTTTGACATTCGCCGCTAGAAAGTCACATTGACCAGAACCAGCGGCATGCCTAAGAACCCACTAGCTCTGCTAAACAAACACTGACCTACATATGTGGACCATAAAAGGAGGAGATAATCGCAAAGCAAGCTGCTGCTGCTACTGCTGTTGCCAGAGTCACAAACAACCCTACAAGGTAACTATGGCTTGCTAACCCAAGGCCTAAAGGAACGAGGCAGAGGGCCAGGAAGAAAGAAGCATCTCAATCACTGTTCTGGTATGTTTTCACGGACCAAGATATTCTTGTATTCTCACTGCACAGAAGGGACGAGCACTTTAGAGTGGAATCAAGCTTTTACTGACCATTTTGGTTTTGCTCTGGCAATATTACACACTATACCTGCTCTTAGCCTTTATTACCTGGATCTGCTCCTATTTTATCTCACCTCCTCCTTCCTCACCCCACGACCAGGAGCAGAATGGATGACCTCTGTAATAGAGTATGTCCATACCGAGTAAAGTAAGTCCTGCCACTGATTTCTATGAGTTCATGGACGAACGTGGCCATGGCTGTGGGCCTGAGTTCTCCGTGTCTAAAAGTAAAATTCTATCATTAAACATGTGTAACCAGGATAGTAATAGACTAAAGGTCACAAGACACATATTCCAGTGCCAGTTCTACTTAAACTTCAGTAGATTTTTAAGTTATCATCGATAAGTAAAATACATAAAATGGGTAAGTGGATAAATGACTATAATATACCATTGATCTTACTACACATATATGAGCTTTGAAATCATTTTCACAAGAACAGAAATGAGTTGGTACAACTTTTTGAAGACTGACTGTAAGTAGGACCACAAATGATTTCAGAAGTTTCTCTTCTTTCTTTTCTTGTCAACTAACTCTGGGCATTTCCCTAAATTCAATGTTCAGCTCACATTACTCTGCTCTCACTCTCTCCTCAGAAGAGTCACCTCTTTCAGTAGCTTTACTGATCAACTTCTTGGGGCAGACATCATCTATGTCTCTCCTGGTGTGACAGTTCCCTTGAATGTGTGTCATTTTCTAAGACAGTAGAAAGAAAATCAGTGTGAGACGATTATAAAGGAACACATTTCAGTTCGATAAGAGAAAAAAATTTAACATTTGGAGTGAACAGAGATGGACAAAACAGTCTGTTTTCTGAGGTGGAGGAACTGGAATTATAGAAGCAAATGTGGCCATCCTGCCTGGATGAATAGATGAGGAGACACAACTGAAAGTGTAAAACCACTGGATAGCACGTATGTAGAAAGCAAGCCACAGGACTGAGTCACAATGAGAGAGGCAGAGTTAAAAGTTGTCAACTGGAGGTCATAAAAAAAAGTCAAGCAAAGATGTTGTAAAAAGAGGAAGTTGAATATCGGGCACCTGAATTCAAAATCATCAGGTATCAGTCACTGAGGAGTTCAAGGAAGTCTAGCAGACAATCAGAGCTGTCTGCATGGGGTTTCCCACAAGTGCAACATATTTTGCCCTATGTTGCATTAAAGGCACCATTTGATATCCAGCAACAGATCTGGGGATGTCATCTTTATATTTAAAATAGTAACGGACACCTACAATAAATTATCAATAATTTCAGGATGAAGAGCAAATTCTGCAGCCAGAAATGCAGGTTTATCACACTTACTTTGTGCTTCTCTTCCTCTGTATTCTTATTCTTTTTACTTCATTGCTAAAAAATCCATCCCCCCATCTGAAAATGAAGGTTCCACCCAGCCACCAAAGTTCAGTTCAATTGAAATAGTTTCCAAGAACCTTTCCTACATATCTCTAGCCATAGTTAATTAATATCCCTGACCCTCTAACACAACACAGGACTGAGACTGTGCTTCTGATCAAAGCACAATGACCAAGGCATAATTTACCATGAAACGTCTTAATTTAAAAGCTATGTATACATGCAGCTCCTAAACTTGATTCAGAGGTTGTAGATGATCCATCTTCTTATCTTTCAGTATTGCCTTACCTTTAATTGTCATTCACATTTTATTAAATTGAAAAAAAAAATTAGTAGATTCAAACAACAGAAAGGAACTGAAGTTATGATCTCTAACACCCTTGAAAACCTGAATTTCAATGACACATTCTCCCCACTTTTAAACTACTCTAAACAATGCCATATACCTGTCCATAGTGGCTGAAATAGGAAGAAGTTGAGAACATCAGCTGAGAACAAAGCTAACAGTCCCAAGATTGAGACTCAGAGCACTAAACCCACAATGCCAAATTCAAAGGCTATAATATCAAGCATACAGGCATGAGTTAGAGAAGGTATTGAATTTATAATGAATGAGTTAAGAACAAATGAATGAAATGACTGCTAAATGGTCACTCCAAACCTCACAGGTACTGAGGTCAAACTGATCTTGATGGAAAAGAAAATATCTCAAATTGTTTTCCAAGAGTCATCTTTTCGCATAAAAATGAGAATTCTCAAAACAAGAATTCTTGACACTGATTTTTTTTTTTTTTTTGCCTTTTGCAAAGAAAAAAAATAAGTTTACAGTATATATCAAATGTTCAGTGAGTCAAGCAAAACTTCAGCAGTAATCCCTCATCTGAACCTCAGAGCCTTACAGGCCGATACAGGACTAAAGTAAAACCATGTGCACAGGCCATCTGGTACAGTGAGAAGAAGGACAAATCCAAGAGTCAAGTAACATTTCTCACATCCAGGAGAGCTCAGTCAGAAACTGTACGATCTACACTTTCTTGGGCCTCAGTTTCCCCATTTGTAAAGAGAGGAAATTAATTCATTTTAGCAAGGACTTGAAAGGGTCGTAATGAGATGCCTGGCGCCGGGGTTGGTCTAAATGATCTCTAAGGGCCCTTCCAGCTCTGAAAATCTTATAATTCTTATAGTCACACTTAGTAGACGTTCTTTTGGCTCTGCCCTGAAAACTTGACTGGAAACATAAACAGACTTCTACATAAAAACACATTTACCAGTTATAATTTGGACTTGGCAACAGCAGGTTTCACCATGGCTGAGAGGAAAAAGTGCAAAATTTTCTCCGGTGATTATATTACTTTGGACTATATTATAGCTCATATCTAAAGGTGGTGCCAGTGTGACCAGTGTGAGCTAGGTCACTATCACATCATTTGTCACCACTGCACATGGCAAGAGCATGCCTGTTTTCTTTTGAACTCGCCAACCGTCTTCCATATATATTCAAGAATCACATGCCTCTCCCTACCAGATTATCCTTTTCCATTTGGCAAACTATATTTTATTTTTTATCCTTCTTCCTTCTGTTTTGCAGAGAACATAAGCCAACATGGCAACAGGCTTTTTGTTTATTTCCTTCCTTTTCAAAAACAAAGTCGTGGTTTCAGAATAGTTATCAAGACAAGGTCCATACAGAAAAAGATCTTCTGTAATTTTAGAAAACCTCGTGTTTGAATTTTTCTTAATGATATCCTTTGACCAAGCCTTATCATTATTCTTGTTGTTCTTATTTTTATATAGTAATACATATAACATCAAAATAGCTGTATAGACATCATAGTTTAGCAATTTCAAATCCATCTATATTTCATTTAATTATTAGAGATAGATACAGTTACCTTATTTTTAATTATGAGGAAACTGGGACTTAGTGTGACTGGCTCAAAAATCACATAACTAGAATAAGCTAATTTTCAAACACAAGTCTTCTGTAACAGTCAAACACACTTTTTAAAAATAAAGATTTTAAAAGCAACAAAATAGTTTCCATAATGATCCAGCAAGGAAAAGAGACTAAGTGAAGTCTTTAATTGTGTAAATTCAACAATATGCGAAGAATCATCCTCAACAAAATAAGAATAAAAGTAAATAAAAGAAAAACTTTACTTTTTTTTCATTTTAATAAAGAAAATTATTAAAAATAAGAGAAATCGATCATCTTATTTTTCTTTTCCAAGGGATCTCTCTGTTGCATAAAATAAATATAAACTTTGTAAGACTCTTGCTCATTACTGGCATCTGATCTGTTTTTACTAGCGTACAGCAAGATAAAATGTAGAGAGTTTGTGACATATGTATCTGAGACAGAAAATTTTAATAGCCTTTAAAAGATCTAGCCTCAAACGAAATTAGAGCTTACTAATTATAACTACATAAAAATACATTCCCCCCAAAATCCACATGGCTCATTTCCCCTTTCCTCCTCCAAGTCTTTGGTCAGGCGTCACCTTCCCAGCGAGGCCTTCCTGACCATGCCCGTCCTCAGTAGGCTGTATCTCTTACCCTCTCCTCGACCTGTAGCACTGATCCCATTCTAATGTACTTTGTAATGTATATATTTTGTTTACATAGACAGAAGTGTTATGAAGGCAGAACACTGTAGAATTCCTAGTGCTATCAAGGTGCGTACACAGGAGCACAGAATATTTGTTGAATGAATGAATCATTTCTTCTTGAATCTCCCCCAACCCAAAATTTAGGAGAAAGACCAGAAAAGAAACTTAAACTATTTAAGTGGTTATTTCTTACGGCTTTTCCTTTTTAAAACATTAAGAGGATTTTTAAACATTTAAAAGTAGACCAAATAATAGAATAAACCTCCAAGCACCCAACAATCAACTAATTTTTTCACCTATATTCTCACACAGTAACTCCCTACTCTTATTATTTTGAAGCAAATAGCAGACTCCGTTTCACTTCATCCACAAATATTTTCAATGTTTCTCTAAAACTCTAAGGACTGTTTTTTTTTTTTTCTTCCACCTATCTAGAGTAACATCATCACCCTTAAAAAAATAACAATAATTCTTTGACTTTATTAATATTTCCTTCCTGACGTGAATGACATTTAGCTACCTAAATGGTGGCAGCTGGTCACCAGCGCCCCTACATGATCACAGGCTGAGAACTCCTCCTAATGCGGCTTCTCACTCCAGCCCTGAGTTATTTTGCAATCCACACTCTCTGGAGCACAGAGTTGTATATAATCAATACATGCTACAATGTGCATCCTCAATCTCACTCAAAGAGAAAACCCTAAGGATGTTTGCTGCTGCTTTTGCTAGAAAGATGTTGCTGACCAATTAGGACACAGTGATCAACCAGAGCCTTAAAATACCAGCCTTACTTAAGGCAGAATGCAACGTTTGTGGATAGGGAAAAAAGGCAAAGAAAAAGCATGGTTGTGTATCCCCAGGATAACAAGAAAATGTGAACTTCTCAAGTGGCATTCCTAAAAAATGGCTTTCAGTTTCGAAATAACATTAGTAGGTAAAAGGATTTCCAAGGCTTCGGCATGCAAGCTGCCAGAACTCTGAGAAGCTTGAGTCGGGCATTCTGCATTAAAGGGCCTTAGCTCTTTGTGAGTTGCAAAGCTCTCTGTAGGCTCTGGATAAATGTTTATCCGCTACAGAAACAATCACTGAATTCATGAGCTTCCTAGCATAGCTTATAAACATGACTTCAACCACAGATCTTACCTGTGCCCTGAAAGCACCTTCATCAAGGGGTGGTGGAGGAGGGAAGTTCCCAGAGCCAGATGGAAGAGCGCCGGCATCATCTAGAGGTGGGGGTGGGGGTGGAAGAAAATCACCTAAGGAAAGAAAACACACACATGAAGTTAATATGGATGCAATTTTATAATACTCTTAAAAACAAATATTTGCTGGCATTTTACTGCTTTGTAATTGGCATTGACACATAATTTCTTGCTTTGTATGACAATTATTCCCTATCTTAGTTCTTTTCACTTTAATTAGTAGTCTTAACTTTCAGAAGAATGAGGATCAGATTCGATATTTAGAAGTGACATAAAAGCTAGTCTACAGAGGTCGTGTACATTTAGCCAGGATGGGGAAGTTGCTTGAGTTGGTGAATTACTGAAGTGTCTAAGACTTGGTCCGTAACCTCAATAAATTTTCAGTCACCTAAAAGAGGAAAAAAATGTATACACTAGTAAGAATAATACACGATGCAATTTATTAACATGTGCAAACAAACTCTTCTGGAAGTTAAAATGAAGCAAAGCTTATGTCTGGGTAGAGAAACAAGGAAGGCTTTACTGAGCATTTAAATTGCCTCTGAATATTATGATGTACAAAGCAAGTCCACTCTAGGCAGAAAGACAGTGGAGTAAAGACATAGAGGTCAAAAAATTCAGGGCCTGGAGAATAAAGAGCAAGTTACAATATAACATAAATATAGGAATGTAAAATAATACAAGTAGGTTATAAAAATTAGAGCTGTGACAAAATAAGCTTTTAAGTGTATTGCACATCTAGCAAAGGGTTTGAATTTTACCATGCATGCAGTGGGGATCCATCAAAGATTTCTGAGAAGGTAACATTTGGTTGCAATATGATTTACTAAAGACTAATCTAAAAGTACATGTAGAATAGATTAGAGGAAACTGAAATTAAGATACATCCGATTTGGAAATCTGTATGCAATACAAGCAGGAGGTAAAGATACCCCAACTAAGATACCCCAACATCACTGACCAACATGAACAGCACACTGAAGTTAGACTTGTTGGAAGAATGTGCTTAATCTCTTAAGATGTGAGGTGTAGACTTATATCTTTGGGTTCTTGGTATAGAATCTTCTAAAATACTCTGCATTTCTATTAGGAAATTCTACTAGGAAAAAAAAAAACCTTCCATTTAAAAACAAAATTCTTTTTCTTTTAAACATATTTTAGATGTGTTGGGAAAATGTTCTTTATTTATGCATAAGTAGCTTTTACTCGCCATTTCAGCAGTTCCATACTTAGAGCATACGTAGTAAGGTAGCAGTCTCTATCACTCAATGAGTTGCTTTTGGATAGTACCAAAGCAACACAACTTAAGGCTTCAGAAAAAAAAAAAAAAAGTCTAAACTGCACTGTGGAAGGATGATGAGTTGGACTCGTTGGTCTGATATCCTTTGAGATGATTCACTTAGGCTCCATTTGCCTAATAAATAACAGTCTTAGAGTTGGAAGAGTAGCTAACAGCTGTCAAGTCTACCTCCCAGCCATATTCAGACTACCAAGCAGTCACACACACTATCTTTACAGTACTCTGCCTTTTGGACTCTCACTATGCCCCGGGCACTGTGCTAAGATTTTCATACACTACTTTCTATTCCTACACAACTCTCTATGCTGATGGCTCTCAATCTTTAGAGTTCATCGGGATCTCTGGAAGGTCTTGTTCAAACATAGACTGCTGAGTCCAACTCCCAGAATTTACAATTCAGTAGGTCTAGGGTAGGGCCCAATAATTTGCATTTCTAATAAATTCCCAGGAGATGCTAATGCTATTGGTCTCGGGAACCACACTTTGAGAAACACTGCATTAAGCAAAGTACCGCATTATTATTCCTACCTTAGACCCCAGGGAGTTCGTAAGGTTCAATGACTTATGTCATATAGAAACATTTCTACTTCTCTTACCCTTCTGACTGTACACATCTGAAGACATACTTTATCCATATCCTTATTAGGGTTATAAGTCTCATATACCTTTATTAACTCCACCCAGTAGTACCAAACATTAGCTACAAACTAGAGTCACCAAAAGAGCTTATCTAAAAATTTTAATGCCAAAATGCCATCTCACATCAATTCAATTAGGGTCTTGAGGATAGGGGAAAGGGAGTGGGGAGGAAGAGTCAGATGCCAGTATTCCTTTAAAATCCAGATGATTCTAAAGTGCAGCCAAGATTGAGAAATTCATCAGGCCTTTATCTGGCCAAAGACAGCACTAAAAATATTTAACATTTATTAAATAGAAAGAATCGTCACTAAGTTCTTTTCTGCTTTTAAAAGTCATAATGTATGAGAAGAATTCACACAATGAGGTCTTAAGTGATCAGCAAAGTAAGGTTACTGTTGATGGAAACTTGACTACTAAATTCTAGTTCACAGCCTATCTTTCAGGTTTGAATGTTTTATCTAAACCTATGTGTTCTTCACACACAATTTAAAAGATTTCTGAGCATCTTCTAATTTATCAGATTCTATTACGCCATGGAGAATTGTCAGAAAATTAAACAGTATCAGAACTAAATGAAATCTTATAAAGGTAGAAACAGAGGCCCACAAAAAACAGATGGACAGTCCAAATTCTCACAGCAAATTAGTCTACACACTAGAAAGTACAACTACCTGTCTTTGAGGTCCCTTCCAACTAGAACCTTCTTGACAATATTTCTGTTATAGTAATTAAACATACTGAGGCAAAAGCTGATGACACTCCTGAGAGAGAGAAAAGGATCAGAAAAGAAAAATGGAATATATGTTTAAAAAGAAAAAAAAAGACAACATGACTGTAGACTTTATTCTAGATAAGATTAGGCAGATTTTTAAAAGCCCTAGTGATAACCTCACTATAATCATCTGCTTAATTTAGATCAGTTATTAACTTAGACTAAAGTTTTCAGTTCTTCAGGCTCAACTGTCAGAGACTTCTTATTGTATTCTTCAGAGTGGATCTCGCATTTTAAAATGAGGTGGAATGTTTCAAAAACAGATATACACGCAATGAAGGGATAGAATACAGACAATGGATCCTTTGGAGGGAAGCACTACACCAACTGCATCCCAACTAGTTGAAATAGATGGGATGGAAACCTCTTAATAACCATCTTAAATCAAACTAAGAACTACCATGAGAATTCTGACTTATAGCTCACCATTTAACAGGCAAGTAAACAAAGGAAAATGGTTCTAAGTTTCAGTAAGAATAAATTCAATTTAGGTGAGAAGGCAAAATTTCCATGTTTAAAGAAGAAAGCAAAATAGAAAGAACGATGTGTGTCGGGGCGGCAGGGGCCGGCGAGGGGTGGGGGGTACTTTCCATTGCATTTTTTAAAACAATCAAAGAACATCTGGCTTAAGTGCTTAGGTGGTGACCCTCTTAGAGTAAGAGCAGCTGAACAGAATCAGTTGCAAAACCTTTCAACTACCAATGCTAAGCTGTTGACCTTCACATTAGTGCAGCCCCAGTCCTTTCTGCTTGCCAGAGATATCCAAATGGAACTCCCAGACCCTGTAAAACACAGGGACATTGGATAACTCAAGCAGGCAGCCCCCCAAAATAACACACCATCAGGCAATTGGTATAGTGCAGTGATACATAAAATCTAAGATAGAAACATTTGATTTAACAAGAAATGGAGTAGTCAAAGAGATGCTGACAAACCTGATTCCTTCCTTACCTTTTTTCTCACCAGCCAAAGCTTACCAGATGGAAAATATATTTATTCCTTAATTACCAGGTAAAATGGTCTACTCAAAGTTACACAGGTAGTTAAATACAGAGCTGGAAATGTATCCACCTTCTGCTCTGGCAAGAAGCTAGAAAGGATCTCACTTAATTTGTTCCATATCATCCCAAATCATTCAGCCAATATTCAAAGGTTTTTGCTTGTGCCAGAGGTAGCGCCATGAGGTGGTTAAAGAGCGAGTTAAGCAAATAAAGTATTATATCCCTGATTCTCAAAAAATACTTTATGCCAATTTACTTCAGAAAATAGCCTGCTATGCATACCATTAACCTGATAAGAGAGCGAAGAAAAACCCTAAGAACCCAGCTGTGAATGTTTTTCAAGCTACCTTTTCTAGTCCAGAGGTAAAAAGGCAGTGACATTGAGAAGCAATGTGGTTACCTGGTAGTAGCTGAGTTATCACCCACTGTAGTTACCCTAGTAACATGTGTTGAGCATATATAAAAGGCACCTAAATGCAGAGCTTGCTTATGCCTTCGTAATATAAAGGCCCCTATCAGAATAAAAAAAAAAAAAATTACAAGAATTTATCAGCAAAGATGATAAATTACTGGTTATGAGTGATTGTCGTGGAAAAACAAAAGTCATTAAACTCAGATCATCAAGTGAAGTCTCAGTTCATTTACTATAGTAAAAGAAAGAAAGAAAGAAAGAAAGAGAAAGATTATCTTTCTTCTTCATCTAAATATCCATGTAAACCTAAACACATAAACGGAGATTTAGTTAGCAGCCCCCTTTGCGCCTCATATACAATTTTATCATAGCATCTCTAACTTGATTGCATTTATGTGCTTATGGTCACTCTCTCTTAGTTGGAACTAAAGCTTCTAATAAGGAGAGTCCACTTATAATTTATCATTCTATCCTCACCACCTAGCATCAGGTTTGGACTATGGTACACTCTCCATAAACATAGGTTGAATAATGAAATAAATAAATAAATATCACTCAATTGATGCTTAAAAAAAAAAAAATGACCTGATGCCTTAGATGTTTTTCAAACATCAATGATCAAAACACAAAGGTAGGGAGATAAAATGCAAACTCTGATTCAGGAGGTCTGGGGTTAGGCATGAGGGTCTGCATTTCTAACACGTTCCCAGATGATGCTGACGTGGACTTGACATGGAGGAGCCTGACTCCAGGGCTCTTCCAGCTGGCAGCTGCTGGTTCTCCAATTTTCTTATATGGAGAATTTTGGGTTGTTTAAGGAAAATCTAAACTTTAAGCTTGGTATAAATAAAATCACTTAGGGGCTCCTCAAATTAAGAATTTAAATGATGAGTACACAAGAGATTGGGCTGGAACATACAATATACACAAAGGTAAAAAAATTAATTATGGTGAGCAAATCATAAGCTTCAAATAAAAGCAGTTATTCACTTCCATTAATAATAACTAACAGAGAAAAGAAATATGTTCAAAAGAAAACAGTATAAAATTTCAAGTCCATAAACTTAAAACACAAACCCCAGCTCTACCCTTTACTTCGGAAAAGGCATCGCCATCATCTCAAGTTCGACTTTCCTTAGCTATTTAAAGGAGGATAACAACATTTACTTCATGGTGTCACTTTGCAGATCTAAGTAGTTGAAACAATGACATTGAACTTTTTTTAATCACAGCACAGAGTAAAGAAATAACTTTTAATATCATGATGCAATATTACTATCTAGACATACATAAATACATGTATATCTGAAACAAGGGTTTCATGAAACCATACTATATGTAAAAGCACATTGAAAATGTCCATTATATTTATTTATTTTAAAAGTGTCAGTTGTGACACACTAAAGTGAGTGTGACCCATAAGTGGGTCTCAACCCACAGTTCGAACATCACTAAGCTAAATTACATGTAAGTGATCTGTTCAAACTGTGGGTTGAACTTATGCATAGAGGGCAGCTGAGTCTAAACCTGCCCTGCCCACTTGGTAGCAGAGACCAAACCTAAGAAGATGAAGCTTTCTTAATAAAGTTGAGTAAAAAGAGCAAGTGAGAAGATGAAACAAATACAACAAGACAGACAATCTTCATAAGGTGGCTGAGTTACGTCACAGTTATGGCATTCTCCTTATAGATTAGAAGCTCTTTATTATAAAACTAAGCAATTGAAGACTTTCTTTACAATTTCACCCTCAACTCCATCTTCGGTTTGCATTAAAACACACATGCCAAGAAAACTACACCAAAAAGCACACTGAATGAAATGAAATATTTTTAAAATGAAATATTCAAGGTTTAGAACAGCATGTATAACATTATTAATAATACGATGCCATATATACATGTATTCCTGTGTCATCATGAAGTATTTTATCTTTTAAATAGATTCCCAAGAAATTTTTAACAGCAAGTTGCCTCTAAAAAGGTGAATTTCCAACTGGGAAACAAGAGTGGAAGAGAAACTTACTTTTCATTACACCAGTTTCTAACCTGTCATTATTTTATCCATTCACAACTTTAAAATAACACATGCACACAAGAGAAATTTTCATTACCTAGAAATGTGCCATCTGCAAATGTTAAATTGAATAAGGTTTTAAAAACCACCGGGAAATACTAGGATATGACATAGGTCAAGAAACCACTGAGAGTAAGTCCCATTTAATGTATCACCTCTCAATCATCTCAAACTACTTACTATCCGTTGGTTATAACTAAAAATATGAAAGAACTTGCCCTGACTTACTCAACATGCTTTTCCTATTAGAGAAAATACATGCTTATTCCTAGTGCCAAAGCCTGCACACCATCTTAGTGTTACCACAGACCTCGTGCTGCAAAGAGATTAAACATTATTAATAAAGTAGTTCCTGGATTCTCATTTTGCTCCTGTTCCTTGAATGTGCACCCTTTTGAGCACTCTCTGGTGATAATTATCAGGGCAAGGCTGGGTATTCCTGATTCCCTATCCTCATTGTCATAAAATGAGAAACAACACATCCTCCCTTAAATGACACATCATCTGTAAATGAGAAGATACATGACCTTGACCAATAATTTTGACTCTTCAGTTCTCACACTAGACATTTTTGGAACTGAGGATTTTATTATACATAATTATACATTAAAAAATTAAGCTTTGTGATTTTCTTCCCTTTTATTTTCTGCTACTTAACTACAAGACAAATTGTCGACTCTAATAGTACTTAGTAATGGCATTTAAATGGAAGGACTAAGATGATGGTACAGGAAAATCAACACTCATATCTATTAATGTATAAATAGTATCAAAAGCCTTAAAAATATTTATACACTTTGATTCAGCAATACCAGTGTTAATAAATTATCCTACTAAAGAAGTACATAGAGAAGTATGTTAGAGAATCTTCATCATTATAAAATATAATAAAAAATAATCAGAATGTCCATCAATAAAGCATTGATAAAAAAATCTACTGCAGTCAGTCACACACTAGAAAACTGTGTAGCCATCAAAATGATGCTGTTGATCTCAATGTGACATCTGTTTATTCACTGATTGAGTGCTTTCTATGTGTCAGGTGTTATTCTAGACAATAAAGGGAAAATCAAACAGAGAGACAAACAGACATAACAAAAAGTACTGCTTTCATGGAATTTATACTCTATCAGGAAGAGAAGAATACTTAAAAATCAATTAAATAAAACATAATATCAAAAAATGATAAGTACTACATAGAAATATAGGGAAAGGAAGGAGGAAGAAACTACAAGGGTGGTGATGGAATATTGCGATTTTAAAGAGAAAGTTTGGAAATGCCTCACAAAGGTGGTATTTGAACAAAGACTTAAGTCTAGTGACAGAGTGGGTCATGGAGTAACTGAGACAAGAATATGAAACACTGCTCCTAATATATTATCAAGCTACTGAATACCATTTATAACATGGTCTTTTTTTTTTTTTTTGTATAAACCTGTATGTTAACAACAGTTGTCTATAGATAGCTCTTGGGATGACAAGAAGTTTTTTTGTTACTCCTTTTAGTTTAATCATTATACAATAAGTGTGAATTACAGGTATAGATTTTAAAAAAAAAATTAAAAGAAAGAGAATTTGAAATGAATTGCAGAAACTACTGAAACCCAGTGTTTAATTTTAATGCACCACTATATTTACCCACGCCAAAATGTAACATCTTCATTTTCTTTCTAAATAATTTAGTTTGAAATGATCTTTGAGATTCTATAATTAAAGGCAAGAAGAAATATTATCCTAAAGTAGATGAAGTCTCCCTGATTTTCCAAAGGACAGTTTCACTCTACATTTAGTTAATACAGAACCTCTGGGTTTTCACTGAGTTCAATAGTCCTCATATTTAATCACAAGTAAATAGTCTGCATCGAGGTGAAAGACCTAGTGCATCACATCTAACCATACTCTATTTCTCTATCACATAGTGGTTCCCATTTGTTGAAAAAAATAAATTCAATTTTGTAGTCAAAAGCATTGAATAATTTTTAAATAATATGAAATTAGGAAGAGAGTCTGTTTCTGCAAATATACTAGAACCAAATAGCATTTTTTAATCCACCAGTCTCAATTGTCTTACAAAAACATAGTAATTGCTACCCAAACAACAAACCACACCATATATTTTGAATATCAAAAATGGGAATTAAAAATGAATATGGCAGTGAGTTAAGCCTAAGCATCAATCTTCTATCAGCTATTGAGGTATCTCCAGCCCCACTACCAAAAAGTGAAATTCTCTATTTAAAAATGAAATTAAAATGAAAAATCTATGTTGTTGACAGAAAATCAGGCAATAGTCCATGGAAACCAACAACAAAAAAAATTCTTAATTTATCACTGAAAAAAGAAACTGGCAAACAAAAATCAATGTGCTGAGAGACTACTACTCCAAAAAATATCCCTTTTCCTTAGAGATGGGACATCACCCTGTGGTGGCCATTGAGACCAGAGCTTACCTTCCCTCCAAAGATGGTAATAAAGCTTGAGGGAGAGGGGATGCACAATAAGAAGACTTTAAGTTGCTCATTTAACTTAGTTCACCATGCTAAATCTGGATAGAGTGAACCATCCTCAATTTTAATAACAAGATATTGTTCCTTTATGGTTTAGCTTTATTAGAGGACATATTCTGCTCTTTGTTAGTTTAACTGCATACTGACAGGCTTCTCCTACTAGACTATAACCTCCTTGAGGGCAAATTCTGTTTCCCTAATCTCTATACAGAGCATATAGAGCACATAGGAGATGCTGAATAAATGGTTATATTATCATTATTACAAATTATTATTATTACAAATCTCTATTACATAATTAAATTGAGCTCTGAAAGAACGAACATATGTATTTTACCATGGACAACTTTGCCTCTAATTATTAGCATAAGGTCAATATATCACAGTCCCGTTGGGTAACAGGTCCTGCATGACGCTTATAGTTGAATAGTTAATAACATTAGTCTTAAAGCTAGCCATCCAATTTGGCAGTGGTAGTCATTGTTGTTCTTATGCATTACCTTACTTAGAGCATATCTTCAAAATACAAGCACTGAGTCTTCATCACTAAGTCACTCTCTGAATATGGGAGCACCCCAGCCTCCAGAAACATTGTAATCATATGTACTGTACATGATATTTCTTCTGCAATAAAAGATCTGTAGACAGATTTTAACAGTATATATATGTATGTACCAATACTTTGGGATATAATGGTTTTACTTTTTGAAAATTTCTGTATCCTGATGTCAGAAGTGTTCCTATATTTTCCTCTACTAGTTCTAAAGACATACACACACACACACACACACACATATGTATATATCCCTCAAATTATCTTAGAAATTCCTTTAAATCCCCCAAGAATTTTGGAGAGTCAGCTCTTCTCCCATTAAGGAGAGATGGGAATGGAAGAGGAGTAGGAAAACAAAGGAAAAGGAAGGAGAGATGTCGTGTGGACAAAAATCTCAAAATGTTAGTGCTTGAAGTGCTGAAGCAGATCTGGCATTTAACCGAGAGTATGCATCAGAGTATCACCAGCACTGTTTTCTACTACATATGCTCAGGCCCAACTCTAGAATTCTTAAATCAGAACCTCTGGGGTTGGGATCCAGACACACAAGCAGCTTAATAAGCTTCCAGATGATTCTGATGAGTAGCCCTGGTTAAGAGTCATGGACCTCCATGAAAAACAAAGTAAGACTAAAGAACGACCCTAGATTAAAAGCGACCAATGAGACATGGCAACTAAATGCAACTTGTAATTCAGGATAGAATACTAGACCAGAAAAGGGATATTAATAGGACAGTTGATAAAATCTGAATAAAGTCTATATATTAGTGAGTAGTATTTTGTCATCATTAATTACTTGGTTTATGTAACTGCACTGTGATTGTGTAAGGGAACATTTGGGAAAATGAATAAATGCTAAATGAGAACTCTTTAAACTATTTTTAATGTGCGTGTAAAATCTGAAATTATTTCAGAATGAAAAGTAAAAAATTATTTTTTTAATTTGAAGGAAAAAAAGTCATCAAGCTAGTCTGATAACTTTTTTTTATAGGTGGAGAAATTTTCGACCATTGTGGCCAAATGAAATAGTCAAATAGTGTGGAACTACACCAACAAACCCACTGTGATCCCAAATTTCCTAATTTATAGCTGAGGACACATTTACCACAGTACATGGCAGATTTAGTGTGGGAAATTGAGACCTCTTGAGAATGAGGAGGAAACTTATTCTGCCCCTACAACCTTAGATGATTATCAAGAAGAGAAGAGGTTCTTCATATTTAGAAGATTTTGAATAGATGATCAGGAGTACATAAAATATCTTCAACGAAATCCAGGTTGAATGCAGCATGGATAGGCCAGTAATTGTTTGGTGTTCAGCAGCAATGAAATCCCATAAAGGCCCCTTTCCCCACTGCCGAGCCCATTCCCCCTCCTCGAAAGACTCCTTGAAGATGAGAATGGCCATATGAGACCAGGGCTTTCTGTGATTTTTCCGGTCTTCTTTCATAGGTGAATGACTTCAAATTCTTCTCACTGAGAAATTCTTGTTGCTATTTTTATAAAATGATGCCAACCATTACTCACTCTCTTTCAACCCTGCCATTTCATCGAGTCTGAGGCTTAGCGAATACACAAATGCTTTAAAAATAATCAAATAGAGACATTCATTTCATTTCAAGGTGGTTGTGTTTTGGCATGTATTTTTTTTTTCCCCCAAAGGAATACTGGAGCTGACAGGTACCTACTCTAAAATTTTACTTTACCACCTGCTAGTTGAAATATTGCTTTCATGGATTTATATTGTATTAAAAGGTCACTGGCTGTTTAAGTCTTAAACAGTTTAAATCATCCTAAAAGTCTCTTAACAGTAAGAAAAGGAAGCTCAGAACAAACAGCAGCAGGGACTCTAATTAAAAGGGCCAATTCATCTAATTTTATTTGGGGTTAATTATTCAGGATTCACTCTTTGATATGTAAGGAATAGCAATTAGTAATTTTAGTGATTTGAGAATCATTGGAGGTGTAATCAGTTAAAATGAGTGAGTGTTTACAACACAAGATGGTGAATTAGTCTCTCTCAGCTGGAGAACAGGAACATTAGGCTCCAAGAGATCAAGGCTAAGGATTTCAGACCCTAGTAATAACAGTCACTTCAAAACAAAACACATGTCAACAGCATCTAGCATTCTATTTACTCTTAGGTAAGGCAAGGCACAGAAGCTTCATAAAATTACCTTTAACCAGATCTCCATCTTTGCTGCTGTCCCCAATCACTTCCCTCTATTTGGCTCTTGCCACCATGGTAACCATAAACGCATTACATTTAAAAAGCAATTCTAAATGAATATACCACTTATAAGCAACATAAGATCCAGAATAATCATAGCACTCATTTATTCCATGACTGCAGCTCTGATCGACAGCTGGGTGTCTCCACCTGAACCTCTAGCTCTGTGCTCAAAACTGAATTTAGATAACCTAATCGACAGACCTGCTTACTTGATCTTGCATCCTCTATTTTTATTTATTTCATTACAATTCTCCCAATCACAAAGGTCTGGAGAAAATCCCTTTTCTCTGTTTTTGCTCCACTCATCCACACAGAGCACAGAAAGCTATATTAAATTATAGCAAATTTCTCAAATCTATTTACTGATTTCCATCTCTACTGCTACCACAATACTTAATGCCTAGATACCTCATATTTAGAATTAAGAAACAGCCTAAATGGTTTCCATTCTTACTAACCTAGCCCCTTCCAAGTAATCTTATACATAGCTGCCATATTAAAAACTTCCATTGGCCCCCAAATAGCCAAAACAATCTTGAAAAAGAGGGACAAAGTTGGAAGACTCTCCCTTCCTGATTTCAAATCTCATCACAAATCAAAACAATATAGTGCTAGCATAAGGGCAGATAAACAAACTAATGAAACAGAATAGAGAGTCTAGAAATAAACCTTCACATAAATGGTCAATTAATTCTACGGCAGCTCTGCTGGAGTTTTAGAGAATGATGGTTTGGAAGTCCTATGAGGAAATGGAGAGCAACTTGACAAGCTCAGTTAACCATACACCCTTGTAGAATGCTCTGGTAACTGCATTCTTTGAAATTACTGCAGCAAACAGCAGCTTTGGAAGTTACGCACATTAGATGGCTCACTTTTGCTAAGCTACATACCCAGTAATCTGCCTGACAAGTTTCCTTGACTCCAAGAATTTACTCCTTAACTTCTTGCTTTCTGGACTCTTAGAATTTGCTGTAGCAGGACTTCCCTCTCCACCATTTCTCCATATCAGAACCCAGGTTATTTTGAGGCCCAGGTCACCTACAACCCCACACAGGCTTCCCCAGTTGCCCCCTGACAAAGGCACCTCCCCACCCCTCACCCTCTGTAGCATTTTCAGAACATGCTCACAGTGCACCTTGTTGACAATACAGGAGACATTTGCCTTACTGCTCCTTGTGATCCTAGAGGGCCCACACATGTCTGATTAATCACTCTATCCCAACACACCTCTTCAATGCCTCATAGAGTTGAGAGATGAAGAAGGGTTAAGAAAATATTTGCCGAGTGGGTACATGCATGAATCCTTAACAACTACAAGTTGACTATTATCCCAATAAATTATTCTTTGAAAGAATAATCTGAGAAATTGAGTGGCCATCAATATCAAAATATATGTATGCATATGGTGTGTGTTTATGGAGAGAGAGAGAAGAAGGAGGAGGAGGAGGAAGACAGACAGGAGGGAAGGATAGGAAGAAGAAGGAATGAAATATAGCACTACGTATGCATTGATATTTTAAAAGTATGACTGCTTAAAGACTATAGAGCATTTGTAATAAATGAGAGCTATAATCTATTTGGTTTTTGGAAACTTCTCTCTCATGGTAAGAAGGGAAGGGAGGAGGGATTAAGCAGGAGACAAGGGTCCAGGGGGCGGTGAGACTCCTCTCCAC
>NW_006494611.1:6044875-6105216 GCF_000325575.1 Pteropus alecto | reverse complement strand
CAGACAGACAGAGAGAGACAGAGAGAGACAGAGAGAGACAGAGAGAGACAGAGACAGAGAGACAGAGAGACAGAGAGAGAGAGAGAAGAAGGAGGAGGAGGAGGAGGAGGAGGAGAAGAGGAGGAGGAGGAGGAGAGGAAAGAGAAAGGAGAAAAGGGGAGAAAAAAAATGAAAGATTGAGAAAAAGAGACTCAATTGAATGATCATCCCCATGAGTATGGTTTCTACAAACAAAACATGCTCTTGACTTGATCAATGACTCAGTTAAGTGACTTAGATATATAAAAGAAACAGCACTGTGGTATTAAAATACATCACTTCCAGTCACACCTAAACCAATTACTAGCTGTGTGAACTTGGGCAAACCATGAAACTTCAGAGCCTCATTTTTTTTCCTCTCTAAAATGAGAATAACAGCACTTGTCTTTTATATTGCCCAGGGTTGTGTAGACTAAGGTAGGTAAATTTAAGAATATTTTTAAAACCACAATTTGCCACATAAATTTTTATTGTGTGGTGATTCTCTACGCGACTTAACAATAACCCTTTCTTCACATTTAGAAATTTAAATACAAAATACAATCATTTACTGAGTATATGCGATATTCTTAATACAGTTCTCGATATACAGTGGTTCCAAAGAGTTAGGTGTAAAGGCAAAGGAGAGAGAAAAAAGCATAAGTATAACTGAAACAATAGCAAAATGAAGTCTAAGCTAAATAAATAAATATTGCGCTCTCTCTGGAATGTTTAGAAATCTTGGAAAGGAACCATGGACGGAGCCCTGAGGTGGCACTAACTTGGCAAATCAAGTGCTTCTGCAACTGATTAACTCGATGTTTCCTCAGGTCTGGGAGTATTACTGGGTCACTTTGTTTTTTAATGGACAAATTGTTCTTGAACAATTTGCAAGACATAAACAAGCTATTGTGATGAATCAATCAAAGAGGGCAGTTTTGTCCTCAAAATTCAGTGAAATCGCCAAGTCAAAACAACAACTACCACAACCGGGCAGTCATACAAACAAGAACATCCTCAAATCCCAATGATCTTGCTTAGTTCTGGATGGGCTCCTCTTTGCCACACCCCCACATCTACAATGGACAAGTCTCCTCAGTAGTAACTTTCAAAAGGCCTCCAAAATCTATTGGATGCTTATCATTCACAAACTTACGTATTTTTTTTTTTTCCCCAATTAGAAAAGAGAATTCAACAAGCAATCTCTTGAAAAATCAAGTTTTGTCTCTAGGGAGGCACTCCAAGAAAAACCTCATTACTTGTATTTCATTCACTCTGCTTTCTTCACTCCCTCAGATTAGGAAGTCATGTGAAGGAAGACAGTCCCAAATGCAAAGTTTGGTGACGTGTTCTGGGCAGAAGTTCAGGCACCTTGTTATTTTAGCAGACCTGATCTGGCTGCCCAAAGACATAATTTAGCTGAGTGAGAAACTCATCCCCTCCTGCTTCATTTGGCCAGCTGCCTTGGAAGGTCTTTCATTCCTAGGGCAATGGATTTATTGCTCCCTTTTATTTCTCCAACAGTAGTTCCAGTTTTCTAAGGGTCAAGTTCAGTGAGCTCAGCTTTGGCATTCAAGGATCTCCTTATGTCTCATCCTTAAGAGCATTTGTTCCAGGTCTGTTTGCCAAGGACATGGTGGCAGTTCCCTTCCTGGCACTTGAGTCTGCAATATTATGCTTCTTCTTATAAACAGACCCATCCCATCACCAGACTTACCTCTCCAAGTCCCACTGGTACTGTCGTGGCTACTGCACTAATGGTATGACTTTATAAACTCACAAAATCATTAGATTAGAAAGGAGTTAGAATGGAATAAGGAGGTCTGCTAGTCTTCAGATCAGTAAACAATGTTCAAATGGCCAAATCCAGCCCATTTCCTGTTTTTGTAAATAAAATTTTATTGGAACACACCTACAGTCATTAATATACCTATTGTCTATGGCTGCTTTTGTGTTTTGTTGGCAGAGTAGTTGACCTTATAACCAGCAAAACCTAAAATATTTTCTATCTGGACTTAAAACTTTGCCAAACCAGATCTAGTCCTTGAACTCATTTTAAAGATAGAAAATTCAGATTCAGTAAGGTTAAACAATATTCCTAGGGATTAAGTAAAATTTTCAAAACACAATGACTAGAGCAGTACTGGGTATATGGTGCATACACATTTAATAAATACTGGTTCTCTCCAGTGTTTAACAAGAAATAATATGTTCCATGAATGTGGAACAGTGCTAAAATGATGTTTTTTAAATACAACATTGTTGCCCTTGAGAAATTCATTGTCTAAAAGAGAGAACAGATATATAAATGATAATTTCAACATAATATTCTGTGTATTAGTTATCTATTGTTACTGCAACAAATTACCATAAACAATTATTTAAAACAACACAAATTTATTATCTTACAGTTCTATAAATAAGAAGGCTGTCATGGGTATTACTAGGTTAAAATTTAGCTGTGGGTAGCGTTGCATTCCTTGCTGGAGTCTCTAAGGAAAATCCATTTTCTTGCTTTTCCAGTCTAGAGACTACCTTCACTTTTTGGCCTTAGGGCACCTTCCTCAATCTTCAAAGCCAGAAAAGGCTATTAAGCTCTCTGTCACACTGCATTATCCAAAGTCCTCTTCTGTCTCCACAGTCCACTTATAAGGACCCTCATGATAACCCTGAGCCCACCCAGACACTCCAGGATAATTTCTCCCTCTTACAGTCAGCTGATTCACAGCCTTAATTCCATCTGCAACCTTAATTCCCTTTTGCCTTGTAACCCAACATATTCAAGGGTTCCAGAGACTGGGGTGTGGACATCCTTTTGGGGTGGGGGGGCATTACTGTGCTAACTGCAAGGTGCCATAAAGAAGGGAAGTGTGCACACAGCACTGTAAACTTCAAAGGACAACTTACCAGCACAGGGGCACAGCACAGACAAGAGCAAAAGGTCTTTCATGGTGTAAAATTTCTGGAGTTTCCCACAATTTTCTGGAAATTTCATCATATTTCAGCATATTTTTAAATTTAAATGTATTTTTAAGGTTCCATTTCGTCTCATACACACTGTTCTTTCTTTTTGCAACTATCATCTTGATACCACAATAAAGGGAAAAAAAAACTATCAAATACAAAGTTGAGAAATTTTAGAAAGCAAGTTTGAGTTAGAATTTCAGTAAAGCCAGTTACGTACTCTGTGGGATTGCTTCTCTTAAGTCCATTTTGTGGATAAGAAAATTCACAAAGACTAGGAACCTGCCCACACAGACCACAGCTAAGGCCTAGAGAAAGTTACTTCATCTCTCTGAAGTTCATAAACAGAATGAAAAATGTTAGTGCAGCATTTTTGTGAAGCTCTTATGTGAAATGCCTTAAAATGTGGGGGGTGGGGGGCATTAAAATCTATGTGAGAAAAATGAATCCTATGAGTTCACAAAAAGCTGGAGCTATATATAGCATGTACCTGAGATGATAGAAATATTTTATTTCACATATATTTAGTTCTTCAATCAAAAGTATAACTCAGACTAAAAGACATAAAGCCATGAACCTTCACTGTTTTTGACATAGAAAGAAAAATTATTTGTTTCGAAAAAAATATGAAGTTTCACAGAAATATTAACAAATATATAGAGAGAGTATAGCTGCATTTGTAAATCCTGAGGCATAACGGTGAAAAGTGAATTACCTGGTCTGAGAATGTGCGAGTGCCCAATAACTGGAAGTATGCAAGTAGAGGCAAGAAGACTACTTGACAGGAATTATCATAATGGAGGTACGACCTTTTTAAATTCAAGAAACCCGGTAAATAGCCTGTAAAGGCCCTTTCAGCACTGATAATTTATGATTCCTCCACTCTAAGTACAAGGGCAAATGACTGGCAATAAGAGACACAGGCTTCTTTTTAATGGGTACAGTCAGAAAATGCCCCCGATGCCATGAAATGATAGTTATCCCAACTGCAAGAAGGTGCTTCCCAAGGAGAGGACATAAAGATAATTTGCTAGACAAGATCAGGCAAAAAGCAACTTGTAATGTGCACAATACCTGTGTCTGACCCTGACTCCCGAACACTTCACTGCCCTGTTGAAAATAAAGCTTTTTATACTCAGAATTTCCCCCCGCAAAAAAACTATATTCTACTCACTCTCAAACCATAATTCTTTAAAAGACAAATATGTGCTCACCTAGAGGTATGAAGGAGAGTACCTAGGCTTTCAATTCTTGCAAATCCTACCCAACACAGATCCGTACACGTGCTTAATAGAAATAGCCTGTTCCCTTTGACTTAACAGGTATAAAGATCTGGTGGGAAGGCTTCAAAACATATGAGAACTTTCCGACCTAGCCCTTGTTAACTGAGATGGAGGTGATGCAACAATATTTCTTAAATTAAGGTGTACACATTTCCACCCTTGACAATAAAAACCAAATAAAATACCAAATTACCAAGACGGAAAATTCCCACCATAAACAACTAGAGCTACCCAGGAGAGAAAAACAAGACATCCAGTCACAAGAGCTAAGTGCCCTCCTGTTACGAGAAATATGCACACATTCCCACGCACAACCCTTCCCTTGTGAATAGAGCTAAAGGAGCACAAAATAGTTTGATAGAGACATTATATTACTTAGACAAAACTGAACTAGATTATCTGTTTGTTTATTAGATTATGGCTTTAAGCACATTGTTCTTCACTAAGAGCTCTTGACATGAGCCGACACACACATTCTTTGCAATGAAGGCTTTTGTGAGAGTATTTTATGGTACTTAGGCTCTTGAAAAGACTTATGAAAGCCGTCACACCAGAGGATTAAACCCAATCTTTTGGGTCACCACATTAGGAGGGTCCATTCACTTCACTCTGCCTTACCTAGGATATGTGAGCTTTCTTGGACATAACACCAAATGGTTCCAACTCATTCACTGCTAAATTTCTCATGTTAACCCCCTCCCACTCACCTAGTCACAAACCAAACACCAGATACTGAGTGCTGATAGATGAAAATGAAAACAGAGTAGTCCAGAAATGGAATTCAACTACATTTCATTTCCAGCTGTCATTAAAGGGGGAAATATATTCTTGGTTTTATTTTTTATTTAAATTTCAATCAGGGACCTCCTTATAATAAATAATAAATTCTTGGAACATATCGTTCCACGTGTTCTGATTCCATATTTTCCTAACTGGATAAGAGATCACAGCAACCACCTAGGTTCTAGTTTGTTTTGTTTGTTTGTTTTCAGAGTAAGACTTATTCAGACTCAACTGAGTCTGAAATTAGACCAGAATGTAGAATTCAGTCTCAGCCTAAACTTTCTTAATACCTCTTAATATTGGCAGTTCATTTCCAACTAACAGCCATATAAATGTGAGAAAACCACACTTTTCTAGAAATAGAAGGACTTCTTGACATTTCATTCAAACATCTGTACCCTTTGTTTCTCTGATATTTAAAGTGTTGGGATGTGGAGTACCTCTTAATCCTCTCAGTTATAAAATGGGTATAATAAGTATTGAGCTATACATGTAGTCAGTGATTTATCTCTCTTGCTGCTCTGTTGATTACTATCTATGGAATCATTTGAAATCCTGATATCTCAACATATCACCAATCGCAAATATTTTAAAGAAAAGGTTCTTTGCACTAAAACTTACAGAAACTAATAAAGTACACTTCAATACATGCTCTTCCTTTTTCCTAAATCTCCCACTTATAAAATCAAGTGGACCAACATTGTACAATAAAACTTTTCTGCAATTTTGGAAATGTTCTATATTGTGCCAATGTTTGTCATGTGTACCTATTGAGCATTTGAATTTTTTAATTTAAGTTTAATTAATTTAGATTCAAATTAATTTAAGTTTAATAAATTTAGCTACAACACTGGACCTCAAAGATTCAATCATATTATACTTAAAATGATTTGTTCCACTCCCCAACCCCCTCCCCTGCAAAAAAAATCTGCCATAAAAGAAATCCAACTTTTCTGATTCAAGATTTCAATAACAAATAACTTAAACCATATTAAAGATTTTAGATTAAGAGCTAAAAATATGAACACACACCTGAATTTCCATTTATTTAAATAGAGTAATATCTTTGAGAAGAAGAATTATGCTTTACTTCCTCTCAAAACTCCAAATGCAATACCATGTCAAGCACACTTACAAATGACAGACTGTGAATCGGGACAGTTTTCTTAGTATACATTGGTATAATATAAAATAAAAAGCAACACAGTGAAAAGCCCTAGTGCCAGTGCTGTCTCTGCCATGGGCTTGTTGAAAACCTGGGACAAATCACTCCACTAGACAGTTCTCATGATTCATAAAGATGTTATGATGACCAAAATATAGAAAAGTTTCTTAAGAAAGCCTAGGATAGAACAGGCAATGAACAAAAGCCGATTAAAGTCTACTCTCCACTTCACCAAAGGGTAGATAAACAAGTGGGTTGTATAGCTGATAAAGTTTCTACTCAGGTCCTATCTTAGCCACGACTAGCTAGTGTGCTGCTCATGTTCTCTGACACAGAAGAGGGCATTTACTAAAATTAAGTTGAACAGAACTGGATTCTTGCAAGTCCTCTTTCTTTTTGAAGATACTGTAGAGGTGCCTAAGAAAATCTAAAATGAAATTGGTGGTGGGGAGGTGTTTATACAAAAATACGTGGCAGTTAATGGAACAAAACATGCATACCTAAACACTAAATACATAGTAAAAGAAAGAAAAATTAATGTGTAAATGTGAGATTGTTCATTAAATTGAATTTGAAAACTATATAAGCCATTTTAAAAATTAATTTAGACCCTCATTTTAAACCAAAAGTATTTTCAGTTTGATTAAAAGCTGAATATTAAAAAAAAAATTGAAACCAACTTGTATATACTTTAAAATGGAATAAAATTGAAAATAAACACTTAGTAAGGTAAAACACACATACATTTACATAGAAAGTTCATACAAATTGTCTAAACATGCTGATATAATAATACGCAAATTATTTTTTAAACCAATTCAACGAAAAGGATATACATATGAGAGGTAGTACAGTTTCAGGTTGAAGACAATGCTCTTAGAAATCATGATAGCGATTTTCGAGAGGACCCTTGACCACTGTCTTCTTGAAGTTACATTACAATTTCCTCAACAGTTCTTCCTAAGATACAATGTCAAGCATTCTCTCCATCTTGGCTGGTTTTCTCTGGATGACATTATTTTACAGTGGACTACCCAGAATTAAACACTAATTAACTTAAACAGTAAACTTAGTCATGTAGCAAACTCCACTCTATTAATCAATACCCCTTGCTCCATTTTGTTCATTCACTTAAAGTCTATCAAAGGAGCACACTTCTAATCACTCAATTTCAGGCAGCGCCAACTAGCTCTTTGGAATCTTAATCATGCTCCATGTGTTCAACACTTTACCAATGTTCTTTAAAAATAAAAGTTTAGAAGTGAAACTTATACACATGATTAAGAACTAAAATCACGATTTCTTGAAATTTCACCATGCTTTATAAGTCATAAATGAAGAAGCTGGCCTAGAATAGTCTATTCTCTCACACTAGGAATAATATCAGTACTGATATGGGGGCAGAGGATTAAGGAGAATGCTGTTCCAAAGGTAAGTGGCCCTGGAACAAGTTAAGTTTTCTGCAACAAACAAAGCCTGGTTTTTCAAGTCTCACTCTCTCCAGGAGATGTTTAATCCGGCAGTCAGTCATTTAAAGCCTTCAAAGGCCAAAGCAGAAAGAACACTTAAGGAGTATTTTGTTCTCTCTCTTTGTATAGGATGGATGATACTAAATCTAACACAGAGGTGCCATTCTCAAGGGCACTTGGATGGCTTGTGTAGAGAGCTCTAAACAGACTTGATACCTGCATTCCAACCACAGCCAAGTCTAAGAACTATGTATCCTTTGTTTACAGATCTTGTTCAGATGCAAAAACAGGAAAGGCAGACATACCCAAGAAAGCTGGTGTTAGCATTAATGAATAAAAAGATAAATGTCTTCGAATCCATGATGCAATTATTTATTTTCCAAAACTCTTCATCATAAGGCAGACAAAACTAAAACTAGGAATTTTCATACAATTAACTAATTTACTCAATGTGCAAGAAATGATTTCATCAAACTGCTACTAAGAAATTGTCAACCATCTCTCCAACCATCTTTCCTTGAATGTAAGCATTCCAATTTCAAGCAAAAGATTCATGAATATAAGAAAGGTAAAAACTGTTGACAAAGGCAAAACTTGGACATGTAACTGGGCAGTCTCTTGATCTCAACATAAAGGATCCAAAATGAATAATCAACATACATTATTAAGAGGAAAATAAGCATGCCCTCAATCTATTCTATTGATAATAATCAGATACTAAAGTTCAAAACTAGGTATAATGTAGAATATTATGAAACTCTCTCTCTGTCGAGGTCACATTAGACTAGAAAGTTCCCTGTGATGACTGATTCCCCCAATTTCCTTTTCCATGGTATTTTTCTTTTTTTAAACATACTTAAGAGAACTATTTTGGAAAATAAAGCTAATAAAGCAGGTTTCCTGGAAAAGTCAACACTGAATAGAAAAACATATACTTTGAATATTGAGAATTCGGAACGAGTGCATAAATCTTTCTCCTTTCCTCCTATTAATGGACTATTCTGAGACACACCAGTGAAGGAGGCCTTTCTGAGTGTGTGCTGTGAAACCAAGCAATCAGGTGAACTTGTTAAGTAGCTGTGGCCAGCTTGGTAAATTACTCTTTAATTTGTGCTCTCTCTCCTTCCCTATCTCACTCTCCTTTTTCTCTCACTCCTGCTTCCCTTGACCTGCTCCTTCCAATCAAGCACATAAGCTTTTGCCTGAGGCTCTGTTTTCTAGGTAATCTAGTCTAAAACAAACACCTACTTTTTACCATGCTTGGTACAGATGTAAAGATGGAACAAGACTGGCCATAAGTCAAATAATTGCTGAAGCTGGATAATGTATTCATGGAGGTTTATTATAGTATTCTTGTTATGTTTGTATATGTTTGAATTCTTCCATAATAAACATTTAAATAATGAAATTTTTTTTAAGTTATGATATCAACCTCCACTATCCTAAGGCTAAGAAAAGTTATGCAGCTTAACTGTGTTCATCTCATTTCTTAATTAATGCACTGTCTTCATTTTGTTTTATAAAAAAATAGACAACTGCAAATTCAAGAAAATACCCACCTTCAAGTTAGTCTCAGACGGTATGTTTAATGTGTCTTGCAGGTTGGAAGTGCTTTAAATCTCTACTGAATCTTTAATACACATACACAATTTACCCCATATCTGAATCCCCCTTTCAATTAGCTCTTCAGAAACTTAAAAAGGTGCCTAGTGGATTCAAAACTAATAGTGCCACTTGATTCATATTTACTGGAAACTGTTTGCATTGGAAATGTAGCTTGTGAATGTACAAGGTACATTTGTACGTGTGAGGTAACTGTGTAAGTACAATATTTGCATTTGCCTGAGGAAATGAACTAAAAATACAATAGCCACTACTCCATATATCAGCTCATATTTAATAACAATATGTGCATAACAATAATATCATTATTATTTGTATAGCACCAACTGAGTGACCTCAAAAGATAAAAGAACACAAGCAAATTTTAATTTTCAAACCATCCCCCTGAGGAGTGACAATTTTTGGGAGAACTGACACTTAAACAATGTGATTCCAAACGTGGGAGCATTTCATATGCTCAGACCCACCATAGTGAAGATCTAGGATTTAACTCTCAGTGGGAAAATTCTATATAGGCAAATTCTAGCATTTTCCTGGGTTTTCCTTTAAAAAAAATAAAGATGTAATTAGAATTTGATTGACACCCAAATGTCCCAGGATCACAGTACATTTTTCCTGTGTACTGGGAACTTTTGGAAATTACATTATTTAAGTATACAACAAGATGGTGAGTTTGGGAGCAGGTGGAATAGAGTTGTAGAGTAGGAAAAAATCTCAATGCCATAACACCAACCTCTTACCTTACAGAAATATCTCCTCTCCCACATCTCCCAGGACTAGTATTGTCCAGACTCAGTTCAAAGTCTTCAGCACCTTCTAAGGAACACTGCTCCATTTTTTAATAGAACCAAAATCTGGGAAAGATGCCACTACTCCGAATCTACCACCAAGTGCATTCTGAATGTTCACAGAGAAAACTGACTGCTTCTTTCTAATGGTTCTCAAATGAGTCTCTTCCAGATGTAAAATGATGTGACTCTGGTAAATATCTACTCTGGATACCAAAAAGTAATGTCAGAGTTTCTAAAGAGTTAACGCAAATACTAGAGTCACCAATTTTCTGCAAGGAGTAACTCTAGTTCTGGCTAGTTACCTCTTGCCCTTTCCTCAAAGGATTCAAGAACTAAGTAATCACTGCAATATAAGCAATCTTAAAAGTAATTATAGACTATTATCATGTCACTCCATGCACTTTTCTTCCTTGAACTTAGCTCCTTTTCTCATAAATCAATAGGCATTTCCTATGTCCCAGCTCCATTTCATTAGCTTTCTTATTTGTTCAATGTGCTCACTTTCTTCTCAAACTCAGAAGCTCTCTCATTAGTGGGCAAAGGACACACAATGCTTATTTGAAATATCATGGAATGTCTTCATGCCTATAAGCATAATGACACACATCAATCCCCATCCTGACTCTGATATACAAAACCTCATTCAGAATTAACCAACTCTTCAAGTCCAGCACAAAAGTCTTCTCAGCCATTAAGCCTTTGCTGATTTCTTCATTCAAATTATTTTGTTTTCATTGCATTCTTATAGTAGATACCCGTGTCTCTCATGCAGTATAATCACTTTCTACCTTATAATTGTATCTATTCCTCCTTACTTGTAAGTTTCCAATTCATGAAAACAATGATTGATTTATATGTTCCCTATCACAGTTTTTTGGATATTTTTTACCATGACCTGGAAAAAGAAATGTATTTTACACTCAGATCTAGAACATACAGAATTACACACGTGCGTGCGTGCACACACACACACACACACGCATAATTAAAACAAAAATTTTCCCAAACAATACTTACCCTAACTACATTTGAAGTGTTTATTTTTGCTGGTCATATCACAACTCGCTGATTTGATTACTGACTTACTATGTGACCCACTTTGTTAATACTCTCAGAGTTTCTTACACAGTGTCAATGAATGCCAAATGAATGAAAGCGCCAACCAACAAAAATAGATTTACTTTTTCACAAGCATATTTGTCAACTGTAGTTTTCTTTGTTCCCTTAATAAAAAAAGATCTGCTATAAAATTCTGAACAAACTAATACCTTCTTTACAGCTTAAGCACTGAGACCTGGTTTTACCATATCCAGAGCAGGTCACATTCATTATTTTGCCCCCAAAATACGCCAACATTATTGCCCTTCTCATTCTCCAGTGAGTATATTATGACAAAGAGTTTACTTTAAGCTTCATTTTTATATCAAGTACACATATCTACTGTTTTTGATCACAGCTTATGTCTTACATAGAGCAGATGGTTGATAAAATCCCAATGAATTACATCTCATACGAGATATTAATTACTTCACCAATCAAGGAAACGAAGGATTTGTTATTCCAAACATTAATGCAATCCTATTATCAGGAATGTGTAAAACCTAGTTTTCAGCTTCAAGAAGATTACATTATCATGGGTGTATACAGATGCGATTTTCCATAAACCATTTAAAAATCGTTCTAGGAATAGAAGGCCAAAAATATCCAGTCAGTACCTCTTTTTTCCCTCCTTGTCTGTGCTTATCATAGTAGTACACTGCTTGTCCCCAAATGTTGTTATTAATAATAGTATTGAGATTTCATTAGGCTCTCACCTAAAAATTCAGTCTATGTAAAATGCCCTAAAACCATGTAACTTGATGAAGTAGCACCTATGCAGTCTATTAAACTATCTTCCACTCTAATTAGTCCTAGAACTATGATTCTATTCTAGCTCACCTCTTATAGACAAACATAAAAACAGAGTAGGAATAATTTGTGTCACCTCACTTGTTTAAAGAATACTTCTCCAAATGCTTAGAGTTGTTGTTTATTGAATAACATATTGTGAATACTTTCTAGAACATAAGATAATCTGTTAGCTTATCCTTGTGTATAATGACTAAAACTAGAGTTGTTTTCCAAAAATACAAATAAAGATTTCATAGCTGATTTACTTCCAGGTAGAAAAGTTTTAGCAATTAGTTTACCTCCAATTATAAATCTCAAATAAATGTCCACAACTGAGAGATCTTTGAGAATATTAATGTCTTGAAATACAAATCAAAGAGATATGTTGGTTTTCCATTAAGGAAAGTTACCAAAAATTATAGCCCACAATTATCAAATATTATTAACTGAGAATGTCAGTGACTTTAGGCTTCTATTTATAACATTGAATAGTTTGAGCACTGAAGGATCTCCAGTCTATCCCCCTGTGTGGTTCAGGCTCAGAAATTCTCCCCACCACCCAGGACCACAATTGATGACCTGATGCATCAAATAAGAGTAAACGGTGGTAAAGTAGAAACAGTGCTGATTGTAAATAAAGAAACATATGTCCTTGTCCCGGCTCTACTGGCATACTGCTACGGGAGCCTGGGCAAGTCACTTTTACTTTGGACCTTATTTTCTCCCTGTAAAACCAGGTGGTGAGATGAACTCAGTGGCTCTCAAACCTGTTCTCACAGAATCATATGGGAATCTTTTACAAAGTACTGATACACAGGCCCAGAATAGAACAATTAAATCAGAATCTCTGGAGGGTAAAGCCCTAGCATTTGTATTTTATAAAATCTCTACTCTTGATTCTATTGTATAGCCAGGGTTGATGGCCCAGATGACCTTTGAGGTTTTTCTCAAGACTTTCTAAGGTTTTCTACCCAGAAGAATCTTGAGTTTGACCACTCAGGCCACAACTCTCACATCAGGCTTTCTGAAAACTTGCACGGTTCAGAAAGCCTCTTTAATGCCAACTACTGAAGAAGAGACACCATCTCCTCTCTTCCAATAGCCATGTGGTCACCAGCATCTGCAGTGTAGGAAACAACTATGAAATAGTAGTTCAGCAGTTCTATGGTAAACATATCATTTCTAGAAAGCCCAGAAATGATAGAGTCAAAAAAAAAATGAAAAGTAAAAAGAGAATTAAAAACTGTCCATCCTACTCTGGACAACTCAACCTCATTGCCATATTGCAAACATAAATCTTAGCAAGTAAAGGTTTTTGAAGACTGGAGAAGG
Organism: Pteropus alecto; assembly: GCF_000325575.1. Taxonomy (NCBI): domain Eukaryota; kingdom Metazoa; phylum Chordata; class Mammalia; order Chiroptera; family Pteropodidae; genus Pteropus; species Pteropus alecto. The sequence continues at coordinate 6,091,898 of NW_006494611.1, read as the reverse complement.
TGAGCTGAGACTTGAAGAATGGCAATGAACGCAACGCAACACAACAAAGAGAAGCTGACAAGTTTTAGAATAAGCACAATACTTTAATCATTCAGAGAAAAATTAAGAAAACTCAGGGAAAAGAGGTTAGAATAGCAGAATGGGGCTAGATTATTAAAAAGTAAATAAAATTAACACATAAAAACAAAAAGCAAAGAACAACAACAACAAAAAAACCCACAGAAGCTTTCAGATGGCATTGTAAAAGCAGTCACTTTAGGACTTAAAGACAGAGAAGTTAAATGTCATCCACCGTAACCAACAAGTTACAAAGAAGCTTTTACAAAGAGCTGAAGTGATCTATGGTCCATTTCATGAAGTATTGACCCTGACAGCCCACTGGCACAGAGCCTGGAGAGTGACAGAAAGAGACATACTTAAGGAAAACTAAAAGCGAAACGCCACCTGCTACTTTCACTAGTTCATAAAGGCCATGTGAGATTTGAGTGGCAAAAGGAAGCTGAACCTGCAGGCTCACTTCAAATCACTGGATAATCCAGCATGCTTACTAAAGAGAGCTGTTTCTAGTCATTTCAGTGGTGCCCCGCAAATCTTTTTAAGGTAAGTATTGTGGACAGGACTCTACTGAGATTATTCAGCACAAAACACATGTGCAAGGCCACTATCTTCAGGCAAAGTATGAGAAAGTTGTTTTTTACTGAAAAATAAAAGCATTAGGTATAAAAATGGCAGACCACCCCCACTCTCCACCAGAAGGGACATGAGAAGAGCAAATGAAGTAATTCATTACAAAAAAAGAAAGTCCCATAAGGATGATGGAACTGATAGCAGATCATTGCATCTACTCTATATCACAAATGATCTGGGAATTCTTTATCCTCTTACCCTCGTGCGTGTGTGTGTGTGTGTGTGTGGTGTGTGTGTGTGTGTGGTTTTTACCACTTGAGCTATTATCTATTATTTCTTTATAGTCTATCCTCTTCCTTTTTGTAATGTAAAATCTAAAAGGGCATGGGCTTTGGCCATTGCTTATTCCTAGTCCCAATATAGTATCTGGCACACAAAGGGTTCTCAAACATTGTATGACTAAAAGAATGTATGTACAAATGAACAAATGAACGAACTACCTTTTTTCTTTTCTATAATGAACTTATGCTTGCATCTTTTCTTTCACAAAATCCTGAGAACATTCTGCTTCAAATACAACAGACATGTTTCCCTGGTTAAAATGTAATCAAAGAGGGAGACATAATCTTTTGATTTCGAGCATAGGATTTAGATGCATGGCTAAAGTTAAATAGACTATTTGGTCCTTAATTGTGTTTTAATTCCTCAAAATGTACCTCTATATATCTTATATTTTCAAAGTACACATGCATAGACATAAATCCAAGCACATATAGATATTAAAAGATTATATGAATTATTAGAAGAAAAATACAGCTCAACCATATCAATGTTATGCAGGGCAAAAATATGTCATCTTTGTAACTTAAAGTTCTGAAATCATTTAGCTCTTCTCTTCGCAAGAAGTGAAAAGTGTCTGAATTTCCAAAGATGAAATTTCCAGGTTGGAACATTTTAATGAAAAGAGGAAAAACAGATTCTGAACAGGTTTGAGGCAGATTTAAGGCTGTATTTGAAAATTATGCACTGTATTTGCCGAGTGAAGAATCTCTACTTAAAGTACGTTCTTTATACACACGCTGACAAAATTAAGGGCACACCATCCTTTGCTGAATGAGAGCTTATTAGAAGTGCTAGTGTGTGAGCCATTTCCTTTTGTTCACTGAAGAAAAGGGAAGGCTCAAAAAATACTTTGTTAATGAATCATCTTAAGCTTGCAAATTTAAATTTTAAGTCAGTAAGATTGATAAATTAAGGTTCTGATGGCAACGCGATTCTTTCCTGTCATGCACATGGTAGAGCTATAACAGGAACACTTGTTTCCCTCTTAAGGATTGGGGAGGATAGATACAAGGCTGAGATTTGGCATTGTTAATTAGAAATGTCAGCAAAAGAAGTTCTGAAGCTCTCTGTGCTGCCCCAGTCAACAGAGCAAAGAAAGGACATAACACTCATGCTACCATTTTCTCCTTAGCCAGGGGGTAAAATATCGATAACCCTTCATATTTGTCCCACAATTACAATCTACAATTCACTTTTGCAAATAATATGTCATGTGAAGTAGAAGTAGTAGGTATAGACTAATAATGTTTATTCCTATTTGATAAATGCCTCTCCCACATCACAAAGCCCACAAGTGATGAAGTCAGGCCTCAAAACTAGGCCTGTACTTGGTTTCTGTATAAAATGCAGCATTAAATTGTAGCTATATAGGCAAGAACATGTCTTCTGCTCTTTCACTTTGTTTACATTATTTTCAATAACCAATAGGGATTGCCATTTTTGTTGTCGGGATAGTGATAAATGAATGAACCATTAAATGGAGCCGAAGTATGGCAAGTAGTATGCGTCCCTTTTTAGGTGTGTCGGTCTTAAAAGCATGGAAAATGAAGTTTTAGTTGTGAAAATCATGTTCTGAGAGGAGAGATCACAAAGATGCCTTCATTGCCTTTTCATCTGCCTCTATCCTGCCTTTGTGTGTATCCCTTAGAATGCATTTTGTCTTCTCCAAAATGGTTTTACAAAAAAACACATAAGCCCCTTCTATGTGCTCTTAAGCACGGAGGCCCCGGGAGCCAATCAGAGCTCCTCTGGGTTACTCGGATGCTCTGTTGCTTTGTAAAACTGGTTGACATTCTCAGGACAAAACACCTCAATCTTATATACAATAGTCAAAAACAGGAGGCAGCTTGGCAGAATAGTTTCCATAAAAAGGGCTTATATAAAAAATGCATACACAGAGCTTGATTCTTAAGTTTAGAAAATTCCCCACAGTGGAAGTATGAACTGAAGTCATGACCACATAACAGTCTGAGGAAGAAAAGCAAAAGAAACCTACTTGGGAAGTACCTCCCTTGGCCTCATGCTACAGATTATAGAATGTATGGTGTTGCCCAGGCTGCATTGTTCATTAATATATGAACGATGTCAGTTTTTGCAACAAGCAAAACGTATTCACTAAGCGTCAGATTCTGGCAAGAAAGACAGCGGGAGAGAAGGATTAGTGAGAATGGCAGCAAGGATAGTTGAGAGGGGGATTAAAGAAATACAACTGGTGGAAAAGGAGAAGAAATAAGGGGCACGTTAAACTTTGCATAGTCACTCGAAGCCCCGACGTCAGTGCTCACTACTCCCACTGTCCTTCCATTATGACCCAGTGATTCATCCCCATGATCCATGCACTAAATACATTGTTCTTTCCTAACATCAACTCCATTCACACAAAAAAATATCTACTTTCCAAGGTCCAGATGAAATATATCTCCAGGAAGCTTTGCCTAATGTCCCTGATCAGAAGTAATATCATATCTCTCTCTGCTATTCCCAACAGACTTTGCCTAGAGCTCTGTTATAATTTATTTCCCATATGTTAAATGCCCCTCAATAAATAATTAGGTTTTGAGGATGGAAATCATGTCTTGTTCCTCTCTAAACTCCAAAGCATCTATATCAGTGGTTGGAACAGAGGAGGTTTTTAGTAATATTTCATTAAGTTGAATTCAAATACTTAAAAGGCTCCTTCTAGCGCTGGCATTCTGGATTTTAGAAGTCTGTGTCCATATCATTTAACCATTTATTCATTCATTTATTAAACAGTTATTTACTAAGCATCCATCGCTTGCCACATATGTGCTCAGACCCCTAAGATACCATTGTGCCCCTGAGGAATTTACAGTTGAGTCTGGGAGGAAGGCAATGATCAAATAAGCACACACATATGTAACTAGAAACTATGATAATACTACAACAGATAAGTTAAGGAGGATTTGAGAATAACCATTCAACTCTAATACCGTACCTTCCATGGACCAATTATCAGAACACAGAGGCAACTGTGGTAAAAACTAAGAGTACGAAGGCCCCTAAATGATGACAAATGCAGCTTCATTGTAGCTTTATTTTTATTAGGAGTTAAGCAATATTACAAAAGAAGAAGTGAATGTTCAACTTCAACCTATACCCATGCTTCTAAATTATCTTCTGATATATTCTGATATACATCATGGTGAAAGATTACAACTGCCTTAGAATTCAGACCTTGCTCTAGAACATGCTACAAAGTTGCATCCTCTGACATTCCTCATCCATAAAATGGAGACCATAATCTCTGCTATTACAACTAGACAAGGTTGATGTGTAAAGATTCAATGACAGTGCAGTATAAACACATTTTGAAAAGTGCATCTTATTTGTACACAAAAATATGTCAACTCCAAAATCTGATATAGACATATATGCATATATCCATATATATGCACACATATATTAATATATATGGATATATGCATATATATGTATATATGTGTATATCTGTGTGTGTGTGTGTGTGTAGCTAGATTTGTCATTATGTTACAATTTTTTTTTGATCACAGCAATTTTTCAATCACTGTTGCCCTTCTTTGCACATTTTCTCTGCCAGCAAAAGATGGGAGAGGGAGGTAAGACAATATTAAAGTTTTTATGCCTGTCTCCTCTGCTCATAGCCAGAATAAAAAAGGACAAAGGACCGAGAATCTGAGTCAAACCCCAAAGATCAAGCTGCACCACTCATGATGACACTGACCAACATAACCTCTGGTAAAACTGGTGTCAGCAATAGGATCAGAAAAAAATCTGAGACTTTAAAGATACCATAAATTGACTTCAAGGGAAAATGGTAGCATAATTTTATTTAATATTTTGTCAGCAGTCACACAAGAATATGAGATATATACAACTGAAACAGCATATTTATATCCAGTTTCTTATATAATGAAGGCTGATGTGAAATCCTAGACTGCATGTCTCTTCTCTATCAATCATAAAGAATTACAAGAAAATCCTAGAAGGAAATGCTATCGCTTCAAAAGCAGCAGTAAAATCATTTATTAATGATAACATTCAGTAAGTGCTTACTAAGTGACAGACACTATTAAAAAATCTTTCAATATATTACCTTACCTCCACAACAACCTAGGAAGTAGGACTTACTATTCTCTTTTTTATAGAAGAGAACATTGAGGCTCAGAGAAGTTTACTAAGTTGTCTGAGGTCACACAGCTAGCATTGACTGAACATACTGAACAGCTACCATTTATCTGGCACTCTGCTAGAAGGCCAGAAGAGGCGGAAGAGGAGAAAGGTCAAAAGTGAGATATCCCTAATTCAGAAATGAGTCGTCATACACTGGTTCTACCCAAATAATTTGCAGAGAAGCTAAGACATGGACACAGATTTCTATAATCCAAGGCAGAAAATTTTAAGAACCCCAAGAAATGCACAGTTAAGTTCTATATCACTGTCTATGTGCATGTGGGCAGTAGGGAGAGGGGGAGAGCAGATGAGATGGATTCCAGGCAGGAATGGATCTCTGAAAAAAAAATTACAGAATTAACATAAATAACCTTATTCTTCACAACTTTACAAATGTCAATGAGACTTCGTTCCTTTAGGATAAGCCTATGAGCTATGTATTCTGAGTTTGTTTTCCTTCTGGGTAGGTAATTCAATAATATAGTTCACAGTAACTATACTAGAACTTCTTCAGAGCAAGTACTCTGTACGGTATCCTCAGTATCTAGGATGGTGTACACTACACAGCAGTGCTCAAGAGATACAGAACTAGGCATTGAAGGAATCAACGTGTAAGTTAATTAAAGAGTGAGCAAATGAATGAATACAGAAATATAAAGCCAGGTATACACTGTTAAAAAAATATAGACTATACTGGAGTTCATGAACTCCAGATCCCTGACTGCTAAAGCCACATCTCCAGGAGTAACTTTGCAAAGATGAATGCCAAGGCACTTTTGCTAGACAGCTGGTGGGAATTCTCTTGACAGAGCCCACACTGGAGACCTAAGTGGTCAGTGATTTCAAGAATACCAGGAAGCAAAACATGAACTTTTGTTTTATTCATTATGGTGGCAGGAAGCTCAGAGAGAACCACAAAAGCTGTATTATCTAGAATTTTCTTGAGAGCTACAAAGCAACTCATTTGCAGAAGTCGTTGATTTTGTACATGGGGACTGTTTGGTGAGATTGAGGAAGCAAATGATGGTTGACTTCCTGGAGTGAGTCACGGCTGTAACCCCCTTTGACAGTATTAATAGAATGGGGGAAAATTTCCAGGAAACATCAATTACCACAACTACCAAAATAGAAAAGGCAACCAGTGATTTAATCACTAAACTTTAAGTGAGACTACTCCCTGTCTTTAACAGGAAAAAGACAACAATAAATCAAACTAATACAGTTTCAGACTAGTTAACAGCATCCTTTTACAGTTTGCAGAGTTATCTTTTAATCCTACACTAAGATTTTGCTCGAGCTGGGCTACTTACAGTTGAACCAAGGTTCTGAGGTCAGGATTACACCTTGACATTGCATTAAGCAATTTATCAATCCATTTATTCCTTCCTTCAAATCTCAAATTAATATGTATGTAATGGACACCTATTACTATGTTCCAAATTCATACCCCCTAAGAAACAAAGAGCTAAATAAAAGAGGTAATAACTACAATAACTGTTTTGATCTCTATTCACCATTGTGGCTAAATCTTTTCACACTGTTTGTAGGTAATACTAACATTAGTGCTAAGAGGTGAGTTGAGTTCTATTCTGTAGTCTCAGAAAGTGCTAGGAACCTTGGGTGACTCTAATATGCCTAAAAGACCTAAGGAATTTTAGTCCAACTCTAAAGGTAAGCCATGTCTGCCTGCATAGCTTCATTACCTCATACTTCACAACTATGTGACTTAGAGCAAGTTATTTCACTCCTCTGTATCTCAGTTTTCACACTCATCAAATGGAAATGAATAATAGCACTAGTTCACAAGATTATTATTAGTATTAAATTAGTATATGTACTAATTTGATTTGGAGATATATACATATAATGCTTGAAATAGTATTTGGAACATAATTAACATGAGAAAATGTTACTATTGTTCTCATCATTATTATCATCCCAGTTAGTCTGAGATCAAGTTTTCATTATTCTTCAAAGGAACAGAATCAGTACCCACCCCTAGCTGCACAGCTATGACTGGTCATCCATGCCATCTAATCTCTGTTGGCTTACTTATGTACGATCCATCACCATGCTCTGCCGTCCTGACTGCAGTGAAACTACACAATCCAGCCCTGAAGAATACTGTATCCAGGCAATCTAGTTGGACCCTGTCTCCCTCATCACAGTTGATTTGTTTCCATTGCCTATTTAAATTCAGTAAGTATGGCTAAAGCAATAGCCTACCCATCCCATCATCACTCACCTCAAACACATAAAAATTTTCTGACCTAACCAGTTCCAAACATCTATTCTGGCCCCCAACTACTTCACCATAGCTGTTGTAATTAGTACAGAATGGAATTAAATTAAAAGATACTTTGGCAAGTACCAGTAATAAGCTGATAATAACATACCAATTTCTTCAACCTGCTATCTCCTCCAAAAGTTATACTATGCTAACAGAAAAACACTAGAAGTAACATACCTGAGCAACAATATGGCAATAGTTAAATAAATTCTGGATATCTACTCCAAAGACTATAATGCCATTGCTAAATACGATGGGGGAAATTCTTATTCTATAACATTAAATTTTAAAAATACAAAAATTATGTCTCTCCCTAATTATACACAAAAACTATAGATTCATATTGCTGAAGACTAAATGGGGATATATAAAATGGGGTTGATGTTAAGGAGACAGGATTTGCGTATATTCTTTCAAGTGAATTTGTTTTCTTGTTCTTAAAAAATAGCTTGTGCCCATATTTAAGTGTATGGAAAATCTTCAATGTGGTTCACAAAGAAAAAAATATTCAAGAAAGATTTATATGATTGAAATATATTAGAAGACTTCAAGTGTGCAACAAATTATCCTAATAGCAGGAACTTTTCCTTCTGAAGGATACACAAGTACTCCCCAAATGATATCCAGGCATTACTTAGTATGTCACTCAAATGTAGGCACTTTGGAACGGAAGCTCTCATATCCTCCCAGATCCATTTAGGCCTGAAGCCCACAGAAGAAGCAGCAATGTGCCAAAGTCTTATTTATCAGCAGCATCAAGTGCTATTTAGGAAAGTTGCTCACATCAAAGAGCATCTTCTAAATTTCTAATCATTACCATGTGAGTAGCTATATAAAGGACTGAAAGAGGTGTGGTCCCTAATCCCAAGTTTATATCCTTAGCCTCACACTATGGCTCTAGGCTCCAGGCTGAAAGACTAGTAGAGTCTTTACCTTTTTCTCTCTTTGATCACCTCTTCTACAGCTAGGAGACTTAAAACTCTCTCTATCCTGTACACCTCATCCCATGCTCCCATCATAGCCACATGGCTCTATTCCAGCTGACCACCCCACCCCATTCCAACACTGTCTGCTTAGCACTCACCATTCTATCCCTCATCTGTCACCCCTTAGCCAATCTGTACCTATCTAACCTTCAGAACCCAACTACTTTTGATGATCTGGACCTAATAATATGCAATCTTTCTCAAAATTCCTACTGAACTGAAAGTCTGAAATTTTTTTCTATTTGGTTCTTTATTTTTTTAAATCTAAAAATAAAAACACGTTTGAGGCTTTCAAATATAAATCCCAGATCTTAAGTTTTTGTCGTTATTGTTTTCCCAAGGCAATTAATAGTACTGAACAAATATTGGATCCTAAGTAAATACATACTTAAAAAACATCAATTATGCATAGAAGATATCAATAATAAACAGGAGTTATTTATAAAATGTACACTTTTACTTCTCAAGTAATACCCACAGTGTACATTGCTATGATCAGAACAGGGGGTCTGGGCAGTGTTAAATCTGTGAGATACTACACTATGGTAAACACCTGGGACAGGGAATGGAAGACCTGCTTCTGTGTACTGAGCTCCAAAACGCTAGTTTTTTCCAGCCTCATTTTTTTCATTTAAAATCTAAAGAATTCAAACGGAACATCTGAATTGTACATGAGCAATGACCTTCCACAATCCACCTAATCTCCCTTGGGTCAGGAGTCAGAAGCCCTATTATTCTGGTCTTGGAACTCTGGCTTTATAGGTGAGTGATGCTAGGTGATATCACCTCTGGATACTTCAGCTTACACATCTACAAAATGGGAATGGTAACCCTTCCATTTACTTATGAAAGAAGAGTTCTGGTGGTCTAATAAAATAATGGTTGTGCATGTGTACTATGCACATAAAATACCATGTAATATTAAGGGGTTTTATTTACTCTTGTCATTGTTAATCTTAGGTTTGGGGCAGAGGAGGGAATGGAAGTACAATCTGTGGGAATGTTGCTCTAGAAGAAGCCTGTGGAGAGGAAGCAGGTCAGTGCAAATTTCTGTCTCATTACACCAAAAAGATAGCTTTAGAGAATTGGATGGCTGAGTGATATATCTGAGGGCCTCGAGCCTACTCAAGGAAAGGCACAAAATAGGAGCAAAATTATAAACACAAAGCTCTCAAAATCATTCTGGGTTTTGCACTAATTTCCCTTAACTGACTTATGACCCAAACTAGTCTCGTTCAGAAAGTGACATCATTGAGAACAATATTTCCAATATCCCTAATAATGCAGAATACTTCCATGGTTTATAAACTACTAAAGTATCAGATCAAACTAAATAAAGTCTTGCCTGAAGTGGGTAAAAAATGAAAGAAAAATATCCAAGCATTTTTTTGTTTTTAACATATTACAGGTATTAATGTGTATTTTCTTATTTACTTTTTTTCTGATTTGTAATAATACCTTGTCTTTATATAAGCATGTGTCTCCTAGCAGCAGGAAGTACTATGCAGATATTATTTAATCAAATGTCACTTTATCAGTAGGCAGTGGGCAATGGGTCATTATTAAGGGGTTGTGTTAATTGGGAATAAAAAACTCATAAAATATGGAAAATTTGAGTGGGGGGGATCAACCTGGTGAATTCAGTGAGGTCAAAAAACATAACTCAGAGGAGGCAATGAAGACTCCATGCTTTTATTACTGACAAAGTTCAGTCTACCTGGAACGTCCCGTAATCATCAACCTTTCTGTGTATGAATTGTTTTATCCTTTCAAAGTCCAGCCCAAAAGCCTCCTCCTCTTATACCAGTGCAGCCTTCAGAATTTATCTTCCCAGTCAAGTTATATTGTCCCTTCTTTGATTTTTCATATTTTAATTCTACCTTAACTGTAGTGTTTAACAATTTGTTCATTTTCTTCAACTTATTTGTATATATCTTTACTCTTACACCAAACCGAGATATCAGGAGTGAGAAACTAAGATTCAATTTCTTGTGTACATTTCTTCCTAACACAGAGCCTTAAAGAAAATAGGGAGTCTATCCATGTTCTTTTTCTAGAACCGAATCTTGTAAATAAAGTTATTAGACTGGATGATTTCTGGAGTTCCTTCCAGCTGTATATGCCAAGATATTATAGTCAGAAGAAATTTATGACATTATTTAATTCATCGCCATCATTAAGTAAGAGCTCCAAGTGAGAAAAAGATGTGTCCAAGTGGAAGGAAGTCTCCTAAGTCTGGTCCAGTGCTTCTTGCCCACACTATGGCACCTTTCTAAACTGCTAACAGGCCAAGAATAATTCTCTAAGGTTTATTTCTTAAATTTGAAGCCAGGATCTTAGGATATATGTACTTGACAGATGACAAAAAAATATTTAGCTTAAATAATCATTACTCCAAACATCATGATGCTGGCCAAGGGCTCTTCTCCATGACTGAACTTGACTCATCATTTAAAATTTAAAATGGCCCTAGACAAGTGTTTTTCAACTATAGAAAAAAATACTCATTAATGGGTTATAAAATCGATGTACTAGACCTCCAAAAGTAATTTCTAAAACTGAAATAGAACTAAAAAAAAAGTCAATGTGTATCATGTAAAGTAAGAGCATTCACTGTTGAGTAAAATTTTTTCATATCTTTATGCATGTGTGTGAGAGATTATCAATATAAAATTTATTTCTTACTGTGATTTGTGTCAAAAAAGTTTGAAAGCCACTACCTTGCACCAAAGTCTATAGTGACAAATATAAATAGCAACAGAGCTGACGACTGCATAGTTAACAAGCAAGGTGGGCAAAAGCAGGTTTATAAAGCATAATACCACCTCTATACTTCACATTCCTGTTCCTTTGAAGGGCAATCCAGATCCCAATTGGAAATACTGGGCACAATGACGCGACATCACCTCCCTTCCCTTACATCCTTCCTCTCAGGTTTTGGACTACCAAGTTCTTGGGCTCTTTGGTCCCTGTCTAATCTCTGCCTCTTTCTGCCTCTTTTTCCCTCTTTCTGAGATGTATTTGAGAGAGAGAGAGAGCGAGAGAGAGAGCGAGAGAGAGAGAGCGAGAGCGAGAGCGAGAGAGAGCGAGAGCGAGAGAGAGCGAGAGCGAGAGCAAGAGCGAGCGCAAGAGAGGTGGGGGGAGAGGAAGGTAGGTGAAGAAAAGGTTTCAGTTTTAGAGATTTTTGTTTATTCTCTCTCTCTCTCTCGCTCTCGCTCTCGCTCTCGCTCTCGCTCTCGCTCTCGCTCTCGCTCTCGCTCTCGCTCTCGCTCTCGCTCTCGCTCTCGCTCTCTCTCTCTCTCACACACACACACACACACACCTAAATCAGCCTATAGGAGCTACCACAAAAAAGTCATGTCCCTGAGCACTTTCAGCAGACTTTCAGAATATTTTTTCCTTTCTACTTCCCTGGCTGGATGGCCAGGTTTGAGTAATTTTCTCCTTCTCCTGGGGTTGGTTGCTAAGAAACACTCTATTACTTCTCTTTCTCATATGACCTGATTACTGTGATCAGCAAAGACAGACAGTGTGCACACAACATTCTGACATGGCTTATACAAGATCGTTGGGCCTGGTTACAAAACAATGGACTTTCTTAACCCTCTCACAACCATCAGACCAAGATTTCCAAAGTTCGTTATTTATAATGGTCTAAGGATTTTCCCATCTTCTTTTAAATGGTGGTCTTTGATGGATTAAACTGTATCCATCATTATGGCAGCCAAGATTCATATTGAAATACATTTCAATAAAGGCTCCATGCCAAATTCGTATTTTTACTATTATTTATATCACAGGTAGATAAATTGACCAAAAAAATGTTCTGAGTTCATCTCCAGCTTAAATGATGATGAGGATGAATGGGAACCCTTAAATAGCTTCTTGGCCAGAGGCATCCAGTCTCTCCCCCTTTTTCAAAAGTACACAGCCAAAGTTCAAACCTTGTTTATCTCTAATTCTACACAGCTCTCAGCTGAACACCTATCCACTCCCCTGACCCATACATCTCAGTAAAAGGCTCCTATCCACTCCCCTGACCCATACATCTCAGTAAAAGACATGGTTAAAGACTGTGATGCCCTCAAAATTGTCTAGGAATTTTTTAAAAAGTAAATGTAAGAAAATAACAAAGAAAAGAAAGTAACAAAAATTATTGCTCTTTATCCAGTGTAACCTACCCTAGTTTGTATTTATCTTTTTCAATCCAGAAGATTCGGGTAGCCAGTCTGCCATTCAGGCATGTATTTATTTTATTCTCCTCTCCACTATAAGATTAACTTCGAAGAACTTTTATTTAACTCTCTTCTTACCACAAAGCCAAAGTCATATATCATCTATAGCATATAACTAAGACATCATAAGCCCCAGATTCCTGCCCTAATTGATATCTAAACTTTTATTATTAGAATTTCATGCCTTCAGTTTAAAGCTCTGGTTTCTATTAAAAATAGAAGTCCTTCTGACAAAGTTCCACTTTGGCATACTCTCAAAGATGTAGACTGCTCTCTTTAGATAGATAGATGATAGATAGATAGATAGATAGATAGATAGATAGATAGATAGATAGATAGATAGATATTTCTGTATTTCAATGTAAGCAAATCTAACAAATGTTTTTTGTATAAATTTTGTGAGTCAGCGTATGAAATACAATAGAAAGAACATGAAATTTGGATTTAGAAATAGCTGAATTCAAATAAAAGATCCATTAGCCAGGAAATATCAGGCAACTTATTTATTATCTCTCTGAACTTCAATTTCATTATTTGAACATTGAAAATATTAGTATCAATTTTCAAACAAAGATGATATACCAGGTACCTAGCATATAGTAGAAACAAATAAAACGTTAGCTCCCTCATAAACAAAATGTAGTTAAGAACATGAATTTACATTCTGTTCTGGTGTAAGGAAAAGAACGTTGAAGGATATTAGCCTAGAATGGAAGAGTTGAGAGGATGTGGAGAGGCAGAGGAACATGCTGAAGGCATATAGACTAGAGCGTCTATGGCCCACTACACAGCCTAACTAAATTTATGACATTCCATGGGAACAGCTTTACTCCATGCCTTTTAGGAGGAACCAATTCTATGCAATTTCTATAGCAGAATCACACTTTCATATAATTATTTTAGAGCAGAAAGGAAGTGAAGAGATAATATTTTTCAATCTCATTGTTTTATAATTGGGAAAACCAATCTAAGGTGGTTTGGTGACACATGTGGGCCATAAGTGTACAGGAAAGAAAAGTCCTTCCCACTGGACCACTTTCCTCAGTGCTTGTCACGTGCAGGCATTGCCTTCTTGATTGGTTGCCACCTCCTTTCCACTGTTACTAAGGTAAAATTTCCTCTATTCTAGGCAGGCCCTTTAGTTTTCCCCTTGCTATTGAGAATCCATGCACAATTTTGAAGTTGCATTCAGAATAATGTCAAACTTTGTGATAGGTCCTAGCTATAACCTAGGAATCACAGCTCTTTATACTCTGTCTGGGGAAGGAATAACAGGTACTACTAGGGTTGGGTTTATTTCTGCAAACAGAATGTTTGAAGAGCACTTCAAGCATGTGCCCAGATTCTAATTACAAGCCTTTTGCCTTGATTCCCTCTTTGACTCTAGCTTTCCCCTTCCTCTACTTCTAGCAAAGTGCCTAACTAATGCACTAGTCTATTATCAAAAAGTGTCCTGAAAACTATTTTCTTCTCCAGAAAAGAATGAGTCCTCGGTAGTCTCCTTTCTCAACCTTAGACCAACACTGTTTTCCAGAATAAGAAGCAGTAATTTCCAACAATAATTTCAGTTTAGAACTGACAATATTTTCAAACAGGTTAATTTTTATCTGAGCTGTATTCAATATAGAATAAATTACATGTGATAAACTTTTCAAGAATGCTATACGTTCACCACTAACAAAATATGATGCCTCAAAAAACCCTATCTTTAAAGGAAACTATGGTTGTAGCTCTCTGAAACAATAAAATTATGAAAAATCCAAGAAACTTGAAAAAAAAAAACCTTAATTATGACATGGCTTTATTGAAAGAGAAAAAGTAATTGAAAGAAAAAAAATGAAAGAAAAAAGCAAAAGAAAAATTTATATGCCCCCAAAATATCTAAATTTGGCAGGGGTGGGGGGGGTGGTTCAAGGGCTCAAAGTCATCAGTGATAGTATAAAAAGTATTTTTAATTTCACTGAATTTAGCCTTATTTATTGAGCTTTGAATTATGCCTATGTTTTCTCAGGTTGCTACAAAAAGATTTTTAGAAGTTCCATAAGATGATCTTGCCAGTGCTTCGTTTCCAGATGTCTATAGTTTTTGAGTCATCTACCTTTATTATTCCAACTATGCGTTCTTTACATTCTAAACAAACAGTTGGAATAATAACTCACAAAGGTAACTATAAGTGTGGAACGACTACTGCCACTTCCTCACCTTAATTATATATACTGAGTTTTAAGAGTTTCGTTCACTTTTCCAATTAACCCATGCTCTAGACAAACTACAGCCAGGTAGTGGTGGCATGTAACTTCAACATCCAAATGACAAATCATTGGCACAGTCAAAGTATCAGATTATATGTCTTCCTTTAAACATCAAAATAAAATAAAATAAAAACCAAAGAGCTATAAAACAACTTAAACTCATGAACAAGAAATGCCAGGAAAAGATATTGCAAAAAAAAAATCACATAAGTAATTTTGATAATTTTTTTTAATAATCTTAGTTTTGCTTTTACTATTACTCATTCTGAATTCTAGCATTTCCAACTTGTTTCCTCAAAATTTAGACTTCCCTGGAACTCTAACTTACTTATTCGACTAAAAAAAAGTATTTTTGAAAATATGCAAAATTAAAAAAAAAAAAAAGTCAACCATAATAATACCATCTAGAAAAGTCCTATAAGTGAGTCTGACAAACTGCTTAAATTGGAAAGGCAATTCTTACTAGAAAAGTCCTATAAGTGAGTCTGACAAACTGCTGAAATTGGAAAGGCAATTCTTGCACCTATATTCAGGAAAAGGAATTTTTTGGAAATTTGTCTTTATTTTGATTTGAAATCTGCCTTCATAAAATGTGGGCACGTCTCTTATGTGCTTGCACCTATATTCAGGAAAAGGAATTCTTTTAGAGAATTTTGCCATTCTTTATGTGCACTTGATGGCATTATGCTCAGTTCTGGGTCCTGAAAAATAAGACTTTCTAGAATAGGCCGAATAAGACAATTAAGTTTTAGGAGTCCTGCTAGGGAACATTCAGCTTGAAGGAGAGAGGAATGACAGAGTGAAGGACACCCTGTAAGGCTTAAAGGCTTCATACAGGAAAGAGGACTTGGCTTGTTCTTTGTAATCTGTAAGGGGAGAACTAAGACCAAAGGTAGATTTGGAGAGTAGCAGGTTTCACTTAAATACCTTTTAAGACAAAAGGAACATGGGTGACCCTATAAACAAAATACGTTCCCACCTCCACCATATTATTCAAGTGAAAGCGAACTTAAGATTGCCTAAGAGGACACATCTGCACCCAGGGGATTACTACTAAGTCTTATATCCCTCCAGAGAGCTTCAGGGTTGTTGTTTTGATTTTGTTGCTGTTGTTTGGATATAGAAGCCTCACATCTCTTATTAAATTTCTGCCTACGTATTTTAAGCTTTATTCCCTCTTCGAAAGGGATCTCCCAGTATATTTTCTAAAGTATCGTTACATTTAAAACTATCAGTTTTTGAATATTTAATTTAAACTGAACCACCTTAATAGATTCATAATTATTATTTATTCAATAAATACTCATTTAACACTTCCTCTGTGCCTCAGCCATGTTAGGCACTGTGAATTTAAAGGTGACCATGCAGAGTTGCTGCTCTTAACACCAAATCTTCTAGGTGACAAGGTATCTCTAACGCTGCCTCACTTCTCTAAGTACTTGTTTTACTTGTCTGTTTGCTCTTCACAGCTCCTCTCTCAGTGTTCACAACTCAAAAGTAGTGAACGAAGAGGTCACATTTAATGAGGACTGGGTCACCATTAGAGAGATATGATCAGACTGTTATAGGTTTTAGTTGTGTTTTATTTTTTCCTTTTTTGGAAGTCAGGAGCTTATAACTTTATAACTTTAAGTCAGGTGCTTATAACTTTAAGTAAACTCCATGGCTAGAGAGTATAAATTTGTAAAACTAAGAGACGTGCCCACATTTTATGAAGGCAGATTTCAAATCAAAATAAAGACGAATTTCCAAAAAAAAAAAATTCAGAGCTTCCCAAAGACAGAAAGGGCAGTCAGTTTCAGTTTCCTGCACTAGAAATATTCAAGAAAAGCCTGACAAATATCTTGTGAGAAATGGTATAAACTCAGCTATGAGGTGGGAGATTGGCCTACCTCAGTAGTTCCTTCCACAACTTGGGAAGTGTTAAAAAAAAAAAAAAGTGCCCCTCCCAAACCAATTACATTAGAATATCTGAGGGTGAGGCCCATGTCTTGATGTCCTTTGAAGCTACCAGGTGATCCTTGTTGAGTAGTGAAGGTAGAGAACCACTGAGCGACATTTAAAGATCCCCTGCAATACAGCACTGGCCCTACTCTAGAAAGTTTATAGATTTTAACCCCTAAAGAAAAAAGAAAAGAAAAAGAAAATATAGTAAAAGACGTTGGCATCACCTTTTCCACTTTAGCAGGTCATCAAGGAAATAAGCAAGTGAGCTAGAACACTGCCTGTAATAAACGAGCCCAAGTTCTAAGATGTGCTCATAAAGGAGCAAGGCCAGAGCTGTCAATAAAGCATTGGATGTAGACGGAAAAGGGGGAACACACATTTTGAAGTTCCTAAAAATCATTATTCTACCTAGGTCTGCATGAAATAGCTGTACTGAATGTGATAAGCATTTAAGGTTTTAGGAGTTCTTGTTATTTTTCTTTCCTTTTTGTCTTTTCTTCTTCTTCTTCTTCTTTTTTTTTTTTACCCAGAAAACTCCCTCGTCACCATCTCACCTCTTCCAAAGCTTCATTTAGTTTGAGATGTTTATAAAATTCATTGGGATTTTGGGAAGACTGGCAGGAGAGACAGTTTAGCAGAATTATTATATCAAGAGAAAAACTGTGGCTTTGGTTTTGAACTCACTTCTACCAAAAGCATAAAAGTAAAAAGCCAAAAAAAAAAAGGCTATAAAATAAGCCAAGGCCCCCATTAAATGTCTATGATTTCCAAGCACCAAAATATGCTAACACTAGAAAACAGTCTATTTTTAGTACTTGAGGTTGTTTTTGAAAATCACCATGCCACTGAACCTTGTTTTTTTTCTTTCTACTAAATCTGTTTTATTCCTTTCACAATTACTGACGATTATTCACCAAGAGGACTTATAGCAAAGGGAACAGTGGCTATAAGGTTGGCAGAACCTGGGAAAGAAAAAGTCCACCTCTACCCTTCAATGCTCTAGAGGAAGAGAAAGGTAAATGGGGAATAGAAAGGTAAATGCATTGGTCAAGGCCACAGTGAAAGCTGGCACTGGCCCCAAGAGAAAAATGCAGAAGTTCTGACTCTCAGCCCTTATTGCAAACCACCAGCCATTCTCACTTCCCCTGCCATCAGAATTGACTTTTGCCAGTGAGGGAAGAACTAGTTTCACAAACAGTTATCACAATAAGAAACAAGGGCGGGGTACTAAGGGATCATAACCACAGTGGACTGCTTGTTGACTACAAGATCATGGTACGGCTTTTAAAAGAAATTGATTTGTTCCTTTAACAATTTACTAAACCAGTTAATAGCAAAATCAAGTCAGTAATTGTTGGTGTTATTGATGTAGCTCAACCTTTTGTTCAGGAGCACAAAAAGCTTCAGAGGATGTAGAGAGGCAAACTTGACCTGAACAGTTAACTTTCCAAATTTAAAAGCTGCCATAAGAGCCACCACAAATAAGCCAGGGCAGAAAAGCAAAAGGGGATTTTCTATAGCCATTAATTGCCATATTATCATGAGTATTATTATATAACACAGTAGCATATGGGGAGCATTAAATGGCGTACTTTCCAAAGAGATTCTGGCCAACTGGGTTAGGCAATGGCCTCCTTGAATCAAAACCTATTGCTCCTTGAGGCTTGCATAGCTGCCTTGATTAAACACAGCAGCAGGCCCCAGTTGAAGGGACGATTCTTCTTTTTTGAAGGGAGGTAGAATAGAGTAATTGCCAGATGTTTGCAATTTTAGCTATAAAAAGATGGCTGCTTTCCATTCCTGAGTATGTTGAATCTTTTTTTCTTTCTACCCAAGCTATTGTGGTTCACTAAAATAGGCCACTGCACTGATGAATCATCATTCAAAACTGCAATAATGGAAACAGAACAAATATGACATTTTAAATTCACATATAAAAGAAATAAGTTTAAAAAATGTATGGGGAATAGTTATATGCTAAGCAACAGGAAGCACGGTGCAGTATGAAGAACGCGAGAATCTCCTCTTGACTACTTTCTACCTACAGGGCTGGTACAAGCAGCCTCATCACTGAGACTCCATCTGCTCAACTATCAAATGGGGGTGAGATCCCAAAGTGGCCTCATTCTAAGAGGAAATGACCCATACCTTATCCGTCTCCAGGCCTTACCTTGCATATGCACTGCCCAGAGGAGATGTGCAAATGTGTATAAAGGTATATCGAACCACATCATGATATATAATTGTCTATATACAATATATGTTATATTTTGTACACACACTGTTTTCCATATACTTATCAGAACCCCACCACCACCAAATACTCAGTGCTCACTTCAGACGCTGCCTCCTAAATTTGGTGAGAAGAACATTGAAACCTGGCTTTTATTTAAGCAGCATTAGTATAACTGGTTTGGGAGACTGGTGACCTCTTAGGCAAGGGATGTTATCTTTCCTAATAAGTTAGTTAAGCATCTTTTTGAGGGTTTGATGACATATAGACCCCTTTCCCTGAAAAAGACGTGCACATGGACTAAGTCTAAACGCAATTGTGAGAGACTGGCTAAATCCCAAGTATGAATCCCGGAAATGAATGGGATCCAAGATAAAATACTAAATTAATAAATTATTTTTCTGCGATGGTATAATTAGTAACATCTCTAAAATCTATCTGCCTTATTGGATACTTTAGAAAACAAAAGATTATTTTAAATTAATAAAAATCATTAGTTTATACAGTTCACTTTATATAATGTTCGCTTACATTATTATCTGTAATAACAGTTCAATAATAAAAATGCACCTTCTTAGAGAGATACTGTAAATATAGATGTTCATGTGCAGTCTCTAAGAAAGGTGTTATGCAAATTCAAGAAGGACATAACACATCATAATCCCAGCATGAACAAACTTAAGACAAGTCAATCCTAAAATGTCAATTAACAAAATATTACTATAGAACAAAAAAGGATGAAATTTGTTTTTTTTCAAAAATGGCTAGCAAAATGGCTGTAACTCCAAATAACTTATGTTTAGACAATTATGATTTAAAATCTATGGATGAAAAAACTACCAATTTTGACTCCTTGAGCTAATGTTCACGTTTTAACTTTAATAATGAGCAACAATAAGAATGGCAGCTTCCACTGAGTTAGCCATTATTTTCTGCCAGATACTATGTCAATGTATTCACTTAATTTTGAAAATAACTCTTTGAGATACATATATATCTCTATTTTAACATAAGAACAAATTGAGAGAGCTAAATAGCTACTTCACCTAGTTAGTCCAAATTCCTAGAGAAAAACTGGCAAAATGAAACGTGAACCCAGATTTATCTGATGCTTGAGTCTATGTGCTTAACCACTGCCTCCCCGAGCCTTCCAACCATGTCCTGGCCCCACGTCAACTCTTTTTCTGAGTCCTCTGAGAAATTAACCATGGAGCCACTTCACGAACAGAATCTAGAGCTTTATACTGTTCGTTAACTAGCTGTTTACACATGTGCAGTTTCTAATTAAAATATAAACTGCTTAAGGACTAGGATGTGTTTTCACTCTTGTCCTATCTATTACAGAGCCCTGTTCAATAAAAAGGGCATGACATGCATCTAAATTGGCCCCAGTAGAGGAACTGCACTAAATGCAGATGATGAAATATGAAAAAGTAAAATCCACCCATATCAGTGTATGGGTGGGAATGTATGATATTTCAAGGTCACCTCAAATGGTGATATTTCTCAATACACATCATACAATTTGAAGATTTTTTTTTTGCCTGTAAACAATTTTTACTAAGGAAGCACTTAATAAAGCCAAGACATTATAACACAGATAAGCAGGTCAATAACAAACAATATCAGAAAATTTAAATGTCATTTTAATTTCATTTTAATGTCAATAAAACTACCAATGACATCTGACAAGTTTAAGCAAGATGGCATAATTCACCTGAATTAATGAATATTTCAAATGGTTATTCTAATAACTTTCTAAAGTAATGTCTTCTTGGTAATGTCTTCTAGAGATTACTTCGGCTGCTCTGGATTTTAGAACATCATTCCATACACACCATGTACAGGTGATTCTAAGTAATTTTCACATGTTACTAGGATGAATTCAATTTTCAAACAGTTCTGAATGGTAATGATTGGAGAAAATAACAGTTAAAACTTTTTTTTCTTATAATAAAGAATAATAGCATTAACACAAGATGCAGTGTAGTGCAAGGAAAAGCACTAGACTGAGAGTTAGGAGTTGAGGGTTCAAATCCCAGCTTTGCTCCGGGCTGGTTGTTTCACTTTACATCATGTTCTCTGCAGACTGAAGGCTGAGGATACCTACCTTTCGCAGCATCGCTGAAAGGATTGGGTTAACAGCAATACAGAGTGGGCTTCAGATGAAATGGACTAATAAATCCACTAAAAAGTTTTTCACATCCTTACAACAATGTTCTGCCAGAGAAATTGTTTTAGTAATAGTAATAATCAATGACTATAATACAGTGGTTACTCTGAATTACCAATACTTTACGTAAGGAAAAAAACTAAAATTGGGTCAAATGTGGCTTCTCCATTTACAAGCCTCGCTATGGGTCCTCTGAATCTCAGATTTTTTCATTTGTCTCTAGGAACCATAATAAAGTAGGAACCATAATAATGTTACAAGATATTGTGGTAACTAAAATTCACAATATTTGGGAAAGTGCTTCAAAATCTATTCTCACACACACACACACACACAGACACACATCTTTAAAGTTGCAAGTTATAAAGAATATTTCATAATAAAGTCCTTCTTTCACTGCTTCCTGTTTTCTCAGGATCACCCCAAAGTGGAAAAAAATAAGAACACAAAACAAAACAAGAACATTTCTAGTTGGCTCACATCTCACATTCTTAAGGATGTGTGTTTGATTAGGTAAAAAGGCTGCTTTGACCTAGTTTGGGGAGAATTAAGAGGGAGAATTGCTTTTTTCTCCTTTCTTTTTTGTCTTAGCATCTGTATATACAGAAACATTTCATTCTCAAGCATAATAGAAACAGGGAGAAATGGCATAATCTTTCTGGTCAGGACCACCAGGAAGGTGCTTCTCCTGCCCATGGCATGTTAAGACTGGAATGCTCTTATTTCTTGGTGCTTCTCCCCGTAGCTACCCAACTTCCTAGAGCTATTCCTAGAGCTATGTTTCAGCACATACTACATGTCTGAGTCTACTCACAGTGAAGTTACTCTGCTCATATCGTAAAGCTACTCCAAGGGGTTCAGCTGTACTGCCTAAGGACATCAGCAAAGAGCTGCCAAAATTACAAGGGTCAGAACACATACCTTTCTCTCTGTTTTTGCACATGCTCTTCCTTTTACTTGGTGTGTCACTCTATCCATCACCCTTTTCTGCCTGGCTAACAACTAACTCATTCTCCGAGACTCAGCTCAGATGTCCCCTCTGTGAAGCTTTTCCCAATTCCTCCCACAACGCATCATTTTCTTTTATGGCACTTAATTTACAGAATGCACTTTTATGGGTTATGGTGGCTACTGTATATCTATCTTGACTAGCAGACCATCTATTCTATTTGAAAACGGCAACATATAGAATGATATAAAAAATAAATAATAAGGAAGAATGCTGGAAGGTCAAAGTGTTAGGAGGCTCAAGGTGTCACATCTCAGGTACCTGCCCCTGATGTTGTGCTCAGCTGTCCAGTTTCCAACCACAGAAAATTTAAGGAAGGATGATAAAAATATAATACCATAACTTTTTTTTTTCCTTTACAGCTTCTAGGGTCAATCATTGTTCCAGGGTATAATTTCTTTATATGGTATATTTGCCCAAAGGCTCAGGTGTCAGATTTATTTTTATAATATCCATAATGAATCCATTTATAGATGATTTAAAATCAGCCAAGATTTCAGACATCACTATCCAACATTACATTATAGCAAATGCTCTATAATGCAGAAGCTTGGGCATTGCTTAGGCATTCTAGAAAAATCTTTATTATTATTTTTAATTTACATCTACTTGTTTGGGGGTCTCAATTAAAATTCTTTGGGAAAATATATGCAGAAAACTAGTATTTATGATGAAAGCAGAGGGAAAAGCATAGCAACACGAAAGATGATTTGAGCCCCTGAATCTCTACATTGTATGATAAAAGATGTGTAAGACTTCAAAAACCACTGTCATTAAAGAGAGCGTGTGCACCCACAGGACCTGAAAAAGGTTCCAAGGGCACTGACACACTGGACATTGGAGTTACTGAAATAAATGATTCTCAAACTTTGGTTGAGCATCAATCGGAATTATCTAGGGAGTTTTGTTTTATTTCGTTTTAGGGTTTTGTTTTTTCCAATGCAGATTCCTGGGGCTCATGCCTTGTGATTTTGATTCTGTAGGACAGATATGAGCCCAAGAGACTGTTATTTTCTTGTTTTAAAATGTTTCCTAAATTTTTCTGATGACTGGTCCGCTTTGAAAAATCACTGGTTTAAGCCATACATTGTGCATTGTAACAATGATCTTCAAATTGTGGTGCAAGCAATTCAGCGTGCACGCAAGATAGCACCTTTAGGAGAAGAAATCATTAAGAAATCTACATGTATACATTTATCTTACTATTTAACTTTTTATTTTGAAATATAGACTCAGAGAAAATTGTAAAAGTAGCATAAAGAGTCTCATGAACAGCTCACCCAACTTCTCCCAAAGCAGCATCTGATATAGATATAATACAATATCAAATCCAGGAAATTGACATTGTGATATTACTGTTCACTAGCCCTTATTCAGTTTCCACAATTTTTTAAACCTGCATTCACTTTTGTGTGTACATAGTTCTATGAAATTTTATATCATGTATAGATTCATGTAGCCACCATCACAGCCAAGATAGAGAACTGTTCCAACACCATTAAAAGACTCCCTGTTGCTTTTTCTTGGTGTGAACACCTACTCCCTGTTCCACTCCATCCCCACTCCTGCCCTCTAGCAACTACTAATCTGTTCTCCATCTCTAGTTTTGCCATAACAAGAATGTCTTATAAATGGAATAATACAGTACATGCAACATTTTGAGATCGACTTTTTATTTTTTCATTAAGCATAGCATCCTTGAAGTCAACCCAGGCTGTTGCATGTATCAATAGTCCATTCTCTTTTATTGATGATTAGTATAATTCCGTTGCATGAATTTACCACAGTTGTTTAAACAGTTACCCATTGAAGGATATTTTTTTTTTCCAGTATTTTGCCATTATGAAAAATGTTGCTATGAACATCCATGTACAGGTTTATGTGTGAACATAACTTTTCATGTCTCTGGATAAAACGCCCCAGGGTACAACTGCTGAATCAGTTTACTTTGATAAACACATGTTTACTCTGATAAGAAATGCCAGAGTTTTCCAGAGTGATTGTATCATTTTACACATTCCCACCAGCAACGTACGAGGGATTTAGTTTCTCGACATCCTCACTAGCACATGATAAGAATTTTTATTTTTGCTATTCTAATAGGTGTGTGGTAATATCTTATTGTGGTTCTATATTTATTTTTATTCTCAAAATAGAAAATAAGCTTTAAAATACAGAACGACAATCATATTGTACATTTATATAACTCGAAAATAAAGAAGACTACAGAGCACTTCACCACACAACGCAGTATTATTCACAGTTTTCGAAGTCAGACAAGGATGAGGAATCCACCACCTTATTAAGGAATTCACTTCAGCAGTTAATTAAGCTGACAGGTTACAAAATGAAACATTCTGTCAACAATACATGAACTTATTTTTTTTTTTTTAAAAAACCTCTAATCCACTGTGTCCACATATATTAATTCTATCTCTGTAGTTTCTAAATAAGTTACCCAAAACATATCGGTGACATAGCACTGTGGCAACCATGGAAGGAACCCCCAGGATCAAGGCTCAGCTTTACCACTTTCTATTCTGTAACACTGAACAAGCCACCTGACCTCATTCAACAACTCTGACTTGATATTCACAGCATTCCAAGGGCAAGGGCCCTATGTCACCTAGAAATGTACTAGTGAATTAACTATCCTCATTTAAGAAATGAGGGGGTTGCACTAGATAATTTTTAAGACTCGATCTGGTTCTAGAATTTTATAGTTTGCCTGATACTACAGAATTTTAGAATTTTAGAATTTTAGAACTATAGAATTTTGTAGTTTGCCTGAGGCACTGTAATTCCTATCACTGTTACTAGTTTTTATCAGCATTTATCAGTGCTATACTGATATCATTGTTTATCAGTATTAATGAATACCTTCATTTGTAATAATTATATTACTATACATTTGTTAGTCTTATAGTACTAGTATTATAATGTAGAATAATTATTAATAGTTATTATTATAGCAAGAAGTACATTCCATGAGGGCATGGGTTAATATCTGTTTTGCTCCTTATCTTTGCTTCAGCCCCTAGAAAAATGACTGGCATAAAATCTTTTATAAGTAAATGATTGTTAAATAACTACACAAGAGTAATTCCTTAGAGTTGCATTTTATGGTTTACAAAACATTTTTCACACTCGTTGTTATAGCTGACCCTTAAATTGCCAGCTAATTGCATAAATGAAGGCTATGTGGAGTAGAAAAGTGTCACGCTCAAGGTAGAGAGGTGAAACAGGCTTCAATGTGAATGCCCTGACCACCAAGTCGGTGCTGAACCTTGGCTTTTCTGAGGATCAATAAAGCCTATGAATATTTGGTAAGTTCTGGTATCACTCAAAGAATTTTTTTCTTCCAGAAGATTCAAGGTAAATATCAGATTAATACAATTAATATCTGACCCTTCAGTGAATGAACAGCTTGTCCTTTTCCCCACCTTGAGGCTCTGAAAATTAAAACTCACATATTGTACAGTACAGTGATAGATGAGGCTCAAGATGCTTATCCCGAACCAGAAAAGGGGCATGCTGGCCAAGCCTCAGTCTCATTAGAGTTCCTGATGTTTTAGTGACTTTGCGACTGTGCTCCTCACAGACCATGCATAATTAAAACAAACATCTCAGAAGATGCAATTGCTCTTCTGTGATGGCTGGCAACTTAACAGAATTGTCAAGACTACATAAAGATGTGTCTTTCCCATATGTACCTCAAAAGTCACAGTCCAGATTCACCTTTCATTGAATGGAATAGAGACAATAGGACACCAGAGACAGGAGAGTACACTGCAAGTCTAAATATCTAGATATAAAGTTCAGGGTTCACAATCAGTCCTCATACATTTTCTACCAGTTTTAAAAAAGAAAAAGGTTTTGCTAACTTTAAGAGAAGCAGCACTAAATTGGCCTGTATGCTCAACATAAAAATAGTAGGAAAAATCTATTCTAAATTACTTTCTTTAAACATATTGCCATAGGTGGCTTTCCATTTCTCTCACGTCTTAGCTATCAATTTTGAGAAAACAAATATGTCCCACCTAACCAGATTTCATGACCTCACATCGCTAATGCCTACCTCTCTAAGTATCAATAATCCAGGATTCATTCATTCCTTAGGAGCCAAGCCCCAATCTTGCCTCTTCCAACGTGAGACAATGGAGATGCAGTAAAATGAGCACACTTAGGAAAGCCAAGTTCTGGTCTCAGCTCAGCCTAAACTCCTTGGGTAACTTTGGGAAGTCATTCCTTTTAAGTGTGCCAAAGTTCTTTACAAAAAAAATTATTAGCAGAACACTCTATAAAAGAAAATTATAGCGTATGGTGCCACATAAATATAAGTTGATGTAGAAAACATGTGGATACTTTTTCACGTTCACAGTCAGAATTAAAAAATGAGAGAGCAAACCCCAGAGATGACAGACATGATACCAAGGTGAGAAATGTAATCGGTAACTTCAAGGTAAGTGGTGTAAGAAACTAAAAAGCTTAGGGAATGGCTATAGGAGGGTAAAAGTAACTCAAACACATAGGGTGAGCTGCAGAACCATGAGGCTTAGTAAATAGCAGAGAAGCTAGAAATTGTGCCTGGATAAACAGGTTTATATTGCTACTGCTATGTTTAACTATTATTTCAAACATTATTGAGTACCTGCTAACTGTCAGGTACCCTGCTGGGAGCCGTTGGGAGTAAAGGCATGAGTCAGGCAGCCCCTACTTCTGAAAGTCCCGAGATTGCTGAAGGAAATAGGCTCATAAGTAAGTAAACCTATTAGAAGACACATTGTGGTAATGGTAGGAGATACTAAAGAGGTATGGTGAGATGGAAAAGAGTCCTCGTTAGAAAATCACACAAGGTCCTGGATAAATCTAGACTCAGAGGGAACTTGAGGTCTAGTACCAGCTCGGCTCTGAGCAGGCTGCGCAAATATCTGAAAGTGTAAAAAAAATTTACACTTTCTGCATTGCAGCTTTCACATTTTACACAAGAAAAAGGTGGACTGTGTGACTTCTATTAGCTCTAACTTTCTATCTTTTTGGTTGAGGTTCTTGGAGGCCAGGCTCTGAATTAAGCTATAAATGAAAAGATTTTATGGGATAGAAATTCAGGAGAGTGTATACTAAAGGC
Organism: Pteropus alecto; assembly: GCF_000325575.1. Taxonomy (NCBI): domain Eukaryota; kingdom Metazoa; phylum Chordata; class Mammalia; order Chiroptera; family Pteropodidae; genus Pteropus; species Pteropus alecto. The sequence goes on along the minus strand of NW_006494611.1, from coordinate 6,064,506 downwards.
AAAGAATAGCGTGAGCTGAGACACAAGACCCTGGCATCATCAATTCACCCTGTAAATAAAAACTGCGTTACCTACTATCTGGGGATTTCACTAATGGCATAGAACATTCTAAATGGACAAAAAAGAAAAAAAAGATGGATATAAACTTTAAAAATGTATAAAAATTTAAACGAAAATAACATGAATTATAAAAATGTTTAGAGTAACAGAGAATGCACTAACATTTAAATTAAATATAAAGTAAAGGAACCCTTATACTTCTAACAAATATCTCGTTATGCCATATAGCAGATGAAGCCATGTAGCTCCACATAAAAAAGTCTGAATATCCATAAACCTTTCCTCATATTTGTCTTTAAAATGTATATATGCAAGGGAAATTTCTTTTCCTTCGTGTATTCAAAAAAGGTTATATTAAAAAAAAGAGAGAGATTGGCAGAATTGCAAGAAAGAATCTAGACTTCAGAAATTAAATGAGACTGAGTTGCTTCAAATAAGGATGCCATATTTCAAACTGTTTATTGTACGAAAAAAATTACTAAGTGCTGCATTCACCCATCCAGCCATCCGCCACCCATCCAAATATATATATACAGAAGAACATACAGACATACATTTGACCATACACAATCATTCCTACTAAAAACACAGTAGCATAATAAGAGCCAAGAGGAACATAAGGACGAGTGAGAAACCATGTCTTGTTGCTTAAATGGGGAAACAAAGCTTACATTCTTATAAGGAAGTAGGAAGTATCTCCATCATATGGGACTTGAGTGCCACATATGCCATGAATAGGACAAGCAGTATAGCACACTGGGTAAAGACAACAGCCTCATTTCAGAAATTCAGTAGCCACGAAACCATAGAGAATGTCACTTCTCTTCTCTAAGCTTACGTTTCTTTATGTGGAAAGACACTTCATAGGGTTGTATGAGAAGGCAATAAAATGATAATGAAAAAGCACGGTGCCTCATACAGACTACATGTTCACTGCATGACAAAGTAAGAGCAGGAGAAATAACAAAAGTAGAAATCTGACAGAATAAGATGTATGTGGAAACCCAGGGAAAGGAGTGATTACTTCTAATCTAGGCCATACCTAGATATTTTGGAGAAGTTGATGTAAGTAAGTTTTTGAATACGGAACAAAAGCATATAGGATGGCATGTAAGAAACAGCAAGGAGTTGAGCAAAAGCTGAAGGGTATCAGAGATTACACCAGTGTCCCTAGAGAACAAGACAGACAGTGAATAAACTTTACATGATAAGTACAGTGAAGCAGGCAGGGCATCTCAAGGCAAGGAGAGTCAGCCAAGGGGCCAAGCCACCGTAATTCATAGACATCAAAGTGAGGGAGCCTGCTTCTCTCCTCCCTCTCCTACATGTAATTTATTAGTCCACTTAATAAAAGACCTGGCCCTACCCTGACCCTTGAGCATACACCCATTGTCATACCTACTAAGACTTCCTCACACATTTGCCTCCTACTCCATAAGGGACAATGTTTTTGTTTCCTCCATATTAGAAGGAAGCCCATTTTAGCTCTCCCCAAAAGTTAGGAGACAGAATAACAACCAACCTAGTAAGCAGACCACGGAAAACACTGAGAAAACAAATGAGGGAGCCAACACATGACTCCTCTTGTCCTTGTGAAGAGGGATTTTCTTCCAGATCCCATTCCTGAGTCCTGCAATGACTAAAGAATGGTGAGCCAAAGAACACCAGTTCCACAAAGTCCTGATTAACTGCAAAGGCATAGTCTCTTTCAAGGCCAACATAACTTCAGGCACTGCCACAGAGATCGGTAAAGCACCAAGGGGGTCATTTATTGTTTTTCCACAGAGAGCTGCTGTGGTCTTGCTGTGGCCCTTTTCCGGAGGAAGGATGCTGAAAGATCCACAGCCACAACTCAGGTGTGCATGCTGGTGCCTGACCTCCCTACCACCTACCTAAGCATCCAGCCATCTTATGTAGCTAAACACTGGGGCTAGGTTTCTGACTTTAGTCTTAAAATATTAATAGACTAGTAGAGTATTTACTGGGGGCAGAGAGAGGATTAGAAGGAAAAGAGAAAGGATGAACTATATCACAGAGTATGAAACAGTCTCGTGGAAAATTGCTGAAACAAAAGCACTAACGTCATCGAAGAAGGAATTAGAAACATCCTGGAGAGAATAAGGTCATTTAAAAAAAAAAAAAAGGTGTGTGTGCATGCGTGTGGGGAGTGGGGTGGGGGTGAGGGGGGATAAGAAAGGGAGGCTGCCTCTTCTCTCTCAGCTCCCAGAAGTCTAATGTTCTTCTGATTGTTAGTTACGTTATCGTTTAATGGGTTTGGATGAACTGCTGACATTCATTGGTAAAAATATAGAACCACTTCAACCTGAGTATGGCACTCTTTATACTGCCTGTGGTGTTTAGTGTGTGAATGTACACATACATATGTACCTGAGAGGCTGAGCTGATGTAGATATTCAAACTCCACTTGAAATAAACTGAATGTACTGCTATTAAAACCGCTAAAACTAGGCTTTACTCAAATTTGTCTGTGAGCATCAACAAATGCAGATCTCACAAAGTTCTCCAGATAACCTTATCCTATAGCAACTTAGGGGAGGAAAAATATCCAGAGAAAGCAAAACAATTCCAGGTGCCTTATTAGGTTCACTTAGTACGGATTTCCCATCAGACTACTGCTTGCCAGCATTTGGACACTCGTCCAAAGACAAGAGGCAGAGTCCACTGGGTGGTAGACATATAGCTCTACAAGACAGTAGGCTAGGGGTGCAAGATAATGCAGAAGAAGGACAGTGAGCTATAAATAGAGGCCAGGGTTGTAGTTGTGGCTCTAGCTCTAATTCACTGTGTAATCATAGCCATATAACCCTTAAGAGGTCTCAATCTCTTTGCCCTAAAGAAAGGGTTAGCTTAGATGGTTTCTGAGTATTCTGTATCCTTTGATAGTTCATGAAATATGATAACCACACTACAAATTCTTGAGCTACCTTTTTCTGACACAACACCATGCCTTAAATCACTTTTATTATATTGAACTCTCCAACTTTCGGCACCCAGCTCTGAAATCCCCACACATACCTTCACTTCCCGGTTGCTTGTATGGATTGTATTTGGGCTTTGGAGCAACGACTGGTGCAAACTTCTTGGGTGGCTGCTGTGTGGACACTGAAATGCTGGGCGTCCCAAAGGAATGGGTGGTCTCCATCCGTGCAGGCACATGGCCAAGGGGTTCACCAGTGCTTTTGGGTGGTAGCCAAGATGGATGAGACATTGTTGGAATCTGGAATTAAAAAGAAAGACAGGAAGCATGAAAGTGGAGGCAACATAGCTCACTTCATTATTATTCCATCTTAAGCCACACTTAATGAAATCTTGAAAAAGCCCTCTGAGAAGAGAGATGAACGAAGGATGAAGGATGAAGGAAAAAGGAAAAAGGAAGAAAAAAGAAGGGAAGAGGAGGAAGAGGAGGAGAAAAATTGAACACTCCCCCAACCAAACTTAAACACCTTTCTCCTGCAAGTTACCTATGTTATTGCCTATCACTCCTCAGGAAATCGATATAAATAAGAAATAATCTCTAACCTGAAGGAGTTTCTGTGGTAGGAGAATACCATTAAGGTTGGAAAAAGCTTCAATTGTATTAATAATCTATTAAAGTAATTATCACACCAATTAAATGATGATACATTACCTAAATGTTGTGCTAAGTTACCTAATTGAAGTGATACGTTACCTAAGGGAGATATAAAAAAATGTTTCTGGTATGCAGAAAAAGATAAGATCACTCCTTGCTAGCAGAACTAAGAAGGCATCATTGATGAGGTGACCTTCACATGGAACTTTGAGTGCTGAGTAGAGGTTGGGCCTGAACAGTGTTAGCAAAGTTATTTGGACAGAAAAGTACATGGCACTTCCAACTAGTGTGGCCGGAGTGGAAAATAAGGAAAAGTAGCTAGCAAAAGAACTAAAATGTCAGATAGAACCAGAGCACCAGACAGCTTTGCATGCAAGCTTGAAGAGTTCAAATTTATTTAAGCATTAAGGAATCACCAGTTTTTTCTTCAAACAGGAGCATAACAAGTGTAAGGCAAGATACTTTAAAATGGTCCCTCTGGCAGAAATAGTTCTGCTCCTCACCAAGGAGCACTTGGAAATTGCAGGGAGGGGGACACTGTTTGTCACTATGCCTGGGACGGTTATTGGTACTTAGTGGCCAGGGGCTATAATGCTCTGGTGAGCTGATATGACAAAGAAATGACCCATCAGCAGCTATGCTGGACCTTTATGAAAAACCTGACTAGCAGGGGGACATACCAACCCAGCCCAGGTGCTGTTCTAACCAGATTAACACACACTATGTGAGGAGAGAAAAATGATGTCTTGCGCGTCAGGGTGAGCCAATCATTCCTGCAGGCAGCATTCAGGCCAGGGCTGAGCCTCAGCGACTGCTGCTCAGGAGAGCTCTCCAAGCCTGATTGCAAGAGCTCTCCAGCACAGGGAGGCCCGGAAGGCACCCGGCACCCACTCCAGCCCCAAATCCACCCAGTAATTTATTAATCGAACTGAATTAATTGAGAGGGCTACATGATTACCTCCAGATGTCTGTAAAGACAAAGAGCACTAGAAATGCAGGAAAAAATAAAGGCCTCAGCACGTGGCATGGCAAAGGAGAGATGGGTGAAGAGAAGAAGGGGGGCTCAGTGTTGCCTGGGTGTTACTGTCAGGTCACACAGCATGAGTGACATGACCTTGGGTGCCCCGCCCCCAAGTCTCCATCAGAGGCCTCAGGCGCCTCCACTCTCTCAAAATTAAGATAAAAGCCCTGTCCTCCTCAACTCCTCAGAATTTTTATGGCAACATTGAGATAACAATATTAAAATGTTTTACGTTCTGCAAAGGGCTATTCAAAGTGAGGAGAGGAAAACTGTTGAAGGTATAGTTTTCTTAACAAAAGAGAATAACATGATTAATAAGAGAACTCTAAATTGGGAATCAGAAGACTTTTTTACTAAAGCAAATGATGACACTGGCTTCCCAGTCTAACAAGGCCTCTCTTTTCCTCTTCTTCCTTTGTATCCTGTGCATATGCTGTGTACATTTAGATTTACTATTTGTGCGTTCCCTGAAAGGGCACGGAGTATATTTTACACATTCCTAAACAACCATTACAAGGCCTAATACAAAACCAATACAGAAAAACAGCCACGAATGTCTGGCTTATTCATGGCTCTTAAGCCTAGCTGCACATTTAGAATCATCTAAGATTTTTTTAAATGAGTTAATACCAAAACCAAGTCCATATCTCAAAGTTTAGAAATATTAATTTTGGTTTTGTTTATATTTTTGATGTTTTAAATTGATTCTCAGTCTTCTACTAAAAGGGGATAAAAGTGCTTATTCTGCTTTCAACATGACTAACTTGAGTATAAGTGGGGAACAAGTAAGATAAAATAAATTTTGAACATTTTAATGCACTATGCGCGTTTATAATATAAATTTTATTTGTACATTATTTTAAAATGGGTTAATATTATCTTCACAACTTCTCTGTAAATCTAAAGTTATTTCAAAATAGAAACTCTAAAAAATGGGTTAATAAAGGATACAGTGATTTCTACAGCAAAGAGGCACTTTTCTAGAGCAATCTCACATTGCCAATTGACTGTGGAATTCTTCTGAGAAAGTATGAAAAATGAAAACTTAAGCATCTATCTGCAAATCATTGACTCCATCGTCCTCTCTGTTCCGCCAGCATCATCCATCACCCCGACATTGCCCTCCCCATGGAGGTGCCTCCAGTTCCACCCCCTCAGCATGCTCGGGTCTGGCCAAGTATCTGTTTGCAGATGATCTTCACAGGATCTTCTTGTATCATTTTTCTGTGTGTCAACAGTGGTCCAGTGACACCATTCTCAGGATTCATAATGAATTTTCATGACCCTGAACCCTTGTTCACGCTGTGCCCACCATCTACGATGTCATTTCTTCCATTCACTTTCTACTGGGCATTTTTTTTTTTTTAATCTCGACCAGCTCAAGTATCTCTGATGCTATAAACATTTCCCTAACTAAACGTCCGCCCCGAAATGAGTAGCTTAATTCCAAGCTCTTCCAGTACTTGTTTCTTCATTATAACAGTTCACACAAAAGCTATATATTCACTTGCTTCTCTGCTTCAATCAGCTGGAAGCTCCTGAGTGGTCCCACTGTACCAGCACAGTGTCTGGCTAAAAAGCCTTAGAAAAATAATACGTTATGCATTATGAATGGATGAGTGATGAGTACTTATCGCCTTGGTTACTCATCCCTTTCTAGAATCTCTTTCTCTCTCTCTTAAACATCCACTAATACAATTATCTATTTTTCCCTCACTTAATTTAGTGATGTAATGAATCATGTTGTTAGATTTCCAGATATTGAACCAGCTTTGTACTTCTGGAAAAAAATGCTACTCAGTCACAGTTGTAGTGTTTTGATATACTAATGAATACGCTATTTTATATAGAATTTTTGTACATGTAATCATAAGTAAGATCATTTCACAGTATTTTTTTTCTCTGCTGTTTTACTTATCATTATTAGGTTTTGATATGGGGGTTCTGCATCCTATTCTACTCTTTGTACTAGTTTAATGATGAAATTTGGAATTATGTGATCTTCAAAGGTTTATCAGAATTCAATGTAACATCATCTAGATATAATACTTTCTTCAATAATAGATCTTAATCATATTTCCAACAATTCTGTTATAATTGTAGCAGTTTTATGCTTCTTTTGAGGTCATTTGTCAGCATTTACATTCTGCCAGTAATTCTGCTGCATCCTTGGGTTTTATCTCTGTTCCCTTTCAACCAAGCTAATTCTCAGTTGAAAATGATGTCTCATCTATGGTGTATCATTTAGACTCTGAGCATCTCTTCCTGCTAGTCCTTAAAGACACACAGTTCATGTTCTCTATCCTCCAGTTCAAGTTATATATCCTTTTCCTACACCTCCACAGCACCTGGAATACTGCCGTCAGCACACTCATCACACACCACTCTGCTTCTCCGCCTCCCTGCTTCTCAAACTAAACTCTTGAATCCTTGAGAGGATAAGTAATTATTATTCTCCAAGCCCAGGGCCTAATATATGATAGGTACTCAATAAAATGTCTGTCGACTTAATGAATGAATACATTTATTTGTCTGGCACTGGAGCTCCAGATGAATCAGATTCTCATCCTGTGTTCAGATGAATCAGATTCTCATCCTGTACTCAAGAAGCTTAAAGCTTACCTGAGTGAGATATATTTATATATGTGAAAAGAGAAATAGAAACCACGAAGCATACCGAAAAATAAATAAATAAATAAAATAAAAACCTGGGACACATCACAGGAGCTAGCACAGGCTTGGCAGGAATCGTCCTGAACAAGAACTTTGAAAGCTGAGTGGCTCTAAAAGATAAATGGAGCTACAAGGATAACGCCTGGAAATGTTGTGTTGTGAGCTTGGGAAGAAACAAGGTATTCGTGAGGGACAGGCAGCAGACTTCTTGTACTAAAATGAGGGATTCAGGGAGAATACTGGAGGAAAAAAAAGTTCGGAAGATAAAATGAGCTTGCGTATTAAAAGTCTTATGTAGGAAAATAAGAAGCTAGAACTTATATCATTGAACAGGAATCTAATAAGGGTGCAAAGCCCATGTAAGAAAAATTAATCCGTGAAAGACAGAACCAAGGAAGGCAATACATAGTACAGACAAGGAAGGCAATGATAGTACAGACATAGAGTCCCTATGGCCCCAGTTCTAGTCTCGGGTTTGCCATTGTGACCTTTAACAAGAGAGGACGCTCATTTGCAAAATGAATGTCTGTAAAGTCCCAATCAGCTCTAATAATCTATCATGTTTTTCTTCTCTGAAATCTTAATTACACCCCTTCATTTTGATAAATAGGTTTGAGGAAACCTCATAAGTTGAGTGAACAAATGAACTAGAACATGTCAGTTGGGGTTTCTCAACTTCTCAGAGAGACACCCAATGTAAACAAAAAGCAGCAGTGGTGAGAGCTGGTTTTGCTGGACCAAAACTTACCCTGTTCTTACTTCCTCTGGTTCTAGATCGGTTTCACTGTAAGCTTATAATCATCATGAAAGCAAGAAGTGAAAGGCAAGAGCTCCACAAAGGCTCTGAAAATACACAAACACTATGAGAAGAGAGGGAAACAAGAGAAATGGCCTTCCTGTAAGCAAGATGCCTACTGCTGAAGGGAGTCTGAGAGCTGGGATGACTTAAGCATTGGACTTTCAGGAATTGTAGTCAAATGCAAAGCAATTAAGAAGAACCTGAGAAGTTTCAGTTATTACCACCTCTGCTGCTCTTCTGTCTTCTCCTCTTAGCTTTTCAGCAGGTATAAGAAAGCCACAGACTAACAATAAACAGCAAGTGTTTATTGAGGACTTACTATATCCTAGCAATTTTCTAATGGCCACATAATCATCTTAGCTATTATATGAGGTAGGGTTGGTTATTATTATCCACATTTATCAGATCTGGAAAGTAAGGCTTTAAGAATTAAATAATGTGCTCAAATGCCAAAGATGAAATTTAGGCATAGGTCTTCAACCTCAAATCCATGGCCTTCATCATGGCACACCCTTCTCTTTGAAGGAAAAAAGAAAACAACACGATCCAAAGGTAGCCATTACTTAGAGACAGGAGATTTTGCTCTTATCTCCATTCCTTGCTTCCAGATCCTACTTGCCATAAAATCTAACAATTATGAGCCACAGGATCACAAAACAATGAAGCCATTAGTCTGACCACACAAATCAAGGCACACAGAATGCAAAAGACTACAAAAGGCCACATGGCAACCAAGGCCCTTCCTCTACAAACAAGAAAACTTAGGGCCACAGGTAAAGTGACATTACATACTAACAAAGCTTCTAAGCCTCTTTAAAGATGCCATGTGAATGTCATCACTATCATCCATATAAATAGAACTAAGTAATGTTTGTTCAACTTTGTCTTCTTTCCTAAAATCAATATTGTACTCTTCTTTAAATATTTACATATATCATCAAAATTTTAAAACCAACCGTTACATGGTATCATCTAACACCCAATGCTATTAGCTTGAAGTAGTGGTTTTCAAAACTGTATACCGATTTCATCTGGGGATCTTTATGCACACATTCTGATTCAAGGGTTAAGAATAGTTGACTTTGAGCATTTATAGTAATCTTTAAATCATGTTCTATTAGTCTCTAAATCTCTCTTGGCAATTAACCCAAGGCCTGACTCTTGGTCAATGTTTGCCAAATAAATGAATGATACTAAAGGAAAAGACAGGTATTAATACCACGATTTTAGTGGTAGCGAGAGACTGAGGTGCTACGCGGCTTAAACGTCAGAAGTAGTTGATGGCAGATTAAAATTTAGGATTCACATCCCTTAGCAACAGTTTCATCATTTAAACAAGGAATTAAGATTTAAATAACACTTTCCTGTCATTTTGAAGGTTTTTCACTAACTTTCCTCCTTATATCGAAGTCATTACCTTCCTAGAATTTCAAACCTGACCCCTTAAACCATCTATTAAAAAGTCATAATGTGCTTGCTCGCATAGGCCACAGCTATCCATCCTTTGCTACATCTTTGTATTCAGCTGAAGGATACCTGATCTTCTGAATTCAGACTCAGCTTCCAGTCTTAAACATACTGTGAGCTCAGAGTACAATGTTTGCTCTCTCTGGGAATAGCATTTTCCTCTGAAAATGAGGTGATGGGATTAGATGAGAACTAATGACATCTCTACTCACAAACACTTACGATTCTATGGAAGATCTGTAAAGCCAGCCAAAAACTAACAAAAGTCATCCATGGAGATTCCAAGTCATCTATAATTCTCCTAGCTCATCAGTGAGAAAACCTTCTCTCTTGGTGGGGGAAAGGGGAGGGTCACCTGTTTCCCTAACTCTTCAGTCCCCCCCATTGTGGGAGGGAGTTTTAGATTGATCTCAGAGATTACCAAGGTATCAATCAAGATTTATTATGCACAAGTAAATAAGTACTTTAGCCATACCATTTCCAAATGATGTAGGGAAGTCCCTACCAGCGTAATTACAAAGTGAATATGCTGTGGCATGTGATGGAAGCGTGGGAAGATAACGTTAAAGAATAAGGCAGGCTGAAAATTGCACACAATTGTTAGCTGAACAACAAATGTAATCACTCTTCCACTGAAGCATGGGATCAGATGAGAGCCCGAAGGGCAAAGTATTATCTGCCATGGGCTGAAAATGTCAATGTATTCACTCAACTTCTCTTTATATGCAGCTTTGGCCCAGCACTGGCTAAGTGCCCCACTCTCTGCATGGACAGCTGGCATTACTCAGAAGGGGTGACTAGAGAACAACTCTACAGAAATGCCAAACCTTTATATAGACTATCTGAGAGACAGTTGGAAATACTGGAAAAAGCCTTGGACTTAGATGCAGAGGACTTGGGTGCAATTTCTAGCTCAGCCACTAATTGGCTCTATGATTTTAGTCACTATATCTCCTTGAACCTCAGTATCTCTCCTGATCCATAAACTAAAGATTAGATGTCCTCTACCTTTCCTTCCAACTGGCATGCTCCATGATTCCTCCTACGAGTCTGCAAGTTGAGTGAGCTGCAGTTTCTTACAAAACTGTCTTAACTCCTAGGAGTCCTGCTGACCAGGGAGTGTAGAGTGAAGGGAGGTAGAGTAAGAATCAACACATTAAATGCCAACCTGCCTTGCACAAATTTAATATGAATACAAGTTAACATTAAAGGAATGATCTTTAACGCTGGTAATACTGTTGGTTGCTAATTGCATTTGAAGATCCCGAGTAAACTAAGAAACAGCAAGGGTGAGAAGCATCAGTCCAGACAATTAAATATTAGTCTCCGATAAAGAAGTGAAGCAGAATATAGACTTATCTCTACAACATACTTTCACTCAGATTCAGAATGTCACTTGAAAAGGCAGCAGTCAGCCCTGGCAGGGAAACAACATCACTGGAAGATCAGGATTCTCAGGAGCATGTAAAAGACAGAATGGAACCAAACCAATTACTAACTAACTGCTCTTTGTGCTCACAACTCCCATCAATCATGAAAAAAAAAACAGACATGAATGCCAACAGCCAGAACAGGCTATTTAATGGTCGAGTGTTCTTTGAGAACCCCAACTGGGAGAAATCCTAAAAACTAATTTGTTCCTTCCAATTTGAATGGTCAAATACCAAGATTTAGAGAAGATAAAGTGGCTTATCCAAGTTAACACAGCAGCTAGTACATATCAGAGGCTGGATTCAAACTTAGTTGTTCTTCCAAAAAGTGTTTGCAGTTGTAAAGCTTCACTAAACAAGCTAGTAATTCCACTGATTGTTGGATGACAACTAAAAAGAGTGGGTAAGAGTCACTGAAATGGACAAGAAATAAATTTCTCTTCCAAAAGACTCGGCACCCATGCCAATGAAAATTAGCAGACCCCAACCTTGCACTCTAGATCACATTTAATAGTAATGCTTCCCCCTTGACTAAGTAAGCAAGAAAATGTTTACCCTCTCTGGACCTCAATTTCTCTAGCTCTAAAATAATAGCATTTAAGAAGATTATCTCCCAAATCCCCTCATGCAGCAAAGTTTTATGCTCTGCAATGGTACGGGTAATCTGTGGAGTGTGCTGTGCTTTCAAAAAATGTGCTCTGAAGAAGTTTCTTCTAAGTTTCTGATTCTAGCAACAGACTTTTCCTATACAAGACTGAGAGAAGGGGTCAAACAATACCTGGAGCCTTTGAGCTCAGTGCACCTCCTTCTAAAAAAAAAAAAAAATCTGGATTTATAAAGTTTCTGAGTACTTGATTCATAAGGGTTTTAAACTCCTGGTTTGTATCTTGCCCTTCCACTAGGATGAAAAAGTTACAGTGGGAAAAATCACCAATATAATTTCTAATGAGGCCTGGCAATCTCTTTGGTGATATCTGGAATCTTCTCGTTCCAAACCCACCAGTAAGTGGGTAGGTCCGCAAGTTAATTACTGCTCACTTGTCTGCATTCCCCTGACAACTTGTTCAAACTTGTATTTAAACACACAAACATTGTGTTTTAGTTATATATTTGCGAGTCTGTTGTGCTCATTAGACGGCGATAGAATTTTACTGGCACTTGAGAGGAGTTTAATTAATTTTAATTTTTAATAATTTTGTTTGTATTTTCCTTTATTACAAATTCACCTGGGTACCCCAATAAAAGTAAGTAGAATAATAGAAAAATAATTTTATTTTAAATATAACTTGCAAAAGTTGAAATATTTAATTTTGTCTTCAATGAATATGAGTCCACTGTTGACAAATCTTGAGTCAAATTTACATCTGACAATACTACATGAAACTCTGTGAAGCAATGTTTATTCGGGCCACATAATCTGCTAAGAGTAATCATAGCAACAAGACAGAGCATTACATTGTTCGCAAAACTGTCACCTGTCAACTGTGTTGTTTATATCCTATTGTCACAAAAACTAGTTGCAAAAATAGCTTAAAGCCTTTGCATATAGTTTGGACACTATAATTTGAACTAATGTTATTGACTTCATGTAATAATATTATAAACATTCCAATTTAATCTTTGTTCTTCTAGTACTTAATTCCCATATTAAATTTCTGATAAACCCAAAATCTACTTTATCCTAAGGTTAAAGTGCAATGATATTGCTAAATCAAAAAAGTATACATTTTTCCAGATATTAGAAAAATAAAAAAGGAAGAAGGAGAGATACAAATTTTCAACCTTCAAGGACCATGAGATACAGTTTTATAAAACAAAGAAATTCAACTTCATGCATTACATGCTCTGAAATAAAACTTCTTCTTTTTTTTTTTTAACACCAATTCGAGAGCCTGAAGAAATTTCTCAGTATTTAAAATGGTATGAAAAACAGATAGGCTTCTCATTAGAATGTGTTATAAATTTAAATTATGTAAGAGAAGCTAGTTTTGCAATTTCGCATTGAATAGCAAAACAATTGAAACCATTTTCAACTGGTGACCTTTTTCTTAAATCATGTTGGAAGTTGTTCCACTTTTATTTCAAGATTTTGAAACAGAGACAAAAACCGTAGATGCATTGACCAATGGCATCTGAGTGAAAACAAGCCAGGCTGTTTCGGATCAGTTTCAGAATGACATAAGTGAATGTTATTCCCTTTTAAATTTCTCTCGATAAGAGTATGGGTGTTACGCCTTCTGCATTTTTATCAATTATTGACCACCGTGCAGAAAAAGACAATGCAAATGTGTAAAAAATGTACTGAATTGGTTAATATTCTTGGGAAAATACACACTAACACACACACACACACACACACACCCCTTACTGTAGACATTTTTAAGGTAGTACCCAAAAACACAACATTCACCAATAGAGAACTTTAATACCCAAGAAGCATGAAATTGTTAATGAAGATACTTCTTTTAATGTGAACCTTAAGTTGAAACTTAACCACCCACCATCTGTAAGGTTGCTTGTACATACCCAATGAGCAGGAGGAGCTCATTACCTCACAAGGCAGCCCCTTCCGTGGCAGTTATAACTGTCAGAAAGTTATGTGTAGCTGAAACCCATATTCCCATAAGAACCACCTATCTGTCTTACTTTGGCCCTCTGGAATCACAAGCCCTCTTGTGTATGGCAGCCCTCTATGTATATAAAATCATTTTTTTTAGTTTCCTACTCATTTTATTTTTAATGTGTTCCAAGTTTAAAAAGTCCTATTCTTCCTTTTTTTCTGACTGGTCTTACAGCTTTAGAACAATAATGTAAAATTTTAAATCTCAAACCAGAAGGTTTCAAACTTTTCTTTAGCAAAAAATTGTTTCTTCGTGCCAAATCTTTAAGAAAATCCCAAGAATAAAATACACGAATTGATAAAATAGTTCCTTGGACTTTATTTACATCTTCATCCTTTGGCAGAATACATTTTACTTGTGGGGGAAGTATAAAATTCATCACAGTTGTCCCTAGGGGGATTGGTTCCAGGATCCTCCTCAGATACCAAATTCTGCGAATGCTCAGGTCCCTTATATAAAAAGACACAGTTTGCACACAACCTACGCACATCCTCTTGTATACTTTAAATCATCTCTAGATTACTTATAACACCTAATAAAATATAAACGTTATGTAAATACATGTTATACTGCATTGTTTAGAGAATAAACAATGTCCTCCCCACCAAAAAATTTGTACATGTTCAGTAAAGACGCAACCATTGTAGGCTTATCTACATAGTACACATCAACAACAACATAACGTTTTATTATTTTCAATCCACAGGTGACTGACTGCAGATGCAGAACCAATGGATACGAAGGGCTGATTGTACTTCTCTTGCCCTCCTACAATGGCTGTGTTATGAACCAGGTCAAAAACCTGCTGCTCTAAAATATTATAACAGTGATTTTAAGTAAATAAAGAACAAAGATGGTGTGTTCCTTTATTTTCCTAATGCCTAATGTGGAGTCTGTCCATCATCAGTGTTAATCAAGTGATTATTATATAAAAGAGAAGGTAAACCTAAAGATTTGAGAATATAAAGAGCTAAGTTCTGCTTCTAAATCATGTTAATTCACATTTCAAACGCCGTTCGCCACAGTTCCTTATAATTAGGGTAATACATTCAAGTTATGCCTGCAGTTTTGGTGCAATTATTAACAGTGCCCCTTTTCGCTCACAAAGTGTCCCAGTTTAGATAATAACTTATATGGTCACTTTACTTATAACACTGCGATAATGAGGTTTTGGTCACTGAATCTAAGAGTATCCTGAATACGGTTGGGTCCTCTCCCAAAGGCTACATATGTCCAAAGGCCTCGCACTATCACTGCAGTTGCCGTGAGGGCAGAGGAATTAGCAGTGGGACATAGAGAAGACTTTGGGGGCTTCCGAGCTCCAGACGCATGTGCTTCACAGCAAAAAGGGCTGAATGTACCAGAATGATTCTATAGGAGTAGAATGTGAGATAACAGCAAAAATCTAGCAGAAGCTAGTACCAATCACCCTACTCACTCAGCTTCTTTCTCCAGAAGCAAAGAACATCACCTTTTCTAAGAAAATTAGATTATTTACTTCAATTATGTCTTTACCACCTGATCACTCCTGTCCCTTACCCCCATCAATATTACCAGTGATTTTATCATATCCACTTGGTTTCAAGTAGAAGAACGATGGGTTTGCCTGGTTCTTAATTTGGAACAGAAAATAAAAGAGTAAACAAGAAACAGAAATAAAAGGTGTCCAAATTTATTCACTAGGGTATTTACTAATAACTAATCTACGTTTCCAAATAGGGATTACCTGAAAGTTAAGGGAGATGAAGTCAAAATAATTCAATGCAGACCCATAACTTATATGTCTATTTAATTTATTTTAAATAAACTTTTATATTGATTTCCATTACAAATTCTAAATGTATATTCCATAGGGGTGGGGGGAGGAGAACATACAAGATGGAAAGTTAACAGCCTTTGCCAGAGACGGAACTCCCCCGAGACATGGTAAGCACTATTATATCATAATACTGCATGTTTCCTTGTAGTACTTTCCAAGATGTTTGAAACCAAAACAGTTAGAATACTCTCCCAGCTCAGGATCTTCCCTCCTTATGGCATTTTTTCTGATAAATAAGAATTCCCCTTAGGGATTCCCTAAAGTAAAGCTGTTGCATTCCCTTCTGTTATATAATTAATTACACTGACAAACAGAGATCTAATAGAACATAATTGTAAATCCATCTTCAATTTAGTACCTACTACATGCAGAGCCTTATGGAAGACACACCCAAAATGTGAAAACCATAACCTTTACTACGTTGGATATGGTGGATTGGCACTCAAACTTGCCACTCTGTAGAGGCTGTCTTGCAAAAGAGAATCTGCCCAAATAGATGTACTGGCTTGAGATTTGGAAGATGAAAGTAAGACAGAGGGCATGCTCCTGTCGCTTTGGCTTGGTTTCTGCTGGAAGCATGGCCACAGAGACCAGGAGTTGTTCTGCATCCACCCTCCTACATTCAGTCTTCAGCACTGTGGCTGTCAAGAAGTAGCTGCAGCAGTGCAAGTAGCTGGACTACATGTCTCAGGGTGCAGTTACCACCTTCCGAATCATGGCTTCTTTGTCTGGTTCACAAGTACAGTACTGTATTCTTGAACTCAACAGTTCCATGGTAGCCTCTTAATTCACAACTGTCCTGATTGTGGAAACGTAATAACTTTGTGAGGTTCTGAGATTCATTACTGAAAGTTTAGCCTTAAGCCTGCTCTATATAATCTTCACAGATTTTTTGAAGTAACCAGCACCATGTATTTAAATCCTTTCTCTTGAAACTATGTAGTCAGGGTTTGTTTCCCTTAGTAAACTCTGACTAAACACTCCTCGGCAAAATTTTTTTCTTTTGGTGATGGTCTCTTTTAACCTTTTGTTAAAGAACCTCTTCTTCAGCATCCTTAAAATTTAATTTGCCATATCATGAAAAGACACAGGTCAAATCATTGTGCAAGCAAATCCTGAATGCCTATGCAAAATGCTTTGATCATCAGAGCCACGCACAGAGGAAACTCAGTAACACCCTCTCAGAGCCCCAAGTCTGGTGGGAAGAGGAATGCTACAACAGGGGAAATACTAAGTGATAGGGAGCAAGCGCGTAGGAAGCTTAATCTCAACTCAGCATTCTAGCCTCAGCTCTATCACTAACTGGCCATGTTTTCTAATCAAGGGGGCTAGAGGGATAAAAGTCCCTTTAAGCTTTAATATTCCACAACTCTATGAGTCTTTGTACTCATGAGGAAATTTACTTGGATTCAAGTCCTAACAAAACTTCCTAAATTTCCAGTTCCCTAAATCTGAAGGTCAGAACCCAAAGGTCACATAACACACAAACCTTATATAGTTAAAATAGGAACAGGAATCCGTGACCCCAAATGTTATGCCCTGTAGCAGCTTACAGCTGAACAGCCTCAGGGATGAAAGTCCAACCTCATGGTTGCAGTGGTTGTTGAGAAAACCAGAGAACCAACAAAGTTTCTTGAGGGCCTTTGTCTTCTTTGAAAATGTCTGCCTCACTGTCTAAAGAAGGGGATAATGTACTGTCCTTCTCTGAAAGTACTCAGACGAATAAAAGAGTAAAAGAAGTATTAGGTAAATGCATTAATGCTAGATCTCTCAAGAAAAAAATCACTAATTTCTTCATGTCCCAGGCAAGAAAATCCCTGAAACTTATAAAAGAGAAGCAGTTTCACGGACAGGAAGAAAAATGTCAAGAGACACAGGTCATACATCTAACGGCATTTCTGATACCAGCTCCAAAGGTGGCCGATGATATATACATGTATAGGTGTATTTATATATATGTAGAATATTATTAGTAAAGGAATTTCAAGGGAAAGCTATGAATGGTACTTTGCAAGCCAGGCAGCAAGAGGAAATATAAATATAGCAGTGATTTTACAATTTTATAATCTAGAGGAAGAAATGGTGATCAGAATTGTGACAAACAATGATGTCCAAAAGAGAAGAGAAACCAGCTCAACTCTGTCATAATTGTCTCAGTTCCTGTAGCAAACGCAACAATGGAAAGACTACAAGGAGGGGCAGAAGCAGTCTTGGTGATGGTGGCTGAGACAGAGACCTTGGAAGAAGAAAATGACATTTCCATCTCCATGGTTATAATAATCTCATAGTGTGTGTTCTCTAAGACTTCCCGCGTGGCTCTGTGCAAGCAGCTTCACCACTTTCTCAGTTATATCTCTTGGAAAATAGACACGGCTATCAGAAGTCAGCAGTGAAACATAATACTGAAAGTTCTTTGAAGGAGTGCAATTGGAGGAAATGAGGCCAGCTCTAGGTTTGCTCACCTGGATGGACAGAATTGCAAAGGCAGATCATGCCTATGTCTGGATTCCAGAACCCAAAGGGGCATTGGCAGGCTCTGGAAATATTCAGGAAACAACTAACCTTAAGGAGATGGAGGCAGTCTAAGTAGTAGGTCATCAGAGCCAAAACCACTCAGGACTGAGAAAGGCAAAGTGGTCCTCCATCCTCAGTCTACTGGCAAGCAGCCAGGTTAGGACACAGATAAGATCTAAGCTGAAAATTAAGTCCCAGTCCCATAGGCGCAAAGTCACAGGAGTTATAATTCATGGAACAAAATGGTACCCTGTTGGTCTGAATTGGGTTGGAGTTACTAAAGGGGTTTCCAAGACCTTGAGACATCAGGTGACCAAGAGATGAAATAGGCAAAATAAATTAACGCTACCAGTAATTCACTGAGGAGACCTCAGTGGCAAACAAATATTGCACGCATAAATAAATAAATACATACATACATACATACATACATACATACATACATACATACATAAATAAATAATGGAATGCATGTACACAACAATAGTCATGAAAATGCAAATTAAAACAGCAATGAGGTATCACTTGTCATACACAGTTTGACAAAAAGTTAAAAGATTCATAAAATTCACTTTCAGATCTGATGTGTGGGGAAACTGAAACAATATTATGTTTCTTCTCATAAACAAACGTGTTCTCTATTTATTTATTAGATGTATAACTTGTCTATGCCTGCTTTGGTGCTACAATGGCGTAGTTAAGTGGTAGTGACAGAGACCATCTGGCCTCCAAGGCCTAAAATATTTAATACCTGGTCCTTTACAAAAAAATTTTTACTAATACCAGTTCTAAACTAAAAAATGTAATTGGTTTTAATTACTAAAGATATAATAAATCTTTTCTTTTTTTCTTAAGTCTTTTGCAAGTTTATTTTTTTTAACATGACCTTTCATTCATATCAGGGTCTATTTTGATATATATATATATTTATGATATAACTTTTTCATTATTGCCTACCAATTATCTCGATACCATTAGAACAATCCTTCCTTTTCAGAATGTTTAGAGGTGGTCTCTTTATTGCATATTCAATTCCAAGGCAGTTGCTCTGTTTCTGGGTGGGTTATGTTACTGCTATGGTCTCCATCCATTCCATCACCAACGCTTCACCATTTCAGTTAGGGTTGCTTTATAATGTACTTTAGCATCTGGCCAGCTGGTCCCTGTTCCTCATTACTCTTGTTTTTCAAATTTCTCCTAGCTATTTTGCCTGTTTTTTATCAAGACAATTTTAGATTTCTTGTTGTTGTTAAGATTCAAGAACAATCAACTTGGGAGTTGTCCTGAGATTACATGAAACATAGGGGAAAATAACTACTTAACGACCTTTATATTTCCATTTAGGAATAAGGTATGTCTTTTAATTTATTCAACGGGTCCTTCATATGACTAAAAAGTTCTAGAATCTCTTTATACAAGCCATGCACAATTCTCATTTAATATTTACTCTTCATCTTGCTGTGAATAGCTTCCCACCCAAAGACTGCAAAGTATTTATTTTCAAATGCCATATACAAAATATAACTGGAAATGAGACGTGAGGAGACATGTTTAACCTTACGGGAACCAAAGAAATGCTAATACCAAAAAAAAGGATCTAACACTGAACACTGGCAGAATTAGGAGATGCTGACT
>NW_006494611.1:6032317-6044837 GCF_000325575.1 Pteropus alecto | reverse complement strand
AAACATCCCTTTTGGAACACAAGTTGTCAGTGGATTTGAATAACCATAAAACATTAAACCCTTACCCTTTTATTTCACCCCTCCGACATCATATTCAAGATTTTTGATGGACTAAGTTACATTTATGCATAAAAATGTTAATCAGAACAATATAGAAAAACAATTAAATAATTAAGATATGGTATAACCACTCAATGAAATATTAAACAGATATTAAAATTGTAATCATTCAAGAATATGCAGTAATATAGAAAATGCTTAATGTATAATGCCAAACGATACATGGTAATTTATGCTAATAGCTAAAGATTGGAAGGGAATACTTCACAAAAATGATAGATAGCCCCTGTACCTACTTTTCAAAGCTCAAGTCCCAGGCAGCATGGGGACTAGAACCCATGTCTCCAGACTTAAGAGGAAGTACTCTTTTCTACACAGCATTGTGTGTTGTTATTTTTCTAAGAGCAAACCAACTCTGGGGTCGTTTTAATATTTTTATATATCATAAATAAGCACATGAAAATAACAATGTTCAGTTACCACTCTAAGAAAGTGACAGCTTTAAAAATCCTACAAAACGCTTTGATGTGCTGGAGTTTGAATTAAATTTATTTTCTAAATACGACTACTTAAAAGAGTAGAGGGCATCAAAGTATGTCTTTTCTACAAAAGATTGCCTTTGTAGAAATAGTCGTTTCCTCATAAAGTCATAAGGCAATTTTAGTGCTAGGTTAAGCATTAATTTAATATGAAGGTAAACTTTGGCTCTGCACGTTCCCTTTAGAACCTACGAAGTCTCCACGTGCTGTGTTATTACTCTAGAGGAGAAAATTCCTTCAAAATTCAAAGCTAATGAGAACTATTTCCTTGACTTTTCTCACTGCAGCCTGACTACACATTTGGCAAAGGAGTTGTTTAGATATCTATATACACAATGGATAACCGTAATTAGTTTCTAATATTCTATAATGCCTAAAGATAACATTTGGAGCCCACATGTATTCCAATGTTCTTTGAATTCTGAGAGATTCTAATTAGTTCCCAGTGGAGGTAATATTTAGAAAGGAACAAGGTAAAAGAAATCATCAAGTAAAAGATAGTCAAAAATAAATGGTTAATAGGGCAAAGAGACTGTGTGTGTGCACGTGTGAGTGTGTACATGCACTATGATTTAAACATTGTCTACTGAAGGCACATTTTTCCAAGAGTCTGAGCAACCACCTCTAGTGACTGGTGAGATAGTTTTCTGTATCCTGATATGCTACAGGCCTTTCTCTCTAATTTCTATGGTTTTCTAAACATTGAGATCATCAATCATCAATCATCCCTCATATCCTTTTTTTTGTTGTTCACCTTCTGAAAAAAAGCATACTGGGAACTGGGATGAGGCAGAAGCCAGGTAAAATTTTTAGTACAAAAGAAAAATCATCTTAGACAGAGAAAAGGAATTTGGGAGTTAATATACAATGAAAGATGAGTATACTGGCAACTTCCTGAGAGCTCCCCCTCAAGTTTAATCTTTTCTTCTCACATACTCCTAATACAGACTTTTGTGCCTTTAATGTTGAAAGTTTCTTAACCCAATGACTATTAGAACCATCCTGTGAACATGTCTATCTCTTCTACCAGATGTAAAGCTCCTTGAGGGCAAGAACTACTCGTGAATCACAGTTTCAAGACATAAAGCAATCTTACACAATGCCTGGTAAAGAAAATACATTTTATTAAACAAAATGCACACCTATATTGTGGCAAACCATGCTGGGGAGATGAAGAGAAGTAGAGAAAATTGAGAATAATATTTACCAATCAATTAAAATGGATTCTATGTGTCCATATTGTCTACATTCAACGTGATAAAACAAACATACTAAATTTTCCACTAATACATGGCAAAATATTTTCTGTCTGGTGTCATCCCTGATTATTGCCTAGGAACAAATGTGACAAAGACAGTGCAATTTGAACCATAATAGAATGGAATTAGATTTAAAAATAGAATTCTCATAAAATTTTAACATGTGACCAAAGTCAGTGATTTCATCCTAAAAACTAAAAACAAACAAAAATACCAAAATTCTAAATGGCGAGAAGAAGATAAATACCAGTAAGGCTCAGTGGAAAGCACAGGATGAGTACTGTTCATAAACCAGTACCCAAACTTACTTGAACCAAATACACATAGGCCCTCTCTGGGCCTTAGTGTTCTATGAGGCAATTGAATCCTATGTCCCAACAGGGTTTTAAGTGTCAATAGAAACACTAACATCATCATTGCTAGAAAACAGTAAGAGTATCAGGAGGCTCTTAGATGGTGGGAGGATGGCTCATGGGCAAAAGGTAAGACACATGAGAAGGGACCAGGAAATTCAAAGAAGAAACTCTTAACCCTTTTCCCATTTAGAAAAAAGTGCAGCTCGCTGCCAGCATCAATTTAACGACATGCATAGGAATGCTACATTTTCTAGGATGACACTTTCAGCAATGAGAATTACTATATTTTGTAAATGGAAATACCACTACTAAAAATAGAATGCTATAAATAGAATATCATTTGTTTCCAAAGACTATCAATATACTAGAGTGATGCGAAAATAATAATAAAAGCAAGCTATTTCGTGGCAAATTTGGGGGGTAAGGTTAGGACTGTAATTCGTGACTAATCTCGGAGTAAATGCAGCAGCTGCAAGCACCATCAGAGAGTATTCTTGGGGCAAACAGGAAATGGGTTTAGAAGTTAACATCCCACTAACTTCTAAGAAAAACTCTTTTTAAAAACTGCTATAATGATAACAACAACAACAACAAAAGTCCCCCCTCAAAAGAAGCAAAAGAAAAAAGAAATAACACTCTAATTATAATCATGCATATGAACATCTAATACACACAGCATTCATTGTTTTAGGTACTAAGAAACTAAAAGAGAAAAAATGGTTATAAATTCAAAGACACTTATACTCTAGGTCTTCTGAATTTATAGCCATTTACATAAAACAAACAACATAATTACTCTATGTAAATGTGGGAAAATGTAATTTGTAAAGAGCTTTCACATCCATTATTATAGTCAAAAAGTGAATGCCAACTCTGTTAGACAGAACAGACAATATTATTAACTTCAATTTATAGACCTGGACTTTGATGTTGAGAGAAAATCAGTCCATCAATCAATCGCACAAATAGCAAATAATAAAGCCTAAACTCGCAGAAGAGATCTACTAATTTCTAAATAAACATGACTTCCAGTGTATTGTGCCACCTCCCTTCCAGCTTTAGTAAGTGACCTGGATAAATACACAATTAAATGACAAAAGAGGATTTACAGGAGTTACTAGTGAACATGGCCTAGGTTAGTCTGGATTATTAAGGGCTATCTGGGAGAATGGAACTTGAAATAGGTACCATACTCTAAAAGAAAAGGAGAAATAAGGGCTTTTTTCATTCCCTTCGAAAGTTCCTTGAGCCATTTCATCTATTTCTACGCTTTCATTATATTTTGACAGTTTCCAACTCTAGTCCTGACCTTTCTTCTAAACTCCAGCCTTGAACATTCAGTTATTCTATTGCAAAATTCTCAAATATGAAAAGCTAAAATAACTCTCATTCTATTCCAAGCCCACATAAAAGTGGACTTCCTTCAGTATTGCCTGTTCAAATAAATGGCACCATCCAGCCCCCAAAATCGGAAATCAGGGAACTTAATGGTGTACGGGGGTAAGGCACTGGCTTCAGATAATTTGCTTTCCCTCAAGATTCTTTCACTTGTGGCAGCTCCATTGAGAACCTTCTAGGATAAAGAAGTGTTGACCACAGAAGAACAGAATAATCCACAAGATCCCTGACCATAAACCATTTTAGTAACATTAAATACTCCATTACTAATAATTCCATTTTATCCCTGAATGAGGTATGTGCTCAGTAATGCTTATTGAAGGAAGGCACGAACAGGAGAGAGGAAAAGACAGAGGAAGAGGAAAGAAAAAAAGGAAATAAGAAGAGAAGGAAGGACAAGGAAGGTCAGTGGCAGAACCAATGGTCAAAAAGGAGCATTTATAATTTAATTTTAAAATATGTGTTAAAGTCTCATGATCTGACTGGGTTGTTTTTGTTACAGTCACATGTTGACAGCTATATGTTTTTAATCACAGCACCATCTTGGACATGTTTCACTTCTCTCTGGGTCCCTACTATCCATTTATTAAAAGAGGATCACTCAGATCCAGAGTCTAAAAACAGCAGAACCAAGTAATGCAAAGGGCATGCGGTTAGGAAGACATAACTGTGAGGAGCACAGTCTCTGACATCAGACTGCAGGGTCTGAATCTAGGTTCTGTCACCTACTAGCTCTGTGACCTTGGGTAAGTTGGCTTAACTACTGTAGGACTCAGTTTCCAAATCGCTGAGATCAGTTGTAAAGAATGAATAATGTAAGTAAGGAGATCAATATCATTATATAAGTGAGTCTTCCTTTTTGGAGGGATACAAACCACGTGGGAATCTCATGGGGCCAGTGGTGGGAAGGGAATTATGCAAACCATTTCAGGAAGCTCATGGACCACTAACCCTTAATTTAACAGTCCTGGAACCAGATAACCTCTAAAATCTCTCCTCTTGCAAAAGCTTGTGACATGAGCAGCTCCGAAACAAGAAATAAGTGATACCTCTAGGGTGCAAGAGAAGCAAACATAGGCCAGCTACACTGGGATACTTATGACTTCCATTTGATTGCCAGGAATCTGTCAAATGAATATAAGAAACACATCTAAGGCCACGAGTCCAAAGGAAATCAAAACAAACAAGACTCTGCTATTAATTGAATTATGCCCCCCTAAAATTTATACACTGAAGCCTGACCTCTAATGTAATGATACTTGGAGATGTGGTTTTGAGGAGGTAATTAGGTTTTGATGAGTTCATGAGGGTAGGGACCCGATGATGAAATTAGTGTCCTTATAGGAAAAGACACCAGAGAGCTTGCTCTCTTTCCCCTCACCACGTTGAGTACATGATGAGAGAGTGGCTTTCTGCAAGCCAGAAAAAGAGATCTCATCAGAAGTTGACATACCGGCACCCTGATTTCAGATTTCCAGCCTCCAAAACTGTGGGAAAAAATTTTTTGTTGTTTAAGTCACTCAGTCTACGGTATTTTGTCATGGCAGCGTGAACTACTATAGACTCAGTATCGAAAACAGCACATTACAGGGTCCTAAAAAGGCAACCAAATGAGATGAAAAATGTCCTATTTTTTAATAAAACATAAAGCCTACTGTAATAAAACATATACAGTAGGCTTTACCGTGAAAAGGCTGCCTCATCTCAAGTGCCCAAACAATAAAATTTTTAATGATAACCTATAAAGATTTATTTTTCACATTTCTAATAGTTTAAAAATAAGTATAATGAAAAAAGTCACCTGTGCTCTTTTTTACTTACTCAAGCTAACAAACATAAAAAATAAGAGGCCATGGAATATGAGGAAATAGTACTTAGGGATTAGGTGTTCTTGATTTCACATCTAGCTCTCTAATACCAAGCAAGGTAATCTTACCATTTTAATTATCATTTTTTTCCAAATTATACACATCAAGTTATATTACTCCCCTTTTAAAAGCATCTGTATAATCAAAAAGGTTCAAGTTTATTCCTAATCTTCCTAATCTGCTATCAAATTATATTTGCAACTACATTTCCCATAGCATCTCCCAAAGGCCCTACTCTGCAGATTCAATATTCTACTTTCAACCTAAAAACATAGCCCATAATTTTTTATGAAGGTCATTCTCTTAACTCACTATCACGTCCCATTCTGGAGTGAACTTCCTTCTATTCTCCAGTAAACAAAAAACTACACATCATTCTACAGCATGGATGAAACTGGAAAATATTATGATAAGTGAAAGTCACAAAGGAGAACATAGTGTTTGATTCCATTTATACGAAATGTCCAGAATAGGAAAATCTAAAGAGCAGAGAGTAGTTTAGTGGCTGCTATGGGTAGGTGAAGGAGGTTTAGGGGAAATAAGGAGAGACTGCCAATGGGTATGGGGTTTCTTTCCGAGGTGATAAAAATGTTCCCAAATTGATTTTAGTGATGGTTGTGCAACACTGCCAACATAATAAAACCCACTGAATTGTATACCTTAAAAGAATTAACTAAATGATATATAAATTGTATCTCAGTACAGCTATTATTAAAAAACAAAATCTTACCCATCCAACTAGGTTCTTCAAATGCTGTATAAATTTATTCTCCCCACTCTGTCAGAGTTAAAATCCTTTAATCAAGCCTCCTCAGATGTTTTTTGAACCTCTGGTTAACATATTTCGCTCTGGCTGGCAACATAATTGTTTAGTTATTCCCGTGTCTGCCTTCCCTACTAAACTGTAAGTGCTTTCAGAGAAAAAGAAACCTGTTGTCAGACATTTCCATTACCGGGCCTCTGCTAACCGTTATTAGGTTCTTTTGTGCACATTAGAAAAATCCGCTTGGTCTTGGCTTGGCGAGTGGAGAGAGAACAGAATTTGAATCGCATTTGCTCTCCTGCCTTCAAGCAGGACATAATCTGAATGGCAGTAAGCAGCAGCTCCGCCTGTACCCTTCTCCTTCTCACCTCCAACAGTCCAGTAAAATATGTAATCCATGAAGGTATCCTCAGTAAATATACAAATATGTGCAGAACGGAAAAAAAAAAATATGTCTGAAACCATTCCATACAACAAAACACTCCCAGATTTCAGCAAAATGCTCAAGGCATTCATATTTGGGTTTTTCTTTACCAGTTGTTTATTTTTGTGTTACTTAACAATGACATGAAAAGTGTTTTTCTTACTAATTGGATTCAAGGACTGTGGATGTGCCTATGAAATATAGCGAATTATTTTAACACACGTAGGTAGTAAGGAAAAACGGTTTTTTCTTAAGTTAATTTACAATCACTAAAAGAGGTCATGATCCTACGAAAGTCCATCACTTACAGATGAGACAGCAAGAAAACACACTGAAAGAAGCTGTATCATCGACCCAATTTTGGAAATTTCTCTCTCAGCTTCCCCAACACTTGAGCTAAGCACTGATCATTTGCAACCTCAGAGGAGTTTATGTTCAATCCTATTCTCCTGTGCCTATCTTCACCTCACTAACTCCGCTTCTTTCAGAAAACATACCTTGCCCCACAAACTAGGCCAGAAAAAAAAAGAAAAAAAAAAAAATGGTTTGCTATTCCCACAACATCCTGTACTTTTCCTTTGTGGTACCTATCATAACCATAATTACATAATTATCTGTTAAACTATGAATATGGTGGTTGTCACTCCCGAACCAGAAGCCCTGTGATGAGAAGGTCTGTATCTGCCTGGTTTCTATAGTTCTGATCAAGGGTCTGATATTTGGCCGTGGTGGGCACTCAAGAACTAGTTGCTGATTGAATTAATGAGTTCTTCCCCCACCCCACTTAGAGTATTAAATCTTCGAAAGCAGAGATTGTGTCTAATTCACTTTGGTATCCCTTGTGCCTGGCTATGTCTGATAGGTTATATCAAATAATCCTTTTGTAGATGAATGAATAAATGAACTCCATAGTGGATTAATTATGAGGACTGGAGAGGCTATTCGTGGTGCATTAATGGTAAATACACATACCGAGTGGATTAGGAGTTAAAGGCAACCCTCCAGGAAAGCTGGTCCCAATAAGAGATCTTGGAACAGCACCACACAAAGAAGGAAGGCAGAGTCAGAGATGAAAGATGTCCATGGTCTAAGATTTATGTCAATTTCCTTGGGCTTCAAAAGTCAATTTTCACCCAATTTCAATGGGTGTGCCTCTTTCCCAGCTACAGCTGGGCTACAAACCTTGTGTTACCTCCAAGCAGAACCCAAGAAAACCAGGCCTGTCGAAAAATAAAATAATGGCAAAGCAAAAAACAAAGCTGAAACGGGCAAAAGACTCTAGTAGAATTAAGTTGGAGTGAACATACCATGCAGAAAACAAAAGGGCTGCAAATTGAAACGTGTCTTCCCAGTGGAGACTTGTCTAGAGTTGCACCATGGCAGCCTCCTCAAGGGGTTTTTGATGTAAAAAGGTCATTCTGCCAAACAGTTTTGGTAGATGCCGATGACAGGCCTCCTGAGGCGTTCAAAGGATCTAAAGTTTGGGCAGAAAACAAACTAGCCACATACATGAGGACACTAGTACCACGTGCCAAACCCTGCTTAAGACATTGGAAATACACATTCCAGTACTGAAAACCTGCAATCAAGATGCAAAGAATCTAATTGTGGTATTAAATGACAACCACCACCAAAACCTAAAGAGCTAAATGAAAATCATGATGCTGATTAGATGGGAGTCTGACAACGTGACACACCTGAGATCTCCGGAGAGTTCTCCAAATCTAACCGTCATCATTCTGGGGCACTAAGCAGTGTTTGAATCCTGCCTGGCTCCATGACTCACTAGCTGTGCAGCCTTGGGAAAGTTATACGAACTCTCTGTGCTTATGTGTGTCCTAACAGCCCTCAGTTTAAATGCGAGCTCTGATTAATACTCATTGACTAAGCCTGAGTAGGGGCAAAAAATTGCCCCTCACAAATGCCAGAACAGCAAGGCCCTTACATTCAACTGGAGTCCAGTGTTTCTTTTATAAAGAGTATCACTGAGGCTCAGGGAAGGGAAGGGACTGTAGAGTAAATCACCGGCTAATCCAGGACAGCAGCCAGGCCTGGTGATTCATGATGACCAGTGCTATTCACTAACACATGGAGCTGCTGTCAGAATTAAGTGAGCTAATAGATGTACAGTTCTTAAAAATGGTACCTGGCTCAAAAGTAGCGGTGTATATGCATTTGCTATGATTATTGATATTATAATGCCTGCCACATATTTATAGGGTGCTTTATAGTTTATAAACCTTTTTTATATCAATTATCTCATTTACACCACACGACAACTCCAGGATCTTGATTCTGCAAACGCAAATGAAGAAACTGGGTCAAATAAGACCCCATGAGGTCCCTTAATTTTCCCAGGATTCCACAGCTAATTGGCAGAGAAGTGCAGTTCAGAACCTCTATTTCTCATTACTGAGATTACTGCACTTCCTTTCACGTGACACTACACCACAGATATAGGTAGCAAGAGACTACAGATTCTGTAGTGTCTTTTGAATAGGGAATTTCCCATGATCTGTAACTTGTCAAATCCTTCTATGTAAAGGAAGAAACTCAGAGGCATAAGAATTTTATTTTGCATCTGTTACAACTAGGTTAAGTCTAACAGAAGGAATATCTTCCTTGGATCTGAGCTTTCCTTACAGTCCATGGAGAGAGACAGACTGCTGACGACATGGGCAATGGAGAAAGAGGAGAAAGGATGAAGCTGCAAGAAAGAGGGAGGGAAAGGAAGAGAAATAACCACACAGTGATGAATAACTAAGCCATATCCCTCAAGCTCTTGGTGATGTGCCAGTTCTTCTTATGATGAAAATTGTAATCGCTGCCTTGCTATAGTGAATCTCTCAGCCTGAAATAAGACAGAGAGATAAAATGCGGGGCGTGACCCTCTCTTTCACACATACCTCTTCCATTAAAGTAAATCATTTCTCAAGTGAACAATAACAAAGAACTGGCCTGAGATGAGTGAAATTCTTCTGAAAAGGAGGTAGTGAAGGGCCCATGGAGGGTCTTCTTACCTTGAGGGCAAAGGAGTTTTTAATTATGTGCTTTCATCTACCATCTATGTATGCATGCATGCATGTATCTATCTACCTACCAACTATAATCAAGAGATGCAGTTAACTCCTTTCTTTTTAACAGAGTGTACAATAAAAAAAAGTACTGAACAGGTAAATGAGAGATCTCGATTTTAGTTTTCTGGTTTTGTCACCGGTAGAGAGATTTGGAAAGGTTCCTAAAGCCTTCTGGGCCTCTATTTTCTCATCTGTCAAGTGTGGGCTTGGACGAGATAAACAAGGACCCTACCCACTTAAAAGAAAAAAGCTAATATCCTTAAAAAAAAGCCAGAAAAAAATGTCATGATGGTCAAGCCAACTATTTCAGAAAAGTTAAAGAAAGTGTTTGTTTCCTCCACAAGCCCTGGTTTTGAACGCAAGAAACATGCCACAGTTTAAAATCACCCATATTCATGGTTTCTATGGTGAAAAAAGTCTACCACCAAAAGCCAACAAAGTTTTGCTTAAAAACAAGCTATTTTCAGGAACGACTCTCCCAGTTAAAGCCCTAATTCAGAAAATTGGGTTTGGCTAGTATAACACTGTCTTCTTTCTACAATTATTAGGCTCTAAAATGTGTGTATGTCTTTTTTTTCTCCCAACAACATTTCGTTTGAAAAGTGTTTGATCCTGAAATAAACCTGCAATTTCTCCTATGTAGAAGAGAGGGCAGATGGAGGTCTATAGTTTAGCCTAATAACTTTATATTTCATACAAGATTATTATAAGCTGACAGATGTGAACCTTAAGAATTTTAACAATAAATAATGCTATCTAAAGAATGTTCCACAGAACACAAGACTGGGAAATCGTCCACATAATGGTTTCATTATAAAATAAATTTGACAAAACCTAAATTTAACATAACAAAAAGGAATGTTGTGGTTATTGTTTTTACCTATAGGATTTTTAAAAGTTAATCTTGCTAAATATTCATGGAGAATCTCAAAAACGGGTTGCTATAATAGCAACTGATTCCCAAACTAATTTGACCATTTGTAGAGCTAGTACTCTATGGCGCACACTTTAGAAAAAGCTGCTATGAAAATGACAATGGATTATTATGACAAGGACATAGCTTTATCTATGACAGCATCCCCACCCCTGAAAAGTAAGCTCTACTATCCAATTAGAAACTTGCATGTTAAAACTCTATTTTTATCTACACCAGATTTTATAATAAATACAATAATAAACAACTGAAAACTTTGACAAAGTAATTTCTATTTCTTGAGACTTTTTTATAATACAGAAGAAGCCCCATCCCAGGAGGGCTGCGTTCTCCCTATACTACAGATACACTCTCTAATATTCGGCAGTGCTAGGTGGAACTTTTATACCCTCTCCCTATCTTTCTCTCTCTTTTGCTTTTCAGTTATTCATAGGCTTAACTCAAAATCGATTTTCTTTAAGGCAGAGAGACAATGAGAAGACGTCGGGCAGAAAGCTGACAGGGTAATTGAGAACGGATGCTGCCCCTATCCAAGGGAAAGACTGCTGCCCACATCTATATTTGTCCCAGGCCTCAGTTTTCTCACATTCAGAATGAGGTAAATGGATTTCATGGTCTCATATCCCATAATTCTGACTTTTGGGGGTGGCTCATCACTATCTCTGAAGGCAATTCCAAGGACGTTTTAAGCAAAGGCAACAACTTAGAAGCAAGTGTTCCCTGTGCCAGAACGGCACCCCACAAAGGTTTTGCTTGAATAACTCTACTATTTGCAAGTTCATGTTCAGAATATTGGCTAAAACTTCAGTCTTGTTACTTTTCAGCCAGGCAACATAACTTTTGGCCAGCAACATGCACATTACAGTGCCTCATCGGGTCACTTGCTGAAAGTGACAGTAAATTCAAAAACCCCCTGACATGGCAGAGAGCTAAGGTGGGGCAGCCACAGTGTTGAAACGTACTCAACAAAACCCCGCAGGGTTGCCAGTAGCACCCTGACTTATAATGACCCTCTTCTACAGGAAAGGTATTTATTTAAACACCCAGATCTATTGCCAGCATATAATGTATTCCAGGAAATATACTCTTGCCTAAACTCACCCAGATTCACCTTTAAGGACAGAGGACAAAAGTGATTTTAATACTGGCTCCTAAGAAAAAGATGAGATAAAAGTGACACTTTGATAATAATAATAATAAAGCATTTCTGTCACCCCTAAAAGTGATTTGAGAGAAAAAATAAAGAGCACTCAATAGGCTTCATTATAATCCCTCTATAAACATCCAACATCTACTGCTTTTGTCTCTCTTATTTTTCCTCTCTCATACCATCACATAAAAACAAACTCCCTTTACAATACACTTATTAGACTGCACCACGGGGCTGGCTCCTCTGCCCATTTTTTACACATAAACCTGAAGACTGTGAAAGCCTTGCTCACATACTCCCTAGATCTCCAACTGAGGCCCCACCTGCAATAACAGCTCTCCAAAGGGCCTGGATGGTGGCCAGAGAGCAGTACGAGGGAAACGTGAAAAAATCGAGCGCAGCAGACACTCTTCATTTAGCCTGGGAAATCTTTTTCTCCTAGAATTCTACTAGGTCAAATTCTACCCAGAGTTCAGATTCCAGATCAAACCCCAACTCTTCTAGGAAGACTTCCTTCATTTTCTCCACATTTGCCTCCAATCCAAACCAAACTAATGTCTCTCTCCTCTAATGACCGCTAACCTCTTAACTATAGCTTTGAGTATTTAGAGATACTACTTAAATAAATTAACTTTTATTGGAAATATCTCTAGTCTATTCACTGTCACCAAACCCACTTTCCCCTCACCAAA
>NW_006494611.1:6026627-6032286 GCF_000325575.1 Pteropus alecto | reverse complement strand
TCTGGCTGAATTAGACTAATATAAAGATAGAATCTAAGGAAATCATACATGTATATCAATAACTATCAAACAGAAAAAAAAACTCTATTATAAAGACAAGAAGACAGGGATAGATTAAGGATTCCAGGCTCGAAGGTAAGCAAGTCCATGTCAAATATGTAATAAAGATCTTCACACAGAGAACAATACATCACTTTAAAAAAAAAACATAGAGGGACATGTGTACTATCTAAAATCCACTTGAAGAAAGTGGATTTTTCAAAAGGACCCAAAAAGTGACATGACACAAGTAAAGGAATGGGATACACATTCACTTTCTAGACGTCTGCACCTGCATTCATGGAATGGTGCAACTTCTGGAGTTTGAAAGAGGAAGACTAAAGCTGCAGCCTTTTCTAGTTCACCTGACTTCCTCAAATTGGAACTTATTCTTTGCTCAGAGCAGTGAGGCTGAACTTCCAGTTGCACTGTTATTTTGTGAGTGACAGAAATGTGGTTGTTACCTTGGCTGTTAACATTAGAAATGCTTCGTGATGATTTGGCCAGCATTTTCCTTCCAGAAAAGGTTAAAGGCCTTTTTAGCAAAGAACTGGATGTGAAAACTCGAACTTAAATGGTGAAAGAGAGCATCTTGTGGCCAATCTTAATGATACTTAATTTTCAGTTGAGGAATTCTGTAGTAAACAACCTCTTGACTCTGTACAAAACATTTTTAATTTCATGCCCTGCTAATCACACAGCTGTTAAATTCCCCTTCCCGTCAGTTATAAAAAAAAATAAATAGATAATAATTGTAACAATAATTTAAGAAACAGTTGGGCCTCGAACAACTTTTGAGTCCTAATGAATTTTCCCATCTGGAATTAATAATGTAGTGGATGGTGAAATTGCCTGGATTCAGTTGATATGAACTTATATTACATTATTATAAGTATCAAAACGTAAGGCTTTGAACATCAAAAGCTTCTAACATGCCTGCCACAGAATGTAAAGTCTACACTGCATTCTCAGACAAGCCTGGCACCTGACTTTTCATTCCAGCAGATTTTAACAACCTGTTTCCTTTCACTGTGACCTATCTCCTCTCAGCCACAATAGGTACTATAAGCATATAAGTACGGACTAGAGTTGGCATTATGGGCTTGATGATCTAGAGCCTGGAAAAGAGAAAATCAGTGTCTCGATACTGCAAACATGTTGCTCTAATCAACTCATGGAAATAAAAAAAGAAGCTATTGTTAATACTGTTTCTACAGGACGAGGGTTTTAAATATCTGGGGACAGGAGAAAGAGGAGGTCTAAAGGAATGTGACAGTGAGGGTGACCTCACTTTGCAGAATAGAGAAGCTAAGGACCAGGAAAGAAAACTCAAAAAAGGAAGTGGCGCAAAGAACTATCCTGTAAAGAAGGGGCCAAATGTACTGAAGGAACTAAAATAAGCATAGTCAGATGGACCAGAATATCAGCAGGGGATCTTCAAAGGAGATATTCTCATATTTATGTGTATCGGTACATTTCCCATAATTTCAACTAGAAAACACTATAGGCAATGCCTGGAGTACTAACATACTGCTTCTTCAACTGGCATGTTCCTATCTAAAGTTCATTTGCTGAAATCCTTTCAGTTCTTAAATATGTGTTAAAATACCGCCTCCTTCAGGGACCCCCAGCCTCATTTGCACACCCACTGAAACCTCCCTCCAATTCCCACAGCATGCCTGCTGTACCTCTCCCTCACCACCTAGGTAGTTTTTCTGTGCAAAACAACCAGTTATTTATGTGTTTGTGTCTCCCATTGAATTATAAACTCCATTGAAGAAGAAATTACGTTTAACCCTATTTTTATTCCTCAGTGCCAGAGCTAGACTTTGCATAGTAGGCATTTAAGAAAAATAGATGTATTTTCTTAAGAAAACCTAGAAGAGGGCATTTGCTTTTGTTGATATTCTTGTTATAAGAAACAAAATTTTAAAGATTTATAAATTTACCCACTAGCAAACACCCTACAAAATCCTGTAAATGATAACTACTATTAATATTTCATTGTTCTCAGGTTTAATGAGAGGAACAGAATATGAACACAATTTTCATAATCATTAACACGGTCTACTTGGAGAGAAAATACAATATATATATATAACGTTACTTTTCCGACCTGAGCACAGGCTCACAACCGTTGTTGTAGAAATCATTTCCATGAACCTAAAAGAGCTTTCCTGAAATCCCGGCAATCCTTCAGCCCCACCCTCCACTCCACATGGCATTGAAAACCAACAGCATTTCCTTCATGCCTCATCATTAATAATAAAATGAATGAATCAACTATACAAAAAGTAAAAAAATAAAATAAAAAATAATGTAGTATGAACATCGTTACATTTGTATAGCACTTTATATATCCACTGTCTAATTTAATCTTTTCCATAAGCTTCTACAGCAAAGGGAAATTGAATAATTTCTTTAGAGATGAGGAAATTCAACTCAAGATGTGATTTTCCCCAAAACACACAACTCGTATGAGGTTCTGGCAGGATGATAAACTCAGGATTCAAGATTCTCCATCCAGATGTGCATTCATTTACACAAAGTTGTGTCTCACCTAAAGTGTTTAACCAGGCACAAGAAGTTGATAATGTAGCCCATGAGACTTTCACATGAATGAAAAGTTACCTAATTTATATAGAGTATCAGATAGGTTCCACGAGAATAGAAAAGAGAGAGAAAAGAGAAAAGGAGGGAAAGGGAAGGGAAGGGGAGGGAAAGGGAGGGGAGGGGAGGAGAGGGGAGACAAAAAAGAAAAAGAAAAAGAAGAAAAGAAAAGAAAAAAGAAGAAAAGAAAAAAGGAAGGGATGGAGGGTAGGAGGGAGAACTCTGGGTTAAGATAGTTCAGTTTCCTGGAAAACAGGGGTCCTGAACTGTACTTTAAATTGTACTCATCAAAGCGAGCCCACAAACTGACAGTTTCAGAATCATCTAGGAGTTTGTTAGAAGTACAAATTCTCCCACACTATGTTCTCAGACCTACTGGACCATAATTTCTGAGGGTGGGATTCCCCTGGTGATTCCAATGCATGACAAGTTCAAAAGTGTTGTTTGAAAGTTAAAAGAAGAGCTAGCCAAAGAACAAGATGGTAGTAGTTATGTTCTAGGAGGTGGGAAATGTCATTAGAAACAAGGAGACCCAGAATCCAGAAAACTCAAAATATGTCAGCAAAGAAGGTCTAGAACAATGGGCTGGAGAGGAGGTACCCTGTTAAAGGACTATGTCTAAAAAGTTACTATAGGGAATGCTGAACACAGGTGGCACATGGACTCTAGATTCATTCAGTCCCAAGTTTCGAATCTTAAGGAGAGAAAGCATATTGACATAAAGAACAAGATCAACATGCAATTCAAGACCAGAGGTCACACGGGGTTCAGAGGTTCTTCAGGGGAGAATCTCTGTTACAGGTTGGGGATCTCTGGTCCCCAACCTTTTTTGGCACCAGGGACCGGAGTTCCTATGAGAATCTAATGCCTGACGATTTGAGGTGGAGCTGAGATGGTGATGCTAATGCTGGGGAGCGGCTGCAAATACAGATGAAGCTTCGCTCACTCGCCCGCAGCTCATCTCCTGCTGTGTGACCCGATTCAAAATGGTACAGATCGGAGAAGTAAAACATGACATCCTCTGTACCAGAGAGGCACCTTGGGAGTCAGTGTTTCGTCTATAAAAGAAGAGACTAATAATCCTGACACAGTCAGACTATTGAGGGGATTAAGCGATGTCTTCTAACATAGTGTCCAATGTGGAGTAGACAATACAATCCACTGCTTTCTTTTCCACTCAGACCAATGCCAGGTGAAAGGACGAAATGGGCATTGAACCCTCTCTGAGGCTAGCTGGTAAGCTGCTGACTTTAACAGGTTTTCTCATAACATGTTCACAGGGCAGCCTGCTAGAGGGGTTCCTGTGGTTGGTAAGTATCACACTTAGACACATTCCATTTCAAGACCTAAGGCTCCTTCACTTCCTGCTTCTCATTCTTACTTTTTCAGTGGGGCTGAAGGTTCTCAAGTTTATCTTAGCACAGCTTTCTTTCTAAATGACACATAACAATTTCCACAGGCAAGTGATCTAACTTCTTCTTTCAGAATGCAGCTTTTAGTTGCCCCGAGAATGGATCTAGTTCTACTCTTAAATGATCTGCTGGAAAGCGGACACAAATCAGTCCAGCCGCTTGGCTGGAGGTCTACTGAAGTATGACTTCTACGACATGTCGACTAGTGTTGCTCAAAGGAAAAAACAAAGTTTCAGAGTCAGATGAAAGCAAGCCGATTTCTGTCCCACAGGACTTCCTGAAAGATTTAGCATGCTAATGTACCTTGTCAATATCTAAGAGGGCTCCAGAGCACGCACCACTTTTCAGGCTATATGTCCTTGGACTAGTACTTAAGGACCATGAATAAGAAAATGATGAGTCAAAGCATGATTTAGGTAAGACAGGGACCATCTATTTGCATAGAGTCAATTCCCAGAAAGATAGTGATGTGTTTTTTTGGTAAGTTTTTCATCTTCCCATTCACTACCCTACTTACCAGCCCCCTTTCCCTCTTCCCTCCCTATTCCTCAATGCATACTGTTTTGGAAAGGATGCTAAACTAATTAGCATTCAATGAACTTGTATTTTCTTTTTCACTACCCTGCACATTGGTACCTCTATTCCATGGGTCATTCCTTTTGCTTAGAAAGCATCTCCCTGTAACAATATTCTACCCATCAAGGCCAATTTAAATGTCACTTCCCCCAGGAAGCCTTCCTCGATCTCCTACCCTCCACCCCAGTTGGAAATGATCGTTCCTTCTTCTTCTCTGAACTTTCTCAGCAAGTTTCTATTTTTTACTTTATAGTTAGCTGTGTGCTGTCTCACCTTCAACAGTTGGTTTACCCCTTTCCTAATACTTTCACACCTATCATCTCGTTTCAGCCTCACGACATGCTGGGAGGTAAACCAGGCAGGAATATACTCACTGTATGAAGACAATGTAGCTTAGTAATTAAAAGAGCAGTGGCTGGAGTTAGACTATCTGAGTTCAAGTCCTGGCTTTACCTTGTACGAACCAAGTGACTTTGAGGGAGTTGTATAAAGTCTCTAAATTTCAATTTTCCATGGGTAAAATAATGGTAATAACAGTACCTTCCTTAGAGGACTAAGTGAGTTAATGATGCAAAGTGGGCAGAATAAGTCCTAACTCGATAAGAATTTAGTAAAAGTCCCAGGGAGTTTAGAAGTAGCCAGTTCAGAATTTTCCAAATCTATGTCACATTTCTTTCCTTAGTAATGCTATCACTCATCCATTTAGAAAATATTTATCGAGTTCATAAATGAGCCGGGTGTGACCCTGGTCACCTGGAAAACAGAGAAGACACACGTGGCTCTGAACTCAAGGTCCTAACATTCTAGCAAGGAGAAAAATGAGGCAGAAGAAAGTCAGTGTAAAAGTAAAATACCTAAACAAATAAGATAGCGAAGTGTTGGTTTTTGTTTTGGTTTGTCTTCATATCAATCCCTCCAACCCAACAATCTATTATACCATTCTGCTTTGACCAATACTATATACAGAATGCTTCCTGTCTGATTTAAAACTATTTCTACAGTTGAACATTTGTTTAGAACGT
>NW_006494611.1:6017057-6026590 GCF_000325575.1 Pteropus alecto | reverse complement strand
CCAGGAATTGCTCCTGGGTTTTCTTCTAATTTTCCTATATATGTATTTTTGGTCATCCTTCCCCCAACCCCAGTAAACACAGGTGCATCCCCAGTGGCTGACATGTGACTCAATAAAAGAGCATTCTGTCTTGGCACTCAGCAGCTGCTTCTGAACTCACAGCGTTTTTATGAGATTTGTTACCAGAGGGGCATTTCACGATAAGAAAGTGTCATGCACAAAACTGCAGACTTGACCATTCTCTCCCCTCAGGATTTCAGCTATTAAAAAAGTTAAATCAAACTAATCCCATAATTTGATTCCTGAAAAACTTCGAAAATGATGCTTCTGCATCTAGCAAAATAGACATTAATCCTCTCTCCCGTCTTTAAGACATGTTTTTTTTTTAATCTATGAAAAACATTTTCTCCAATTTGATTTTATATTATTCATACTTGAAGGCTTTTCAGTAGTGTTACTAATTCATCTCCTTTCACCACTGGTCATTCTTACAGTCTCTGCCTTGATTTGTAATTCATTTTTATTTCCCTGCCCCATCATTCTGGAGGATATAAACAGGGATATGCTCTGCACAGTGGATCAAAGTGGTAATGGTTATGTGCGTATGAGGTGGAGGGAAGGAGAAAGTGATAGATTAATTAAACTTTCAAGTGGTAGGGGTCCACCCTCCCTGCCAAACTGGCTAAAACTCTCTCGCGTAAAGAATAGCATTCATATCCTTGACCAAAAGCAGATGAAGTACCTGCCAAAGCTGTTATATCTTCTTGCGTCTATATTTGTTCTAAATAATTGTCTTTGCTGACTTGAGATCTGCTAAATTGGAAAGTATGTTTACTAAGACTAAAAAGATGCCAGGATAAAAATCAGACATAGATGTGATCTCGGTAACTTTTCCCTAAAACCTCAGTATAGAGAATACTTTGCCACTGAAAAGACCTCCATGGAGGCCTCATGCACACACAGGAAGAACCTGAGGCCAGAGCAACCAAGATCTGTTGATGTGGTTGCCCACTATAAACTCTCAGGAAATGAGCCATACTCGGAGAATGCTGGCTCTAGATCATTTAGCAGAGTGGTGACTTAAGCAGAAAAGTTGGTCTCTCAAGCAAGTTGGTCTTCTACTTAAATAAAATAATATATATAACTAAATTAAAACAAATCTGAGAGTGAAGGCTGCTCAGGTAGAGGGGCTCAGCGTCCTCATTGCTTGGCCCACACCCCACATCTGAGGCCGTACATCCACCCAGAACCCTGGGGCTCCTTAAAGCACAAGTTTAAAAATTCAGTGATCTAATCTAATTTCAATCTTGATGATTCTTCAGAGGAAACTGAGGAACAAAGATCCAGTATGGTTCACAGATTCAGAGATGGTAAGTAGCACAGCCATATATTCTCCTGCAAGAAACCACACTGCCTTTGTCAAACCATAAAATGTTTATGTTCTATGATTCTGCCCTTTTAGCAGGATAAAGAAATTGGTATAATCGACGTGCCAAGCAAAATTTTTAAATGTGCCCAAAGTTAAGAAGTATCCAATAGCAAATAAGGACATCTAAATTAAACCTTGGGAACCCCAACTTGGAGAAACACAAAACATCCATTCTATATGTTAAAGATTCATGTGATGGTTCTGTAGTGAAAATAACAAAATACATAAGAGAAATTTTTCTTTCAGCTACTATACATAAATGTGTCAGGCACAAAATCAAACCACTCGAAAATGATGTGAAATCCATTCAGTTCTAAGTACAGAAAAACACAGCAGCATTTGTGTGAGGTGTGGGAGACACGTAACCTAAATGTGTTCCCTGGGTTAGTAACTTGAACTAGGAATTCACTAAAAAAGTGTGAAGAGCTTACAAGAAAGAGCATTGAGCAAAAAACATTGTGAGACACATTTGATATAATAGTCATATGATTAACAAACTGTCACATCAAACTTTCCTGCAACGTGGGAACACTATGACACTTCATATTTTTAAAACTGACATTTTGATTCATTACTGTAAATAGCACATTGGGTAAAATATTGTGACAAGGAACAGATCATATATATGTACATATATATGCACTCTATATATTACATGTGTATATTTTTCCTAGCTCTGAAACATTTTAGAATATATGAAACCTTTTCCTACAGAGACAGTGTAGGCCAGTATGTAAACAGGCTATTGCACTTCTAGACTACCCATTTCTCTTGTAAGTAGGCAGATGGACAATGTGTCTTCATTCCACAGAAAGTCTAGGAAGCAGAAGGATTTCAAAAGTAAAAGCATGACTTCTAACAAGATTCTGAATAAGCTCGTCAACTCCAAGCGAAGGACGTTATAAAAGTTGTTTCAATTTACTGTACCTGAGTTCACAAAATCACAGTCACAAACATACATGAATCATTTCTCTTGTCTTCAGGGAGCGCCCAATCCACTCAGAAGAGCTGAGACGGACATATGCGATTCTAAAGCATGACAGGCTGCTTCGAACATGCAAGAAAGGTGCAAAGTGCTATGTTTTGTTTTGTTTTCCTTTTCTTTATTTAGTGTGTATGTGCATTTCTTATAGTAAATAGCGTGTTCTCTAAGCTATTGTTCAGAGTAAAATTATTCGACTGAATTAAACAAAGTATGGACTTCAATGGGGACTGAAGAAATTTGGAAAGCTTGCAAGAACACTCAGATTCCCAAGACAAACTTTCTTCCCGGAGAAAATAGGTTTGATTCCTGTCTAATACCAAACAACATTTTCTAACTTTTCATTTTACCTATAACTCTAAAACAAAAGATAAAATATCCATTCTATGAACATCCAAGTTTCTATTTCAATTTTTCCTTTGGTAATTTCAAAGTTATTATGTACTTTCAAAATACAGCTTTATAAAAAGCCTAAAAGCTAATCTCTCTCTCTCTCTCTCTCTCTCTCTCTCTCTCTCTCTCTCTCTCTCTCTCTCTCTCTCTCTCTCTCTCTCTCTCTCTCTCTCTCTCTCTCTCTCTCTCTCTCTCTCTCTCTCTCCAATAGACCCACAGGCATATTTGTCTTATGTGTTTCCTCTCTGGGCATTATATCATTATTATTCAGCTCATCCTCCTCCTTAAACACCTGGAAAGTTAGATACAAAAAGGAAATGCAAGATCTATATATATATCAAGATATTATACTCACTACAAATAAGCTTTGACTGTGTACTAAAATTTAAATTAGGCAGCGATATTCTTCCTGAGCACATAAGTTTAAAAAAAAAAAAAAAACTGTTCCACATTTATGTTTTTTTCAGAAAGGATGCAGAAATATTATCAAACTCATCCAAATCATATAAAAGTTAGGAAAGCATAATAGATATCATGTAATGAATATAGCAAATATTGAGAAAAACCTACAAAACATCAATATCAACTAAAATGTAGGCTTTCGCTGTAACATTCAAAAATTCTCACATCCTTCTTTTGTAACCATAAAAAAAAGTGGTCTGATTTTGTTATTCATTTACGGTAGAAGCCCTTTTTCCCCATATACTGGATGCATCCAAACTTATTAAAAGTTAAAAGAGTCTTATACACTTTCGAAGTTTATTTCAAACAAAGCAAATTAAAGAATATTGCACTGTTTTTCCCGTGGCTTAATGAAAAAAAAAATCCGTTAAAGTGTTGTCCAAAGCATTATAATAAGTCACTGTTTGAACCTGAGTCCTCATAATTATTTTTCCAAAGTTTTAAGGGGGTAGGTTATATCCTTATCCTCCTCAATAGAAGGCTGAATCTCTGTCTACCGAACAGTGCCCCTTGCATAAGTAGCAAAGAAGAATAGAAGTAATCTGACAATATTTGAAGATAGAAGACCCAGATGCAAATCAATCTCCACTATTTATTATTTGAAATGAATTTAAGCAGCTCACTTGACTTTTGTTTCTTCGTTGTAAAATGAGGATAATACTGGATAGCATACTGGGTTTTATGAAAATTAACGATGAATGTACAAGAAATCTTATAGAATCCAAACTGGCGAGAACGTTGTTCCCCCAAATCATAATTTGCCAACTTTTACTGTCAATTAATAAAAATTTTAAGAGGTCACCTGAATTCAACTCAGTTCAACTAACAAAAATGTACTCAGTGCTCATCATCTGTGATTTAGATTTATGCCAGGTGCCATAATTGAAAGGCGGTGGGGAGGGAAGGAGAGAGGAGAAAGGAAGGGAGGAAGATCCATCTATGTCACAATTTTTGCCCTAGGACCCTGTAACCCTGTAGAAGAGACAGCATTTCACATATGAACTACCTGAAGAACACTAACACTATAAAGTACAAAAAAAGGAAAAAAAAGTTGGTGCTGACAATGGCTCGTATGGTAGTTTAATGACAGGTCTTACATGATGTCAGGAAAGGGTTCAGGGCAATAGAGAACATGACATTATTTTTCTCCTGCCCCTTTAAGCATCTACTTCTCAGAGAACCCATCTGTGGAATCCGATAGGAAAGAATCTCTGCACATGGGCACAGCTGACTGACACCTTGGGCATTTACTCTGGGAATTTATCACCCCCACACTATCTATAACTCACCCTCATTTCCTCATTCCTTACTCTGCATTCCACTCCTTTCCCTCTCTTCCACTCCTCTATCTCTCTTTACCTCCTCTGCTCATCCCTAGGGACAGCAATGTCCCCAGGCCTGGCTCACCTCAATCCACAGTCTTCTGGACTGAAAAGAGCCCTCAGGCAGGGGTGAGTGTGGTACAACTGGAACAGTAGAGGACTGTGTACCAGGAGACCTGAGTTCTTCTACCAGCCTTAACCCTACTTCACTCCGTAACCTTGAGCAAGTCACTTCCACTCAATGAGCCTCAGTATCCTCACCCACCAAACAAGATTAGAGGATATTTAAAAGCCCCTCTTGATCTTAAATGTTCAATGTATGTGTCCTGACCTACAGTTTCCAACAGTTTCCTAGTGACAACTGGGGGCTCACCAGTCACACTTGCTCCTGAAGATGCACTGACATGACCACATCGACAGTTTCTATTGTGGGGAAGGTCAGGGACTCCTTCAGAAAATAGCTGATCTAAACAGAGCCCAAGGAGTGTCATGGCAACACAGCTCGCAAGCTGCCAGAGGTAGGGAGGAAAAGCAGCCAATATGCGTGTGCAGCTGCCACATTTCAGAACAGCACTCAAACCTTGTTAATATCAACTTGCTTAATACTGAGTTTCATAGATTATAAGCTATTTTTACTGTGTATTTAACAGATTTGTGTATCGTCTTCTCTGCCAGCATTTTCACAGTCCAGCACAGAGGACTCTGCCATCGGAAAGCCTTCAGGACTTTAGGCCACCCAGGGTTAACTCAGGAGAAAAAAGGAGGGGGAGAAGATGAACAGGAGGGAGAAAAATATACTCAGTGGTGGAGACTAGGGGGAGGAGGGAGTAAGATGCAATAAAAGCAAATACAAGCCAATACTACAAACACTCAAGTGTGAGACACTCAAATCCCAGCTCTCTAAAGACGCAGAGCTGGATGTGTGGAGAGAGTAAGGGAGCCGAGTGCTCTCTTATACTCGGGCCAACACACAGACTCCCACCTCCAGTTTGATCACAACCTGTTTGCTTTCACTTGTCTTCACAATCAGTCACTCTCAGAATCGTCACGTATGTACTCTGCAGAGTCTTATGCCCACATTCCAGGAGGCAAGCACCTACCCACTAATGTAAG
This sequence comes from Pteropus alecto, assembly GCF_000325575.1. Classification (NCBI taxonomy): domain Eukaryota; kingdom Metazoa; phylum Chordata; class Mammalia; order Chiroptera; family Pteropodidae; genus Pteropus; species Pteropus alecto. Next base: position 6,020,889 of record NW_006494611.1, on the reverse strand, counting down.
CTCTTCAGAGATTATATAAGGAAGAGCTTTTACTAAATGTCCCATTTACAACCTGGCTCCCTCATATAGGAATGGAAATTCTAGCTTATGATGATTGACCAAGCTAATCTATGTGAAAGCCCTTGTCACATAGAAGACATCCAATAATCGTCTGCTTGTTTCCATCTATTTCATACAGCAGCAGCACCACGTGCACCACCCTTATCTCCCAATGGTCTTCGTAGAAAGGAGGAACCCAGGCCAGCCAAGGCCGCATGAGTGGCGAGCAGGAGCTCAGGCTCCCACCTTCCCCCAACTGCTTGGTCAAATGGGGCACCATTCTCAGACCTACTGCTAACTGGGCAAGAAAAGTAGAGTCAGTCATTTCTTCTCTGAGAGAAGAGTTAACTAGACAGATAGTTTTTAAGTTCCTTTCTTGCTCTGAAATTCAGCTTGTAAATCTCACATCCATCTTAAAAACAAACAGAGGGAAAAACTGTTGAAGAAAACACTCGTGTACTTCTTTATTGAGCATAATGTCTAGAGCACTGTGCCAGCAGCTAAAGAAAATTCCAAAAAGCAAAGAAGAGTCCTTAGATTCAGAGCCCTTATAATATGTGTGTACAGGAGGCAGGCGGAGGGAGGGTATGGAGAGATGGCAATATAAAATAATAAGATTTATTTATAAAACAACATCCAATGCTAAGACTACACTTCAGAGCCAAGGGGTGGAGAGAAAAGGTATCCCTGGGAGGCGGGATACATGCTGGTCCTACAAGCAGGAAAGCGGGGCCCACACAGGCAAAACGGAGGAAAGTGGCGTATTATCAGAGCTGGCCCTCTGCAGCGGAAGAGCATCAGGAGCTAAGATGATTTTACGTCTTACATCATTTTAAAATTCTGTGTTTCATACATTAAAAGCTGTAATAACAATGGTCACCCAGCTGCCCATCATCATAATGTTATGTGGGAGAATAGAAAGAGTACTGAAATAGGGAACAGGACACTGGGTTCTAGGCCCTGCTCCATTGCCACTATCAGCTGCCAGGGTTTAGCTAAATCGTTTATCTGGCTGTGGAATAGATCTTATAGAATTCCAGTTGTAGTTCTTGAAGCTTCTTGAGAACCAAATTGTCTGACATTCACATTTTGCAGGTAAGAGGACTGAAGCCCACAAGAAAATAAGTGATTTCTCTCAACTACACATTTCTGTCGTCTATGCCCGGTTCTCTGGACATGGCTGGTATTCACCTGCTTCTGGGTCTTGCCTCAAGCTAATTGTTGCCTGCTAGTGATTTATCCTCAAGTCCCTGTAATATCTCATCGAAGTCCATTTAATCAGCTTCCAAAGCCAACTCCAGTCTCTGGTTCTATAATAAACTTCTAGGTAGAGTCCCCCAAATTCTCTTACTGAGAAAATATAATTACTGAGCTCACATATCATACTGAGTCTTGGCTGGACCTGAATCAAAGTCACCTCACAGACCTGCCAGCTCCCTCCTTCAATTTCTTAGCAAGCCACTTTGCTTGGTAGGTGCTAAGTAAATGCTTATTAAGTCAGGTTGGTCTGGAACATCATTTGTTTGACCCTCAGCCAAGCACCTTCTTAAACATCATGCTGCCTCTGATCATCATAAGCCTAGGTGTATGTAATCCCTATAGCAACCAAAATAGTTTTGACTACCTCCAAATCCATCAAGCTATTTACCAGACCGACTAAATGTGTAGCAAGAGAGAAGGGACATAAAGGAAAAGAGACGAGGACCAAAGGGCATGGACTACACATCAGATAAACTGCATTGCCTATGAGCTAAGGAGCACTGGTATTATCATTCCAATTTTACAAGGAAGAAATCTGCAGTGCAGACAGTCAATGGCTGGCCCATCGGAACAACGAGATCAAATTCTGCAGTCTAAAAAGATACTGCTTTTTCCACTGTGGTAAACTCAAGTGGGTGGAGTCTCAACACAGCTATCAGCTGGGCAGACCCATTCAGTCTACTGTGGAGGATGAGGGACACCTGGAAAGAAGAGCACGGCAGGCACTTATAGCAAAGGTTTTATACTAAGTGACACTCAACTAGTAATGTTGGAGTGAAAGCGTGGCAGAAAGATTTATGAGGCAAAGCTGTGTAACTCCAGAGGCAACCCAAGGAACACATCAGATGGGAATTTTAAAAATTCCCTTTAAACACTCGAGGATTCAAATGCCAGCACACGCAGTGATGGCCCCAGCCAGACAGCAAACGCGTATTGGCACCACTGTAATTTGTCCATTCACCAATATGCTTCCCGAAAAACACCCATATGTTTTCTTTTAGCTTCCATATGCTTTTTTAGCAAGGAAACTAAAATATTTCATTAGTTTTCAGTAATTAATAATTACTTATTTCACAATAGTCACCCTCATTAAAAAACGAAAATAACTGATTAAGCTGCAGGATCCTGGCTTTCAACTCGAGCTTTTAATTTTTTTCTTTTTTTTTTTTTAATTCTTTCCCTCTAGGAATTGAGTAATAGAGTAGAACAGCCAGTGTGAAAATATTCACACTATGGGGAATGAAGAGTTATCATACACGCAGCCCAGCATTCCTCTTGACTGAGACATCATGGTTTAATGAAAAGAACATGGACTCTGGAGCAAAAAGACTTGGGACCCAATCCCAATTTGACCCCTGGTGAATAGCACTTCTGAGGAAATGCAGGGCGTTGAAAAGATAAAGCCTGCTGGATGCCTTCAACCCAGCCTTCTATTATTCCCAGGGAGCAACTTCACAGAGTTTCCTCCTGCTATCTCAAGGCATGGGTAAGGCATGCCCAGAATGCTGGCAGTGTGCCAGTCATTGTCAGCAAGCCACGGCCTATAGCCTTGAAATTGGTCTCAGGCCTAAAACAATGCTTTTCAAACTCTAATGAGTATACAAACTACCTGGGGATCTTGTTAAAATGCAGATTCTGATTCAGGAGGTCTAAAGTGTGGCCTGAGGTCTGCATTTCTAACAAGCTCCCAGAAGATGTTGATATTCCTGGTCTTCAGACTAAACTTTGAGAAGCAAAGACCCAAAAACTATCAAGATGAAGTTAGGAAATAGAATCTGTAAAAACAGAACAACTGTGCCTGTTTCACTGGGCTATGATAAGGGTTATTAATTATATCAACAACGTTTCTGTGCATTCATTGAACAGCACAAAGACATATCACTTATCACAACAGTTTTGTCAGTCAAGTACGATTTCCGTTTTACAGACAACAAAACCAAGGCTCAAAGAAATCAAGTAATGCATCCAAGGTCACGCAGCTAATAAGACATTTTCCCAATTCAGGCCTATCTGCCTGTCAGTGTGAGTATAAGCCAATAGAAGATAGAAAATCAGAGTAGATATTACTGTGGAGTGCTGGTATGACATCTGGTTCTTGTTTCACCACAGTCTTCCTACCTGTAAGGTGAAGGTGTTGCCCCTGACAATCTCTGAGAGCTCTTCCATCTCTGACACCAGCTTTCACTCTCATGGCTCCCAAGTCTACTCACAGTGAGTCACTAAGCACTGAGCATTAGCTTCACACATATGGCAGTCATTACGTCTTGGCACAATCCAAATTCTAGCTGCTCACATCTGCATTTGTGCTGATCTATGCATGGTCAGAAGTCAATCTCTATTAAAAATCCCACGCTCAATAAAACAGGGAGAAAACAACAAATGGGTTCCCCAAAGCATTGAAATTCCAATTCAGTTGATAACTCACAATATGAGCAGGGTACTATGATCCTAATCACTCTTTGTCTCCTCCTCATCTCACTTACAAAAATAAAGAAATTGAGGCTACTAACCTGATAGAAGTTTTTAAAGAAAG
>NW_006494611.1:5985776-6014747 GCF_000325575.1 Pteropus alecto | reverse complement strand
TCCTCCTGCTATCTCAAGGCATGGGTAAGGCATGCCCAGAATGCTGGCAGTGTGCCAGTCATTGTCAGCAAGCCACGGCCTATAGCCTTGAAATTGGTCTCAGGCCTAAAACAATGCTTTTCAAACTCTAATGAGTATACAAACTACCTGGGGATCTTGTTAAAATGCAGATTCTGATTCAGGAGGTCTAAAGTGTGGCCTGAGGTCTGCATTTCTAACAAGCTCCCAGAAGATGTTGATATTCCTGGTCTTCAGACTAAACTTTGAGAAGCAAAGACCCAAAAACTATCAAGATGAAGTTAGGAAATAGAATCTGTAAAAACAGAACAACTGTGCCTGTTTCACTGGGCTATGATGAGGGTTATTAATTATATCAACAATGTTTCTGTGCATTCATTGAACAGCACAAAGACATATCACTTATCACAACAGTTTTGTCAGTCAAGTACGATTTCCGTTTTACAGACAACAAAACCAAGGCTCAAAGAAATCAAGTAATGCATCCAAGGTCACGCAGCTAATAAGACATTTTCCCAATTCAGGCCTATCTGCCTGTCAGTGTGAGTATAAGCCAATAGAAGATAGAAAATCAGAGTAGATATTACTGTGGAGTGCTGGTATGACATCTGGTTCTTGTTTCACCACAGTCTTCCTACCTGTAAGGTGAAGGTGTTGCCCCTGACAATCTCTGAGAGCTCTTCCATCTCTGACACCAGCTTTCACTCTCATGGCTCCCAAGTCTACTCACAGTGAGTCACTAAGCACTGAGCATTAGCTTCACACATATGGCAGTCATTACGTCTTGGCACAATCCAAATTCTAGCTGCTCACATCTGCATTTGTGCTGATCTATGCATGGTCAGAAGTCAATCTCTATTAAAAATCCCACGCTCAATAAAACAGGGAGAAAACAACAAATGGGTTCCCCAAAGCATTGAAATTCCAATTCAGTTGATAACTCACAATATGAGCAGGGTACTATGATCCTAATCACTCTTTGTCTCCTCCTCATCTCACTTACAAAAATAAAGAAATTGAGGCTACTAACCTGATAGAAGTTTTTTAAAGAAAGAAAAAACATTGGTTATTTATAACGCATTTTGCACGATCATCCAACATTTCTTATTCTGCTTTAAGGTGCCAGATAAGCATTTAATTAATTAGTTAATTAATTATAATATAATTGATTTCTAAGGCTTATAGAATTGTTTCATTGTTCCTATTCATATTCAGTATTATCTCAAGGTACTCACCTATTTTGGAGCAGATCTAGATTTATATACAGACTGTGCTACTTATGAGCTTTATGACTTTGAGCAAATTACTCAACCTTTCTGATCTCAATTGCTGCATATTAAAAATGGGAAAAAATAGTTTTCTATTTTATGAGATTGAATGAAATATTGTATTAAAATGGCTAGCATTTAACAGATTCTACATTAGAAGTAATTTGATTGAGTGGATGAATGAACAAATAAAGCAATCAGAATAGAAGTCTCAATATTAAATCTCAACAGTTTGAGACATATAAAAGTCCAGAATCACGCTCATAAATATGGTGACACCCAGAGTAGAACATATAGGTGAACTGTGGGGAAAAAATCCCAGAACGACAGGAAATGTATGTTACCCAAATGCCACCTTCGACTTCCTACATTGAAAATCTTCTTCTGCTTAACTTAGAACATTCGTATGTTCTTCAGAAGGTCTACAAAACTCTCGAAATTACAGACACTATTCTATGCACATGAATATTTTCTATTTAATAGATTCAAATATGAGCTTCCAAATATCTTATAATTCACTCCCCTACTACTGAACACACACGCATACACACATACATACACACAAACTAAGAACAATGGTGTTAGGCAAGTTTCTTGACAGAAAAGGACCTATCAACCAAGAGGAAAACAAGGTTATTTAATAAAACAAGGCTGAGAGATGCAAACATGGTTTATAAAACGTATGGGCAGTGGAATTTATCGGAATACCTTCCAAACCAGAGAAACGGGGTTTGAATTCAAGACCAGCTTTGGCTGCAAACTTGCTATGGGACCTGGGGCAAATCAAAGACTCATGAAAATCAGGGCTGGGAAAAGCTTTGCCCCTCAGCTATTGTACTCTCCTCCTTCTCCCATCTAATAGATAGAGAAACCGAGGTTCAAAGATAGATCATCCCTTCACCAAAGTCATAGCAAAAGAATTAGAGCCAGAATTCGAACCTTGGACTTAGTAAAAAACTTCCACACTCTGCGTCTCAATATTAGGAAGACCAAAATAAGTCTTTAGATACAGTGACCTCCAAGTTATCCTCTAACTAATTAATAATTACTACTCTCTTCTCTGGACCTGGAAATGTCCTGAAAACATGAGTTTGGCAAAGATCATTCCAGCTGCTTCTCAGTCCCAACCCAGTCCCACAACAACAAGGCAGAGAGGTCTAAAACAGTGAGAGATATTATTAATCTTGTGTAGCACAGCAACTGGGAATTGCAGACCTGGAACCAGATTTCATCATGTTGGCCATTACTCTTCTGTCCTCTTGCTTATTAATCATTCATCTGTCTTCTTTTTATTAATGTTCCTACTATGCTTGGTAAACAGCCAACGAGGAGCTCATCCTAAGCTTCCTATCACTCGTTGGATCAGAAAAGAGCAGGAGACAGTGAAGCAAACAGTGGTGACGATGTCAGGGTCAAGGAATCTCTTACAGAAAGGACTGCAGAGGAATCCACATTCTCCTAGTCAACACAGAGCAGAAATCTGCCAGAATTCTCTATTCCACTGCCCCTCTGGATTAATGGAGATGCCTAGAGTCTGTTTCTGTTTTAAGGACATCTCACATCCCTGTGCTGACACTGGTTTTACCTGAAAGACAATGGTCCTTTAAATATTGGGTTGAGAAAGGGCAGTTGATAGAAAAAAAGATTTCTCTCCTAAAACAGAGATAAGACTATGGAGTCAAAAGAATTCTAGTCCAGGATCTACAACTAATCATACCTTAGACAAACTGGATTCCCTCCCTGACCCCGAAAATCTCCATCTTTGAAATGAGAGAATTTGGCTAGATTGATTCTTAAAGTTTCCTCTGGTTCTGACATTCTAACCTCTCCTTACAGGTCAATGACTTAACCTGGAAAAGTCAAACAACAGAACAGAAAAGGAACCGACTGATGTTAACAGTGAATAAGTTCACCAGATACTCTAAAATTAAGACCCAAATAATGGAGTAGAGAAATATAGGGAGAAGATAGATTTTTTTTTTCCTTTCTAACCAGAAACTAAATGTTGCTGAAGGTAGGGAATGACAAATGCATAAATGCCCAATCATAGTGTATGTATAATTCAAATCGCTTACTGCTCTTCCGGTATATAAGAGAATCAAAAGCTAAAAAGAAGAATAGCTTTTTACGTAGGCTCTGTCATAGAGTCATAGGACTTCGCCATGATTTTGGAAAGGTGGCAGCAGGAGAGAGAAAGGACTGGCTAAGAAATAAAATCACAGGTAATAGAAGATTTGACTAGAAGTAATGCCATGATCAACTGGTCCTACTCCATCTGTCATTAGATGACGAAATGGATCCTGGAGAAGGAAAGTGATTTGCCCAAGGTGACAGAGAGAGAACCGAGATTAGAATTAGATTCTCACAACTTCTGGTTCACATACCATAATATAAAACATACTGCTCAACTCCCTAAAATAATGATATCTTATCAAGGTAACTAAGAAAATAATTTAATTTATAACTAATTTAATTTATAACTACTACCTCCACCTCAGAAAACAATTACTAGTTAATTTGACTTAAGGCAGACTAAGGCTGCTTCCATCAAATTTTAATAAACATAGAGACAAGTCCATGAGAATTAATTGGGTGTTATTCATCCTTACGAATGAATCACCCTTACCCTGTAGAAAACAGTAATAATCAACGGTCTACAGGAGGCCAGAGTCTGTTCTTGTTCAAGTACAGATCTTGCCTATTAAAGAACATTGGGTATCAGCTCTAAATAGTAAACAGGGTATACCATTTCAGATTCCATGAAGTGCAGCTTTAAATAGATTTGGTTTGGAAATGGGTCAGGGAACACACCACAGTCAGTGGATCAACATTGAGAGCAGAGAAAAACAATGATTACACTCATTATGTGGGTACCTGTTGACACATCTACTGTCAAGTCTAATTATTTATTTAAACTGTTATTCTTTCTTCATTACTGCCACTGATACCAATTATTACCATAAGATTATTTTAAATTCTACAGCATGTCCCCAGAATATTTACCTCTCCACCTTCCAAATATTATTTGAGAAGTTTTTATCCTTCTCTCCCCACCAGCCCCCACCTGCAAAATATAGAGGATAGATAGATGATAGATAGACAGACAGGTAAAGATAGATTAGATAGATGATTGATAGATGATAGATAGATAGATAGATAGATAGATAGATAGATAGATAGATAGATAGATAGATGATAGATAGATAGATCTAGATAGATAAGAAATCTCTCTTTCTCAAGAGTAATTTTTTATGAATTTTTCAAGCCTTGCTTAAACTCTTCTTTGTAGTTTCAAGATGGGTTTCGGTGGCGGGGGGCGGGGGCATAGTTAACCACTTTTCAAAGTTTATTCTATTAATATTTAACATGAGCATTTGGAGAAAAATTAATATAATAATTGCAGTTTCTAAATGAACGAGTTAGATCTCTGCTTAACAGAGCTATTAAAAACTGTGAAACTACATGTCTACAGTACATTCTTTTCTGATATGTTTATCCATGAAAATACATAAAATACATTAGAAAGGTATCTTTTGCAGGGGCATTTTATGAACTAGAGAGGGACCAAATGACAGGCAGGAGCCATTCCTGTATTTTTAGCCACTAATTTTCTTGTAACCTTCTCTTTTGTAGTCATGAGAATAAAATCTAAACACCACCGGTGGCTGCTGTGTCTGATCTAATTATAGAGGAGTTTCGCAGTCCATACATCACCCACCTTGTTTGCACAAGACGTGTTTTTATTCAGTGTGTATGGGGAATATTAACTTTGAAAACCGTATTAATGCAACACCATAATTTCCATTTAATTCTAAATTTCTAACTCCTACAAATATGGGGCACTTCCAATGAACTTCAATTCTTTCAAAGGTTTGTGTAACTAAAGTCATGTTTACAAGTTCAAGATCATGGAAATAACATACCAAAGGAATTATTAAAATATTCAGCAGAACAAATGTTTGCATTATGTTTATGTTGATATGAAATCTTCCGCAAAGTTATTCTACGAGAACACCGTATTTTCTACTTTACCTCTTTCTTCCTAAGACTTCTAAAAGATATCATATTACATAGCAGAGCTAACTGGGAAGTGTAGACATCAGCTGGTTAGCTGTAACAGAAAACTCACATTTTGCAAATTTTACAACTAGCATGCTTCCTTCAATTTTTTTTCTGGCCTCCATTTTCTTGACAAACTGGAGAAGAATGCATTCTTCTCCAAAAGGCTGATCTCTTTCACAATGATCCCCCAGGAGAGTGAAATGCAGATTATTATGGGTCCTGAGTTTCAAAAAACTCTAACTCATTTTCTTATTCTTAGGTTGTAGCCTTGGATTATGTCTTTTTGAGATGTTTTTTTGAACAGCTAAGAGACAGTGATGGAACAGACTGGTAATGTTTGGCCCCTTCAGAGTCAGATAACTCTGACATCGGTGTAGTGAAAATGCACTCAAGGACCAAGAAACTAGAGAGAAAACCCTCCTGCCACATGCTAGCTGGGATACAAGAAGACGATCAATAAGAACATTCTAGTACATGGCATAATATGGACACTTAAATACTGGTTAAATCTGAATCTTCCCTGTGGCTCATATTTTTGTGCTTTTGGTTCAACCCTAAGAGCTAAGAATTGAAAGGAAAAATTAAATTAAGAAGACATTAAAAAGAGAGCAATTCACTCTCTTAGCCATTTTTCAGGTTTCGGTGCTCATAAAATACCTTTGTGTTTCTTCTGTTGGGAGTGAAATCTACCTTAAACATTATTGACTAAGATGCCCATTAGAATTTCATAAATATGAAGACAATCTCCTCTTACCTCAGATAATAGCTCTTGGAATGGTCAGTGGACACCAGGTTCAGCAAACTGCAATGTTAGTGTCTGTAAATGAAATAGACAAAAATTACTCTTAAGTACGAAGGTATATTTATTTATAAATAATCATAAACACTCATATCTATATAGCAGTTTCTTATTTTGCAAAACATTTTCACATTCACATTATCTTTTTTTCATTTTCACATTATCTTGATTCACCTCACACTAACCTGGTGAAGAAGCAGGAAGACATTATTCTACTCACTTCATAAGGAAACAGAAGCTCGCAAAGGGATAGGGAAGATGAGAAGGGAACTAACATCTTTCTCACAACTGACTTCACAAATGCCATGTGAAATGGGTACTATTGTCCTCATTTAACACATATGGAAACTAAAGTTTAGAAAAAGCAGGTAACTTGCCTAAGACTACACGTTACAGTGCATGGCAGGGTACAAGTTTGGACCCTCTGATCCAGTGGTCTCTCCTAGAATATTAGGGTGGGAACGCACAAACAGCTCATTGACTTGATCCACTAGGCTTGGTGGAAGAGGGAATAATAAAATAAAACTAGCTATTTGACTGACATGAAGAAGCAGGACACACATGTGGGATTTAGAACCAGTCAGACTTATCTTCCTCTTACCAAAGGCCTTAGGCAAGTTACTTAAACTCTGAGAGTCAGTTTTCTCACATGTAAATGAAGATTATAATATCTACTTCATAGCCAAAGATCAGTTAAACTTATTTTGATTTTCCTCCATTATGTCCTATCTGTAGATATGGACAGTGGTGATATACAAAGTGGTAAATTTTTTTCCTATGAGCCCATGTTTATACGATCAAAGAATGATGTTACACGCATGCGATGCTAGAGAATACCTCTGGACTGGGCATTTTGTGCCCCTAGTTTGAAAATACCACAATATTTATCTATGCCTATCTCACATGATTTCCCTAACAACAGCACAAAGAACTTTTATTCCAAAAGGCAAAGCCTCAAAATTTAAAATCAAATATCTCTTCAACACCAAAAAGCAAGAGATACTGCTTAAGTGAAAGACATGCAAGTTTATCTCAAGTCTTTTTAAAGTATGTGCCTATATTGTGCCTTAGGTTCAGAGAGATGGAGCTTCCAACGGGACTGCGACAAAGGAATTTATTTTAATATAATGGATAAATTGATTTAGAAGTATAAGACATCTGGGAAGTTTTAGTAATATATCCCATTTTCATACAGGACTCAAATCAGATTAAGAATAGAACATGGGATTCTAGAATAGAACAATAGGATACCCTACAAGAAATTCTTTTCACATGCCACCAAAATCTTTATAGTGTGAAAAATATTGTATGAGCATTTTATCTCAAATCATCCTCATTATAACCCCAATGAGACCTTTTTACCCTAATTTTACCAATAAGGAAACCAAACTTCAAAGATCACATGGTTAATATGGAACAGGTAAAAATTTAACCTTCTATCTTGACACTAAAACCAGTAAGGACATAATGTAGCCTCCCATTTGGGGGTATTCTAGTTGGAGGGAAAGGGAAAATGACTATATATCACACAAAAGTCAACTGTCAAGGCTCCAAAGCACATTTAGCCTTGAGTCCTACTTCACTCACAAGTAAAAGGAGAAAAGACTTCACATCTGTGGCCTAACCAGAAGGTGACACATTACTGAGTTAATGCCGTGTCACCATGTTTGATGCAGGTTAGCATGAACACTTTCTCAGCTGTCCTCAGTGAAGTTTCAGAGATGCAACATCCTTGTGCAAGCTCTCAAAACACAAGCCACAGAAACAACAGAAGTTAGCATCATTAAATTTTCACGAAGGAACCTTCATCAGTAAGTCTGCATCTTAAGCAGTAGAAAAGCTGAAGCCTTCCAAGCTAAGAAGTTCACCAGCCGTCTTCACATGATTAGAGTACCATGTGTCCTCAGTAACTCCTGAGTATTTCCTAATGCAATGGAGTTTTCTCCACTAGACCCATAAAGACATCTGGGACAACTGACAAATCCCACTCTAGCATCTTGGTATGAAGTCAGTTATCCTTGGCTGCCTCTGTGTATTTTATGACTGCTGATCCAGAACATGGCAGGTCTGCATCCTTTGTCAAACCACCCATCCTCTCCCAAGAAAAATGTTCTCATCCCCAGAAGCAATTACAACCAAAAATAAAGAAACCTGTATAATCAACTCTAACTTATAAAACATCAACCTATTAATTAAAATCTATGCAAAAGCCAGACTCACCAAACCTAGCTAGGACTAATATAGAATAATTGATCATTTTGACTGTATTTTGGGAAAAACAGATGAAAACAAATGAAGCCAGGAAAAAAAAAGAGAGAGAGAGAATGGAAAAGAAAATGATAGGGAATAAGGGGGGGAAAAATGCAGAAAAGAATATAAGGACATGAGAAATGGAAAAGCAAAGAGACCTGTTTCAAGAAGCTTTCACAAACCATGGTATCTTTTTAATTAACCACTGTACCCTAGGACAATTTTTAAGCAACGTTATTCTAGGATGATGATTCTAATGTTATGAACAAAAATTCTAACCACTCGCTAAGACCCATGTAAAGATGCCTCTTAACACCTTTTTACAAGCACTATAGCACAGATGGGAAATATGATAGAACCTGTTAAAACTCTCACTAATCACATAAAAGGGTAAATTTTTAGCCCTGTTGCCCCAGATGTTCTTTCTGAATAGGGACTGTTGTCTTGAAAACACCTGTATGACAATTGAGGACCTGGGTTCCCGCTCTTAGCACTATAATTCCCAAATATTTTAAATTAGAAGTTGTATGAAATATACATTTTTTCTGTTTCTCTTCACAGGTCTTGATCATGCTTATCCCCAAACTACTGTGAAAAGGCCAATAATTATTTTGTCTGGACTCTGTATTTTGGTAAGTTTTACATGGTGGTAAAGATAGTGGTGAAAGGATTACTTAATACTAAGATTTGTTTAAATTAAATAATGTCATAATCTTAAGCATGATTATTAGAGCATCTGTTCCCAAAAGCAATTGAAATATTAGATTAAGCCAAAGGCATTAAATGACAAACATGGAACGTCCCCCATTGCCATCATCAAACCCCATATGAGGAACATTTTTAAATGCACTCTCTCACCTGCCACCCTAAGATACTTATCAAGAATACAACATATTCCATGGCTTATGAATGATTTGGTTGTCTCATTAAAGTAATGTTTGCCAGTATTTAATTGCTTCCCTCCCTGATTTTAATTTCCTCACCTGTCAGCATCTATCAGAGCCACTGAGATCTTCTGACATCCTGGCTGATTGTGTTCAAATTAATCAGATTTTTGAAAAGTAAATTGCTTTGGCCTAAAGGTAATGCGCAACTTCTTCATGTTATATTTATAAGAGTTCTATCAAAGGAACTTATAATCTAGAAATTAAATGAGAGGTTTTAGAAATCCTAAGCAAAAATATCACTAGTACTTTTTTAAAAATCAATCAAAAAGTGCTTACTGAACACATAGCACTTCCCAGCAGTCACTCTGGGGTAAACAGAAGAGAGTAAAACATGAAGCTACCTCAGAAAATTTGGAGAAACAGGTGAAAAATAATTAATTAAGCTAAACTCATGTTTTCTTAAGGAGCTGGCAATCTGGTCACTCAAAAGGTACATTATGTATTTGCATCTGAGACCAGTTATACGTATTATGCTCTCACAGAGATTAATGATTTTACTCTTCACTTCAATACAGTGAGGTACAATCGGTGTTATTGCTAGTAATAGCAGCAGTATTCCCATTTAACAAGTGACAAAGCCGATGCAAAGAATGGTAAAGGAACTCTTTCCTATATACCTGGTTATGGGCAGACCTGATCTTGTGTTCTAAATAAAATCGGAAAATACAGCATGATTACTTTGGAATAGAGAGAGAAAAAATTCTTTGCAAATTCTCCATACATAATTATTCAGTGCTAATTCTTATGCTAATAGCTATCAGTAACAGTGCTTAAGACACTCAGGCACTAAGTTGTTCTATAAGAAGTAAATGAAAGAGAAAGACTTCCTAATGTGTCCTACCACCGTGAGATTATTCTTATGTATATATGTTATTATTCCTACTTTGGATTATGAATATATGGATTCATGCAATAATTAAGTCTCAAAAGCAAGTCTATAATATCACACTTATTTTCAGTTCTTCTACTGGTTCTAAGGCCCCTAAACTAAACAGAAGAACAAAAAACGTTGCATACATGCAATTAGGGATGGGAGGAGGTGGAGTCTAGTGTAACACATGGAACTTAGAAGTTGGTTTTCACAAAAATGCCTTTACAACCAAATATAACCAAACCCTAATATGGGTCTTATTTTTCCAGTGGATTCTGAGCCTCTACTTAACCTTTAAGCATCTCCTCTGCTGTGAAGCTTTTCCCGACCCAGAACGGTTTGTTGAAGCAGCCTTTCTAAAGACTACCTTAATGCCTGTTTTCATATCTAGATCCACTAAAATTACCACACTGTCTTGTCACTTTTATTTGTGTGCCTTGAGAAGAGAAACCTTGTCAAACTCAGTTTCTTTAATACAAATCCCAAATCCAGAATCTGTCCTTAGTAGGTACTCAAGAAAATGTTTATTGAATGAATGCATAAATGAATGAAAAAAGCATTCTGTATAATTCCTATAGCATTTAACTCAATGCATGTCATATTAGAAGTGCTTGGTAAATGTCGGTTGGATTGAAATTAATTAAACAGTTAATTTAAAAAAAATATTGTTCAATTAAATGATTCTAAAAGCTACTGAATATTGAGGGGTCCAGTGAGGAGTTAAGTAACCTGCAATGACCCAGTCATCCTTAACCCAATAAAGGAGAAATGTTTTTTACAGAAAGAATAATAAAGGCTGAACTTATGAATAGAAATGTAGGCAGAAGTTGAGAAAATTTATGTAGAGAAAAATATTATTTATCAAGAAAACCATGTTAAATTATAGATACAAAATTACAAAATAAAGGGAGAAACAAATCCAGAAAAAATATGATTTTTTTCAAGATTATGGGTATGAATAAAACCTAAGAGGGAGAAAGAGAGAAAGAGAGGGAGGAGAAAATGAAATAATGAATTCTAAAAACCAAGTCATGTGTATAAAAAAGGAAAATCATCAGATAGATCAAAGAATAAAGAGTTAGTCAAAATCAAAGTAATATTAATTAAACACTACACTTCTGTAACTGAGCTAAGCATTTTATATTCTTTAATCCTTAAAAATATTCTTAGAAGTTATTATTATATCCATTTCACATCTGAGTAAACCAAGGCTTAGAAAGATTAATCTGATCGAGGTCACACATCTAGCAAGTTTTGATGCTAGTATTTATATCCCAGCTTTTAAGACTCACAAACTCATACTGTTCCCAGGATCTAAGAGAAAATAAGTGGGCTGGAATAAGAACTTTAGAGTTAAATGGCATGATGGCAATCCAGAGAGTGATGTGGAAATAGGGAAGGCAAAAAAAATATAAACTTTTTTAAGTCCTGGGATGTTTAGGTATCAAGAAAAAGACTGAAGGAGGAAGTGGCTGGGGAATTAAAGCCATCTTCAAGAATCTGAGGATGTGTCGTGTATAAGCCATATTATACTTTTACAAAATATGCAGTGCTAGAACTATTAGGGATGAGATGATGGAAACTCTAACTTTAGAGCAAAGCAAAGGAGAACTTTAAACTTGAAGCTGTCCAGCAATAGAACAAATTGCCTCACAAAGAATTGGAAATGTTCAAGTAGAGGCTAAATGGCCATCTGTCAGGGAAGGCATGTGTGACATCCTGGCAGTGGGAGTCTGCATTAAAACATGGACCATTGCAGTTGTGTGTTTTGGAGATTTAGCTGCTCAATATTGAGAGATAAACAACAGCTCAGATCTCTAGACAAAAATTTGAAGAATGTCCTTTGAAGAAGAAACCCCTGAATAAACATAACATTCATTCAGTACATCCACGGAGCACCTACGATGCACCAAGCACAGGACAGTCCGCATGCTCCAGAAGTTTAGACAAGGAGACAGAAAACACATTTCAAAGAGTTAAAACAGAACTGCTGCTAGGCAATTTGCAGGTCTAATAAACAGCAAGGAAAAATCATAACTAGATGTCTAAGAAATAAATTTAAAAATACAAAATGGTTGGCAGGTAACTAATGACAAGAAAAAGATTTGCAGAAAAAAGTCACCAATGGCCCAGGTTTAGGGAAGAGCTAATACACAGAGGTGACCAAAGGGAAAATCCGATCTCACTTTTGGGTAACCAAGACAGACACGGAAAAAGAATCAGAAGACTGTTAGAAAACAGAGTTTAACTCAAAAAGCTCACAAGTGAGAAAAAGCAATCAAATGTTTAATGAGAAATAGGAAAAAAAAAAAAAAGAGAGATCTTGCAAAAGAACACCCAACTTATTTGAAAATAAGACAACAACACATTTGAGAGTCTGTAAGCCTACTCTCGAGGTTTGCCAGATTTACGTACATTGCAACCTCTCTCAAGGCCTAATCCCACAAATAGCTACTCAAAAATAGGAGAAAGGTATTAAAGGGAAAACATAATATCTGGGTCCAGTTCTGCTAACTTTCTCAGCATTCTTCATTACAATTTAACAGTATGACCAATATTTATAAAAGAAAATAAATCACATAAAATACTAACATAAGCAAAAGCAAAGTTAGGAGTCATTTTTATTGAACAATCTCCCTCTCTCCCATAGAAAAGGAGACAGAGAGATAGAGAGAGAAGGGAGCTTTAATAAAGAATTGGGCAGTGGGGGATGGGGGGGCAGTGGTCTAGTAAGATAACTTGTAGTGATATGAAAGGTAACGGCTGTGCATACAATTTCCCTTCCTGTGACTTTTAACTAGTCTAGTTGAAGAAGAAAGTCGCTGCTTCAACCCAAACTCGCTGATTCTTCTTCCCCACAAAACTGGAATTCTAAACCAGAATATGAACAAGCGGTTAACTCCTCCTTCAACTTCTGTGCCTTGGCTAAGACAAAGCATGTTCTGTTTAAAGAGGCAGCAGTGGTTACTATTGAAAAGCAGAGGCACAGTGGTGAATGCACAGTAGGGAAAATACGCAAAGGGTTTAATACACAAAAAATACAGAACACTTTATTAGTAAGTTTAAATATAGTTGGTATCACCATATTCGCAAGAGAAGTTCAAAAACATCTACCTTGAAATTCCTAACACTAAAATAGGAAACCAAAAGGAAAAAAAGACAAAAGAGGAATGCAGTAATAACTGGGTTCTTGACCCAGCTCTGCCACTAACTAGTGCTGTTTTCTTGGGTAAGTCTCTTCCAGCTCTCCTTTCCTATGAAATGAAAGAACGGAAAGATGAGTAGCTCTCAATGCCTACAAACGCATAAGGGGTCTCAAGACCTTTTCAAGGGTCGGCAAGTTCATAATACTACCAAGATGCGATGAGCCTTTTTCAACGTGTTGACATTTGTGCCAAAGGTGCAAAAGCAATAGTTGGCAACAATGGCTGGAGTTTTAACAAGTATCAAGACAATGGCACTGAAATATGCTGATAGTCATACTTTTCACCACCAGGTACCCGCAGAAAAAGGGAGGAAAAAGAATATCACTAAGACTGTTCTTAATGCATTAAAAATTATTAATTTTATTGAATTTCAGTCCTTGAGTACACATCTTTTTAATATTCTATGTAATGAAATAGTAAGTATGTATGAAGCACTTCTGCTGAATTCCAAAATGCAATGGCTGTCTCTAAGAATGCACCAGTATGATTGTTTGAACTAAAAGCTGAGCTATCAGCTCTTTGCATGGAACAGCATTTCTATTTAAAAGAATGAGTGACAAACTACAGTCATTCAGACTTAGGTTTTCCTGGATATTGTCTCAAAAATAAACCAAAAGAGCCTATCGTTTGAAGGAAAATAGCTAACAGTCTTTGGTGCCAACGAGAAAATTCAAGTTTTAAAGTGAAAATTGAAATTTTGAAAATCTTGTATCTAATGTTATGCACTTGACATCTTCCTACTAACTAAAATAGGTTATTGATGAAATTACTAGTAATATCAATAAATGTGACTTTTTTCTATGTTACAGAATAAAACACATCAACATTTGGAAAAATCCGCATAATCTGGAGAACCAATAGTTTCCAAATAACCAATGCATGATGTTACAAAGTCATAGGTGGAGATCCATTCATATTGATAATTAGACCAGTGGATTTTAATATAACAGAGCATAAAAAAGTTTATCGATATCAGATTTCACATTGTAACTCAACTTTAGAAAACTATCACTTGTCAAGGTTTGGTGTTGTATCAAAGAAGAAAACCCACAAGTACCTCATTTTTCTTTCCTTTGCCAATTCTTTCTGGAAATCTTTTTCTGGATTACCTTTGTAAATCTTAATCGAAACACATAATTCAACAAATTAACAGTGAGAATGTAGTTGCCACTTTTTTCACTGTTTTTTTGTGGTTTTTTTTGTTTGTTTGTTTGCTTTGTTTTGGAAAATGTACTATTTTCATATAAATATTTTACATTTAAAAATGTCTTTTTTATTTGTTTTAATTTCTAGATAAACATCATTAGCTATAACGCATATAAACTAAAACTCATGTTTAAGAGTGTAAGGAGGTCCTGAGACCAAACCACTGGACTAGGTGGGATTTATGTATGTTTCCTTCCTGGCTAGGCCTAATATCCTTTGGTTCTAAACCACTAGGGAAGAAACAGAATGGCTCTGCTCTACTTTCAAATCCTGCTACCTGTTTGTTTACATTTACGTAGCTGCCACTTCAGTGAGCATTTGGAAACAGTGAAATATCTGACTGACTTCATCATGGAATAGGCCATTGGCTGGCTAGTCAACAACTATTCATTGTCTGCCTTCTATGGGGCATGCACCGATTCTTAGAGCACCTGGATCAGAATCCAAACTCTACTGCTAATCAAGGTATACTCCTGGTCAAGATACAAAATCTCTCCAAGCCAGTTTTGTTAATGTAAAATGAGAATGACCATAGGATCTACTTCATAAGATTATTGTTTGCTCTGGTGAAATGATCCAGTAAAAAGCTTACTATACACAGTGCCTAGCATATAATAAAAACTCAGTAACTCTTGCTCATTGTTATAACTGGGATGTCTGTTACCATTGTTTGCAATACAGATAAAAGAAATAGTTTAACCACATTATCAAGGTCTCAGAATCTATCCCAGATGCTGAAGCATTCAGCTCCTTGAAAATAGAGAAGCAAAAGTATCCAGGAGTACTTGTTTCTCACCTCAAGAGCAGAGACTCTGTCTTTCGCCAGGAATGAAAGCAAGTTTGTAATAATGACCGAGTCGCTGCGTAAGTTCCTAAACTTTCTGTGGTGAAAGAGGCAAGCAGTTCATACTCAACATCATTCTCAGCACTGTGGTGAAAGGACAAAGAACCACAGGCAAGTGAGGATTCAAACCAAGTTTTAGATGAGAGAGAAGACTTTTTTTTTCCTTTTCTTGTGTTTTGGCAAACAGTCATGTTCATTTCACCTTCTTACTCCACTTGATTTAAAACCCAGAAGGAATGAGTTTGGGTTAAAATAAGGATGTTTGTCAATTCAAGGTCAGACCTCTCATATTGTAGAGAAGAGGTCTTTGATAAATTTCTTTAGATTAAATATAATATGATTTGGAGGAATAGATGCATACATACTTACCTACAATTTCTTTATAAATATATAAAGGAATTAAACATTAAACTTGTTATATTGGTGAGGCTCAATATCATTTTTAAAGAAAAAAACATGATGCCACTTTTACTTTACGTCATTTCATCAACTCTATGTAAAACCACATCAAGTGTCAATACCTTACTATCCTGATAAGAAATGTACTCTGATTTAATAGAATGATGTAAGTTTTACTTCCAGAATAATGTATAGAAACGATCATGCCCCCTTAACAGTACTTGGATCTTCAATCAGGAAATTCAATTTTAGCTGCAAAACTATGTTTTGGCAAAAGTGCAATTGAACTCAGTGTACTTGTCACATTTCTAAATATACCCCGGTCACCATGACAACAAGAGAGACTGATGGATCGCTTAAAAGAGTACGGTATATTTAATTGTCAGCATTTTAAACTGACTCAGAAAAATGCTGTGTGATAGGTCTACTCACCATGGTTACTGCCAGCTAAGTCCATAATAATAAAAGGTTCACATATGCACATCGACAACGTGCGCAAGAGAACGTAAAATCGGAAGGCCTTGTATTTTCAGTCACATCAAATGCCAAACTTAAGGCTTTTGAAGGGACTTATTTGCATTAAGGTGCCACTCAAGAACCTCTCTCTTAGATTGTCAGGTTCTGCATCTGGACCCAAGGTCACTAGAGCAAATCCTTAATCAGATTCCAAAGCTTGTTCTCTCCCTTAGACTAAATATAAAGATGAATTTAAGGTTACATTCTCCTGGAACATATCTGGAATAGGGAGTGAGAGAGACTCTTTGTTCTTTCCTTCTATGTAGACCTGTTCTGAAAAGATAATCATCAAGGATCCATTCATTCCCTATGCAACCATTTCCTGAGGGAGCACTTTTCCTACACCAGGCAAGCTTCTACATGTTGGGAATGCCACGGCAACAACTAGACATTGTCTCTACCTTTAGGGAGCTGACATCTTCAGACAAGAGGATGACAAAGATACAAATAAATAATTCATTAAATAGAATGAAATCGTCTAAATGAACTGATCCATTAGACGGTACTATGTACAGTGCCTAGTATAAGTAAGCATCCAGCAAGTCATCATTATTATTATAAGATATCTATCTCTCAGCAAAACAGTTCTCCATGTACATAAAGAAAACAAAGACATACTAACCATGCTTTCAGAGAACGATAAATACTATGTAGAATATAAAACAAAATAATGGGAAAAAGTGATGGGGTGGGAAAGATGTGCTATTTTAGCTAGAGATTAAGGAGGACCTCTTTGAGATGACATTTGTACTGAGCCTTGGATAATCACTCCAAGACAGCAATATGCAGAATCAAAGGAAAGTCATGTGCTAACAAACTTGGCTTATACACAGGTCAAAAGGAAAGCCAGTGTATCTGTAGCTTACTGAGTGAAGCGGTTAGTGGTGAGAGATAAAGGAAAAAACACGGCCTATCTAACAGAGCTTTCCGGGCCACAAAAAGGTCTTTAAAATGTTTATAGATACCATGAAAACCACTGTATGGAGGGGATGTGATAGGATCCAATTAATAATTTTAGATCTTTTGGTGTGGTATGAAGATCCATGAGGAGAATGTATGAAAGTATAGAGACCATTTCAGACATTCTATTGCCAAGATAAGGTATTGGATGATGACTAGGACTGAGTCACTATACTCCTACTGCAGTTGCCTTTACACAGCCCCATGCTTACCCTCTCGAACTCCTCTTGCAAAAGAGGTGATAAGAGCAATGGAAATCAGGAAATATTCTGTAGACAGAAAACACACACACTGGCCAAGCGTGGACTCTGAGCAAGGGTGGTAGCAAAATGAGTTAGACATATGCCAACAACGTGATGGAAAATATGCCCCATGATTCACCAGGACTGAGTGAGACTTGAGATGCTGCATTTCTAGCAAGCTGTGAGGCCCAATGGTGATGCTACTGCTCCATGAACCACTCTTTGAGAACCAGGGTCTAGAAGAGTCTGGAGGCAGGAACACCAGTAGAGCAGGAGGCGATGAGAGTTTGGCTTTAGGAAAATGGTAACATAATAGAGAAAAGGGGTAAAATCAAAAAGATGTAGCAAAAACAAAAACAAAAACAAAAAAACCTGACTTGAGGACAAATAATCCATGAGTGAAAATACAAAAGATGGTGGTGGAACTGATTTCAAACTTTCTCTAATGACATTACTCACTATATATAGTTTCTATCTATCTAGTGGAAAGCACTTTTCACAAGTCATATTACTATTATTGTTATTATTATTTATGCCTACAGCACCTGATCTTCCTAGGTGGTCTCTTATCCAAGTACTAACCAGGCCTAACCCTGCTTAGCTTCCAAGATCAGACATCGGGCTTGTTCAGGGTGGCATGGCCATATATTATGGACCATGGCTCTCGACATCGGGCTTGTTCAGGGTGGCATGGCCATATATCATGGCCGTGGCTCCCCTGCGCTTGAACCTAGGACCTTCTGCATGTAAAGCAGACGTGCTAACTGCTACACTATGGAACCACATCCATACAAGTCATATTTCTTGTAGTGATGTTCTAGTCCTATAAAACAGGGCAAAGGAAAAGGATTATGATTACCAATAATAATAACAACAACACCAATTATTTGTTGAGAGCTTATTCTATACCAGGCATATTACAACATATATTACCTACGATTCTGACAATACTATTCCTGTTTCACAGATGACAAAACTAATATTCAGAGACATTATGTAGGTCACCCAAAAACACTGCTGCTTAACTGAATGCAATCCCAGAAATAGTCCCCGAAATCCATGACCCTCATCTCCATCCTGCCTAAGAAGCTGAATCTACAGGAGAATTAGATGCCCACTTGAGGCATTCATCTTCAAAGTCAGGGTTTCCTTGGGTCTGACTAAGCTTCAAGACTACAAGTGGCACAACTTGATTCATGGACTCTACTAGCATAGTAGTGAAGTCCCCAAGGTCAGGTGGCCAGTCTGTAGCAGAACTGTGACTCATTTCATGCCCTCACAAAACAAACAGGGTAAATGCTTCTATGCTCATGCTCAGGTCACGTCTACTCCAGTGCTCGTCCATGGCCATATGCTTTCCCTCAACTTTATTCTGCTTTTTCTTTACAACTCAGAGAGTAACTAGCTCTCTACACAGTGATGCTTTTAGAGTGAGGATGTGAGAAAGAGGCCCTCATTTGTGAAGATGCATGGAGAACGGTAGTGGATATTGACAAGGCTTCAGTAGATAAGAAAGATGAGCTTAGATATTTCCCCAGCCCAGGAAGTGGGTAAGAAATGAGCCACAAGATCTTCCTTCTAGTCACCCACACTGTGCTTTCCCAGGATGATTCACAGGTATGGCTCCACGGACCTGACAAAAAGGACCATCATCAGAAAGATAAAAGGATGTTTTTATGCCTGCTCTCTTTTTTTTTCATTTGTTCCTTCTTGAGTAATAACTATTAATTGTGCTATGCGGGCAGTACAGAGATGAGTCTACCGGGAAGCCAGCACAAATCCATCAAGTGCTTTTAGCCCAAGCTTTTTAGAAGCAATTGCTTACCACATTTTCCCTGCTCTTTTTCGCACAGCTAGAATTAAAGTGGATTTTACCACACAATCATCCCAATGCCCTCCTCCCTCACCTCCGAAATGAAGATAGAAAATGGCTGTTGGTCTATCAATGGCAAAATCATAAGACATCTGTGAGAAAACCAGTTTGTTGAGTGTTTATAAAGCCTAGGTCTTAGTTCCTAAAATAGGCACTCAACTTACATTAACATACATAACCTGTGAAATAGATATTGTCCAATTTGAACAGATGAAGAAATTAATGCTCAAAGATTATATGTTACTTGTCTCGAATCCAACAACTAGAAAATAGAAGAGCCAGGACATAAACACAGGTCTTCTGACTCCAAGGCCAACCCTTGTTCTACTCGTTATAGCTGCCCGTACACACTTCAAGGATTCTCCGCCATCTCCCATTCTGTTTTGCAGAAGGATCAAAGCTTCAAATACTTCTTAGAAATAAGGCTGTATATTATCAAAAAGCCTCTCTCAAGAGGCCTTTTCTAGGAATACTGAGCAACAAAGTCATTGTAGATTCTCTAAAGCTTGCCTCTGACCAAGACGACATGTTCTTGACCATAGCTGGATTTAGGGATCAGTTTGAGTCTGCACCATGCCCAGCGTTGGATCATAAAGGCTCTTAAATTTATCAGCACAGGGCTCTGACCAAATAATAACATCATACAAAGCCTGCTCTCTCACCCAGCCTCAGGGCTTGAACTAAAGAAGGAAGAATCAGGAGAGTGGAAGTAATAGAAGACTGAGGGCCTGTAAGTCATGTGCTTACGGAGGCTCTGGCTCATCATGAAGTAGATAAAATAAAAAACTCAAATGAAAAGTCAATGTAACTAAGCTTAAACTCATCTTTCACTATTATTCTCACATGCTCCACAGTATAAGTAGATGTTGGCAAGGATCACACAAAAGGAAAAATAATAATCACCCAGCCTTCAGGCCCTTAGATATAATATCTGAACAAGATGAGCACTAACAAATGCAAACAGCACCCTTTTCTGTCTCCCGTTACCCAAAGGTGTGGTGAGGTTAAACATCTTGAAAAGATTCTTTATCATAAGTAGAGCTGACAGGGATACCTGATGAGAATGGTAATTAAATCAAGAAGTAAATAAACAGTTGGATCAATGTTCTTTACTTTTGGTGGCTGACTTAAGAAAAAGGGTTGACTTATAAAGGTAGATATTTCTTTCTCCCAACCATAAACACAGGGTAGCTTCACAGGCTTTCTCTTTTTTTAAAGTTATTTTGTTTCTCAACAAATGCCAGTTAACCATGTTCTATGTGCTGGTTAGTGTGTGGTTTTGGGGGAAAGTATGGTAAAAAGAGAAAAGGACACAACCCCTACTTCCAAAGAGCTCAGAGTCTGGTACCTAAGGCCAAGCACAAAATGTTGTGATTTTTTTTAAGTCAGCAAGTTATGTTCTCAATTATGAAAATACCAAATGTCAGAGTCTTCTCTAGTCCAAGCAATAATGTAAAATGAGCCAATTCATCTGAATCAGACTTTTTTTTAATGAAAATTATGACTGTTGAAGCTTTTCTCCTTAATGCCAAATTATTAGAACTCAGAGGAAAACACAAGGTCAATTTATCATGCTCCATATTCTTCCCAGGCACTAACCACTGTCCCAAAGAATATAAAACGAGCCATGCATGCAATTTTAAATTTCCTAGTCACCATACTTAAAAAGAATAGTAAAAAAAAAAAAAAAAAAATTATTTTACAAATATATGCAAAATAACACCCCTTCGACATGTGGCACTAGCCACATTTCAAGTGCTCAGTGGCCACGTGACTAGTGGCTACCATATTGGACAGCACAATTTCATTCTCTCCTCAACCTTCACCTTCCACTAAGTGAAGAGAGCAAAACATTTGTTGGAGACAAGTTTACCATAGTTATGAAGATACATGGACTCCCACACATATTTCTCTCAATCCTATATCTCAACATCAAGAGGTTATAGGACACTGTGATGGCAAATGCCAGAGAGAGAAAATGGCTCTACCCCGTAAGGATCAGGAAAACCAAACAGGTTCAAAGATTAGTAAAGGGCAACTCTGCCACTTTACCCATTGGAATATCAATATCATCACATATAGAACCTAAGATTCTACCCTCAAATCTTTTGTGACATAAATTAAGGTTCATTTCCAACTCTAGTCATCAACACTTCCTTTTCCCAACCCCGCTATGGATCCTCTGAAAATAATACAGGATAGGTAAAAATTCAGTAAATGTGCAATGCATTGATGCATGAAGCTACGAGGAAAAAAAGAGGTGTGAAACACTTCACCTTTTCATTCCTTCTGATATTGTTCCATGGATATGGAAAGTTCTGTTCTCTTGTCAAATAATAAAGAAGTCTCCATCACTTCTTCCTCCAGGATAGGAAGGGATGATAATGGCTGACATCCATTAAACCATATGAAACAAGGAGAAAGATCATCTCCCAAATTATCTGGAAGAATGAGTGAAGACCATGCCACTCCTTCCTACTTTCCCTAGTGTTGTGCTTTCTGTTGGAAATTTGGTTTCCAAGGTGGGCCCCAATCTCTGTTTTTTTAAACTGGGTAAAAATACACAAAACTAGCACTGTCACTCAACTCTCTGGAGCCTCAGGCAGGCCCCAGGGTTAAGACTCAACGACAGATTGCAGCAAGCCCCAACATGGGCCTCAGGTCCCAAGGGTATTTCCTGAGCTTTGGGTGCCACCTGCTTTGAGAGTTTTCGCCTTCTATTAGAATGAAACTGGTAGTTTGAAGACTATTCAGTGATTGTCGCCACTAATTTGCAAAGGTGTCAGAGTATGAATAGTCACAGATTTTAGATAAAACATAATAAAACAAAACTGATCAGCAGCAATGTTAATATCCCAATAATAATAGATCATGTAGATATCATGCAATCCCTGATATGAAGCCATGAGAAGGGCTTCATCTCTATGGCAGTCTCCCCCAAAATCCACGACCCCTATCTAATCATGAGAAAACATCAGATAAATTCAAACTGAGGGACATTCTACAAAATATCTGCCTGATACACTTAAAAAGTGTCAAGGTCATGAAAAACAAGGAAAGGCTGAGAAACAGTTACCAACAGGACAAAACTAAGCAGACGATGACTAAATGCAGAGTAGTATCCTGAACTGGACTGTGGAACAGACAAAAGGCATTAGTAAAAAAAAACTGAGGAAATCTGAATAAAATCTGTAATTTAATTAATCATGTTGCACTGATGATATTTCTTAGCTTTGATAAGAACTACTTTGGTTATGTCAAACATTAACATTAGAGGAAGCTGGGTAAAGGGTATACAGAAACTCTACTCTTTTTTGTAATTCACCAACAGCAACAGATAAACATTACTGGGAATTGAATATCCTCAAGCTACTTCCAACCAAACCAAAACCAGGAAAAGACTTGATAACACTGAACTATAAGAAAAAGTGACTTCTCACTTCTGGTTGTTCTTACTATAAATTTAAAACCATTTCCAACGCATTCGATTAGTTAAAATGTTCACTGGAAGCTAGGAATTAACTGAATTAAACAGACTTTTTTTTAATTATAAAAAATAAATAAATAAAGAATAGCATGAAGAAAGTTCAATTTTGCCAAGGAAAAATTAATTGGTAATTGAAAATTTCACATTTTTTTAAATTATAAATAAAATAAAAGAATAACATGAAGAAAGTTCAATTTTGCCAAAAAAGAAATTGGTAATTGAAAAATTCACATTTTCTCTAATTGCTGAAAATTTTTATTTTATATTTGGATTTACATTACATAGAGAATCATCTTTCCAAATCATGTTTAAAGGTTTCAAAGATTATACTAGTTCTGTTTTACTGGAGGAAAAAAAAGTCTCTCTCCATGTGTGCAAGGAAGGAAAAAAGCTTAGCCATCACACATTCACAGGGTTTTCAGAGATTCAGTATGTCCAGACTTTTTAATTCCCACCCGAGTGTCTGTGAAACTATATAACCTAGCCTGGGAAAAATCCTTTTCAAAGAATCATGTTATTTTTTTTTTTCAAGTTTTTCTTTCAGAAGCCTATCTTTCTTCAACGCAGTTTACCTAATTCACCAAACCAAGAATGACTAGGAAATAAGAGAAATTATATTCTACCATCTTTTAGAGATAGATAGGTTAAGTAAGTGGATGGACGGATGGATGGATGGATGGATGGATGGATGGATGGATGGATGGACGGACGGACGGATGGACGGAGAGCCAGAGATAGAGGCTAAAAGCTAAAATTATGTGAGCCTAGTGTGCCTGCTGAAGTCTTCTGCTTAAGGAAAAGGACTTTCGGAAACATATTACTCCTTCCAGAACCCTCAGCACTACAACAAAAATATCAACATATTCACTAAGTTTTTTTTTTTAATCCTAGTTTTAAAAAAAGTGTTTTCCCTTCAACAACAGTAGTGAATGTTATAGAAACCAATTCATGGAACCCAACACTACCTGGATGAGGAAATGATGAACGAAGAAGAGAAACAGAATTACCCAGCTCAGCTCTTTCCTATCAGAACCCCTCCTAAACATTCTTTCAGGTATTCAGAATTTAAACTAAAAGGCAAGGCGCAAAACAATTTTAAAAAGAAAAGAAAAGGCAAGTGCTATGAACAAAGTACCACGTACACAGCAGGATGCAGAGACAAAGACGACGAGGACCTTCCTGGCCCTAAGGAGCTTTGGAACTGCCTCTACCCTCCTTGGAGGTACATTTTAAGGGAATTTGGTGGGCTTTCTTGAAGATGGATCTTCTCTGAAGATGCCATTTTGCCTGCAGCCTCTCTGTTTGTTCTACTTGTCCTCCTACACTCCAGATACACAGAGTCAAAGCCAGCACCGGCATTTTTCTAATTGTCTCTTGTCGCCTCTAGATCATTACTCTACTATCACACGCCCTGACTCCAGCCTCCTATTCTCCCGCTTCTAGTGTTATTTTTACTTCTCTATTGAGACTTCCAGAGCCTGAAAGCCTGTGTTTTCTCCCTGTGTGCCATCCCTTCATGGCAGCATTTTTCTTCCTGGTTCAAGGTACAGCCCCATATACTAAAACATTTCAGATATTATTTTGGTCCTTTCTCTACTCTGACCCTCCCCAAGGTTGGATTAATACAACAATCTGCCTTCACAGTTCTCATGCCTACAGTTTTTCATTGTACAACACTAAAAGGAACTTTAAGAGGCTAAGATATTAACAATGCAAAAAATAACTTTAATAACAACCCTCTCAATTTATAGTGCAAGAGCTAATGAAGCATTTCCTTAGTCATAACCTATTTAATTCCTACCACCCTTGTAAATTAGAGACAACAGAATTGGATGCCCATTTAATAGAAGGGGAAGCAAAGTTACAGAGATGAGAAGTAACCTCTACCAAGGGCTCACCAGGAACTTCTGGCACTGCTGGAATCTGAACCCAAACCCCCTTATACTTGGCCCATGGGGCTTTCCATCACTCCATGCACTCAAGGTTCTAGGATTCCCTATTTTTAAAAAATGACATACCAGTAATGGTAAGGACAAAACTTTAACCTACAGCAGAATTATATGAGCATTTTCAATTGATTTAGAAAGGGGAATAAAAAACTTAAAAAAATAAAAGTTATTCAACTGATTCTGGTAGAGACGATTAGCAGAAATATCTTGCAAAGAATGTGGGTGTCCTGGAAGATTCACTGTCGTCATCATTATAATTTCTAATCATGCTGTGTGGGCAGGTGTCCGTGTAGCAGAAACACCATTGGCACCCAGATTAGCAGTTTCATCAGGAGACTAGAAACTAAGTCTGCAATTCTTAAACCTCAGAGCCTGAATCACAACTTTCCCCTCAGGGAACACAAATATGCAGTCTGTGCCTTAGCCAGAACTGTGGGGCCTGTCCAGGGAAGACATCAAATGTCATGTCCATCAAAAAGTGCACACAAGAACAAAGTGCAGGAGGCTTCCTGGGAGCCTGGAAATACCATTAGATACAGAGACAGGATGGAGTTGTAGTCCCACATTATGCCTCTAATTCACTGAGTAACTTTGAATGAATCATTTGCCTTCTTTGCATTTTTGTTTTCATTCTCATCTGAAACTTGAGTTTTTAAACTAAAACTATTTGTTTTCAAGTGAGACGTGGGTAGAGGTCAGGAAGGGAAGGAGGAGAGTGGTAGGATTTTGGGCTTCCCCTGCTCTGCGTCCTCCCCCGCACAATAGCAGGTCTGTTTTTATCATTGTACATTATAGACTTGGGCCACTCAGAAAGATTTAACTTAAACAAAGAGTCCAAGTCCACAAAACTCATGGACACGATCTGTGCTAACTCATCAGCTCTAACATTCTGATTCTACTCAAATATGTTTTCTCTGAGGTAATCTTTACAAAGATCTTCTTACCTAATTTATCTGATTGGGAGAAATTGTACTGGTAGACTTTAAAAATAAATCTATTAATAACATATTCCAAAAACATAACATGAAACATATCAATATCTTCCATGCCTCCGCATTAGTAGTTACCTAGAGAGAATGACCTAAGATGACAGAGATAAACCAGAGGAACAGGAAGGAACCCACGTCAATCCATAACTGTTTTTACAGGGATTTATTTATTGATTGATTGATTGATTGATTGATTGATACAAAAATATTTCTTAGATACCTGCTTTGTGATAGGTACTACGGTAGACTTGAAATTAATAAACAGACAAGGTTCCTATCCCCAAGAGGCTTTATATTATAATTGGGTTTGGCATTATTAAAAACTGTACATAGTCAAATAACTAAATCAAAAATACTGCTTAACAAAATATGTGGAATACAGCTAATGCAACCCTTAAAGGAAATTCGTACCTTATTTATATTAATAGAAAAACAGAAATGAAAATATTTAAATTAAGAATCAAGCTCTGACAATCAGAAAACAACAAAATAAACCTAGGTAAAGCAGAAGAAATGTGTTATTGAAGATTTTAAGAGAAAATAAAGAATGACAAGTCAATAAATAAGTGTGAGAGCTGTTTTTTTAAGTAAATAATAAACATTTTGCTAAACTAATCACAAAAATGGGTAGAGAAATAAAGCACAAACCCACATAACTTGAAATAATACTGTGGAAATAACCATAAACACAGATGAAATGAAAATAATTACAAGAAATTATTTAACTCCCTACAAATCATTTTGAAATAGTTGACTTTCCTAAAATACAATTAACAGAAGTATCCACAGAAGAGATATAAAAGCGAATTAGTCTAATTACTATGGAAGAAATAATATGTTGTTAAAGAGCAAATACCTCCACCCCTCAAAAGAAAGAATCAGGTCAAGGCAGTTTCATGGGGGAATTTCATCACATTTTAAGGACTAAATCATATAAATGCTATACAAACTATTTCAGTAAGAAAAGTTACCAAATTGTTTTTTATGATTTAAGCGTAACACTGATACTGGAATCTGACAGTGCTAATATACATATACACAATTTTCAAATAATCTCACTTGTGAAAATTGATGCAAAAATTGTAATAAATTACTGACTTTTAGATTCCAACAACACTAAAAAAAAAAACATAATGCACAAACTATGACCAAGTGGATACTATTTCAGGAACACTAGCACAATTTCCTGTTTGAAAAATGTTAATTTTATATTTCACTAAATTTGTAGGACAAAGAGAAAAATCTAAAATATTTTCTTAAAAGAAAAAGAGAGAATGTGTGATTATGTCCATAGTTTCCCAAAAGGTATTAGATAAACATTTAACGAACTCTTTTTTAAAAAATAAAAATAAGAAAACATTCTCATAATAGAGATGGATAGTTTTTAACACAATATATTTCTCAAACCAAAGCCCAACATCACAAGTAATAAGAAACTTTTTTAACATTCCCATTAAAGCCGGCAAAAAAAAAAAAAAAGGAAACTTACTCCAACACTGCTATTTAATATTTACTCTTCTAGAGGTAGGAGCCAATGCAATTAGAAGAAAGGAGAGAGGGAGGGAGAGAGAGAGAGGGGTGGTGCGGGGGGGTGGGGGGAAGAGGCTGACCAACTGACCAGATGGAATAACTAGAAGGAAACTTGGGGTAAAAAATGTTTACATAATCACAAAGTGAAAAAGGCATTTCTAAGTGTTGCACAAAAGCTAAAAACCATAAAGCCAAAAGACTGAATTGACTATATTTTTTTTTTTAATTTTGATTTGCAAGTTGAAAAAGACAAATGCAAAGTAGTGGGGTACTGCACCTCCTATAACAGATTGAAGGTTAATTTTTTAACTGTAATAAACTAATAAGCAAAAATTCAACAATCGAATAGAAAAGGAGACAAAGGGCAGGCAGTTTACAGAAAGGAAACACTAACAGAAGGCAAATTAAAACTACAAGATACCACACATAAGATTCTGATACAGATATGATCATCTAGACATGATTATGAGAAAAGCAAGATGCAAAATAATGTGTAGAGTATGCTCCTCTTCATGTAAATATTCTACATGCACTGGAATATAAAGGAATATAAACAAGCGCATATATATATTATATATATATATATATGTAATATATATATACCCAGTTTATTTCTAGAAGGGTATATAAGGAATTGATGACAATCTTGACCTCTGGGTGGGAAAAGTAGAGAAATGAGACAGTAATAGGAAAAAGATTTATGTTTCTTCGCACATCTTTTGGTAAATTTCAAATTTTGTACTATATTTTAGCGCAGCTTATTCAAATTAATTTTTAGTTTTCTTTAAAGTAGGCTGGACACCAACACATCAGTGACTACATCAAATGCAGGGGAAAAGATCTAGCTAGATGGCCTGCAACCCTATAACTCCACGACTCTTTATGGCATATTGCAATGAATGACCAAGGTATCAAGGTTTAAAGCCTAATGCAACTATTTAAGAACTTTGACTTTTTTGAAGTTCTTTATTCTGAGGGTCTCAGTTACCACAGCTGTGAAACAGAAAGCTAAAATTTATACCTCAACAGATTGTTGTTAAAATTAAATAACACATTAAGGAATCTAGCCTAAGATCTGGCAAGAAATGTATGTTCAATGAATGTTAGCTCCCACTACTATAAGGACTGTTCCTAAAATTATTATTATTATTTTATGATATTATTACTACTACTACTACCAGATTTAACCCAACTATTATTATTATTATTATTATTATTATTATCATCATTATTATTATTGTGCTATTCTGCTCAATCACATACATTTAACCCAACACCCACCAACAACAACTCTAGTTTCAGCTTCCTGTCTCATTGCCACAACATCTTAAGACCTCAAGAAGCAAGAATTGAATAAATAATTACAAATTCTAAATACCAGTCAGGAGAATAACTGGAAAACAACTATTTCAGCTCCCACATTTCACTGAGAAATGAGCAGCGGCCGGCTGTAGCTAAGTGGCTGGCCAAAGGGATGGAAACTCAAGTCTACTGCCTCCATTCCACAGACTGCACCACAACATCTCATGTGCTGGTAAGGAACAGGCCTCTCTTT
>NW_006494611.1:5946293-5985756 GCF_000325575.1 Pteropus alecto | reverse complement strand
TCCACTGGCCCCTCACTTTTAAAGGTTAACTCATTTCATTTCCAGCGGGCCCCATTTTTACTCTAAAGCTTCTACAGCGCACGCTTCAATCAGGCATCCTTGGCCTCACTCCTCCTGTGAACACAGATAGTCCAGGTACACACAGTCACCGCTTCAGATTCCCACATACATCAGAGGACAAAATTACCCTTCTCGCAGAATAAAACGCCAACTTTGTCAATCTTCCAAAAGAGAGAGAAAAAAGAAAGAAGAAAAATTACTGAAGACTCTATACTGATAGAAAGAAATGTGGGCCCCTTTCTCTAGAACCTGATGACTTAACAATGGACATTTAGAAACAATCCATCCTTAGAGCATTACGTTTTGTTGGTGGTGATAGTGGTCGTGAGGTTTTTGTGTGTTTGTTTATTTGGTTTTATTTTTCTCTCTTTCTGTGTTTGATCTTTGAAAAAGATGCTATTATGGTTGCTATCAATTCTCATTTAAAGAAACAAGGACAATGGTATTAATAATGAAACAAAAGTGCTCCTTTTTACTCTCTGTGGTCTGCAAGGAGTTTCACATTTCATTCATGTCAGAACTCCATGTTTTACTGATGTGAAAGTGTGTGGTTTTTGCGATAGCCAAGTTCTTCTAATATTCAACTTTCTGTTTGTTGTCTCTTACTTGCAATTTACAGTAAACGAATCCCAATTTTCCCCCTTTGTCAAAATCAGCCCATTTTCAAAACAAGCAAGCACCTCAGACATGGCACTTTTCATGAATATCATATAAGCTTGAGCCTCTTTAGACATATTTTATTGTCTTAAATAATCTCAACTATGAAACAGATTGCCCAAGTTTTATCTTTAGACTCTACGGGACATAACTATTCTGGAGGAACACAGAAAAAAGGCCAATTCCTGCCTTTGCTTATTCCCTCTTTCCCCCAGTGTCCTCTCACCCTTCGTTTTAGGCTAAATTTGAACAGAGAAATCAGAGGTGGTGAATCCACAACGGGAGAAAAACCATCACTGTCATCTTTCCCTTAATTAATCATCATCCTTAACTTGGATGATGATTCATCTTGAAAAATTTCTTCATAGGTGCTTAACCATCCTATCAAGCCTTGGAAATAGAGCATGCCAAAATTATTCTCCCCAACGATGTATCGGAAAAAACTAATTAGAAAGGGCAAGTGAATTGCCCAGGAGCCCCAAGCAGTAAGTGGCAAGACCAGCTCCTCCTCAGCCCAAGTTTTATCATTCTAGAGGATGGACCCATTCCATTCTCTGCTCTGCCTAAGGACAGCAGCCTGGCACTTCCTTCCATCCTCCGTACATCTCCGGGCTCTTAGCTGTTTCATGACGACACACTGACTTTATCAGCAAGGCCGCCCATTAGCTTGTACTTGACGGGGTGAGTTTTGACTGTCCAATGGCTGGGCCTAGCAGTGGTTAAGCAATTTCACTATCACCAGGGTCCACCAAATGTCAGATGTGCCACAAGCAATTTGTGACTAGTCATTGTTATACTCCTAAAGTTCCAAATGATTTATTTAGAAACTAACACTCTTAACAGGTTATCCCTATGATTTTGTCACTCGCATGCCCCTTTACTTTCTTAAGTGGAGGAAGAACAGACAGAGTTATGGGTCTCCAGTTATTATACTTAACCTCGGCCTACCTTCCCTCGGTCACGGCCAAAGGTGTGCTGTTATATGGACATTATCCATTGTAACAGTCTTTGATACATAAAGGCTGAGAACTACTGCTATAGATGGTGGCAGCAGAGTGACCTACAGAAGTTGGCTTTCCTAGAAAGAAAAGAGAATACCTGAATTCCCCATAGAATGAGTAAACCTCTACCACCAGTCCTGAATTTGTTCCATGGCCTGATGTTTAGGTAACAAAACTCAGAATGTCCTGATTATAATCCCTAGCAGTTTCGCTAAAAAATTATGCCCAAATAAAGGTAACATGAGTGTGTCACCTATTATATACTATTAGACACACACACACACACACACACACACACCAGACACACACACACACACCAGACACACACACATACACACCAGAGCACAGAATGGATGCAGTCTAGTACTATAGATAACAAATAAAACGCCCCACAGTCCATTCAGTACATGTCAAGACAATTTACCTGACCTCTAACAGCAGTCTTCCAAGTTTTAATAAAGTCAGCTCAGCCATCACTGTTATCAGCTTATCTCATAAGACCAAGTATGTATTATCTGTCTCCCTCACTAGACTGTAAGTTCCCTGCAGTGAAGGATCAATTATTCATTCAAATAAATATTTACTGCATAACTATTATGTATAAAGCACTAATCTAGATGATGGGGATATAGCAAAGAACCAAAAAAGGCTAAATTCCTATACTCATGGACTATATATCCCAGTGGTGAAGGCAGAATATTCACAAACAGATAAATGAACATAATTTTCAAAGGGCAATAAATATGTTTAAAAATAAAATAGGGTACAGGACATAGGGAGTGTTTGATGCGAGAAGGGAGGTTGTTATCTATATTATTTCTACTTCTAACTATTGATTTGGAGCTTTTGAAAATAAAACCCACGCCTGGGTCCCACCTCCAGATACTTTGATTTGTTTAGGTTGGAGGTGAGCTTGGACAACAGTATTTTTAAGGGTATTCCAGTGATTCCAACATACCATCAGGGTTGGAAACCGCTGGTATACTTGGTTTTGAAGGTGCACAGTCTTTGGTTTGAAACCCAGCTATTATCATCTGTGTAATCTCAGGAAAGATACTTAATCTCTCTGAGCCTCAGTGACCCTATCTGTGAAATGGGATAATTATAGTAATGCATACCACTCTGGGTTATTTTTAGGAATTAAGTGATATATGTAAAATCCATAACAGAGTGCCTGGCACACGGAAAGGACTCAGTGTTGGCCATCATTCACCGTTATCTTCATTATTTAAAAGTATGCACAAGAGATGCACACTGAAGGACTGCAGGTCAATTCTGATCTTTAAATGGGTTCTGTCTTCCATGTACAGTGTGAACTTTTTAAGCGTTTTGCTGTTGTTGTTTTGAGCTGATGTTGATGTTACTGAGTGAAATCATAAGTTGTATTTTTCTCTATCTATGAGGAAGTAACTCTTACGGCGTTTGTAAAATATGTTAATGAGCCAAGGTTTTAAAAATTAAAGATTTCACATAAAAATCTGACAAAGCGTTCCCATGTGTAACAACTGATTAGCTCCAGGCAGCTTCCACTTTTTTCAGAGAGAGCCCTCCCAGGCTCTCCATATCCCCCACCACACCCTGCAGCTCTCTCCCCAAAACGCATGCTCAGACCACGGCCTGGGACCAGTCAAATTTCATCAGCTTACTTGCACCATCATCTTCCCTACAGTAACGAGGAAAACAAACTATTTCCTGTAGCCAGGACTCTAAAGTGGGAAAAGGAAATCTAGATAAAAGGGCTTTGTGTTTCCAGAAAAGGGACTGGAAGCATTTCTTGGTGGAAGTCAAAGATTTATCTGTTTGATAACTGTGCAAATGCACTTACATGTCACATGTTCACTTTTAAGCTTATCTGCCCTGTAGGCAGATGATGTATCATGTCCTGGGCATTGAAATAGAAGCTCTGCAAACATTAGCTCCTTTAATTCCACAACTCTGTGAAGTACTTTTCCATTATCACCATTTTCAAGAATGAGTAAACTGAACCTTGGAAAGGATAATGGTCTTGGGTCACATAAATAAATGGAAAAGTTAGGTATGGAACCAGGACCATCTGACGTCAAAATCGAAACTTCTTCCACCACACTATGCTCCCTCCACCCAGGAAACTATTTAGTGTAATTTAATTATTGAGGAGTACAACAACTGATGGAAAAATTCTTGGAAAGAACACCATTACTTTAGAACAGGATACGGCAGGTCCTCGAATAACATCATTTCGTTCAGCATTGTTTCCCTATTAACGTTGATGAGATGCTATAGGAACTTGACTCTTGTTTATATCAATTAGTCAATGGTAAAGTTGTTCTCATTATACATGGTTTTGCTTAAATTCATAGAAGCTATCAACAACATTAAGTAAGGACTTAATGTATGTCTCTAGACAATGTACTTGTGGTCCATACCGATAATGATAAAGGGTCATATCAATAATTTCTGGCCACTGTGTCTTTCAGAATTTGAGAAACTCAAAGATTACAATGAAACCTATTCTTCTCTTCCTTTTGCCCCATGTTAAGACAGCTCTACTCTTAAAGCTACAAACAGGTTGCAAAAAGAAGAAAACATTAGTGTGTGTGTGTGTGTGTGTGTGTGTGTGTGTGTGTGTGTGTGTGTTGACAAAGATCAAAACCAATGATTGAAAGGGAAGACCAAGATATATTCCGGCTCTTCTCAAACATTGTCCCTTTGCTGAAGCCTCCCTTGGTTCATCTCTTCGGAATTAACCTGCCTCCAGATTCTAATACAGGTTATTTGTATCTACCTTAAATTTCTCCATCTCATTATATTTATCTGTTATGCATCAACATCTCCAGCAAAACAGATGAGAACTATCTTTATTCACTCTTACATACCTAACCCCAATCCAGTCTCACCACCAATGTTAAGCACAAAACATGGTACAAAGGCAGATGCAAAATAAGAGAGAATTAAGTAAATAAGTGAAGATAAGGTTGGCCCTTTTCTAACAATGTTTCTTTGAGTAAATGTTTACTTAGTATTAGCACCTACAGAGCGAGGCTTTGTGAGGGTGCAGAAACTCACTTTTTTTTAAGCTTCGATTCAATATGCTCACCATCTACTGGGAGGAACGAATGTACACATATAACCATATGCGGAAGACATTAAGCCTCCTAAGAAATACAAATAAAAAAAGTTCTGGCAGTTAAGATAAATGTGCAAGATATGAAATTTCTCAGGATTTTGTTATAATCTTTGTTTTAAGCGGTCAATTAAAATATGTCTACTCAAGTAAATGTGCAATTTCTTTCTCTGATAATTTACTGACATTTCTTTTTTAAAGTTGCTGACATTTAACTATCAATAGAGCTATTAAGAAAGGTCTCAGCCATAATGGGGAATTCAATATTTTTTGAGGAAGCTTATGAGAAAGTATCTTATATTTAACAATTCTAGAAGAACCTGACTTTTCTGACAATATAGCTGAAAAGAAACTTGAGTCAAAACACACAAGAAAGAAAAAGATGCTCAAGATATTACAAGTCTACAATTATTTGCTGAACACATGCTAACTGCCAGGAAATATGTTAAGCTCTCTAGGGAAACAGAGCTCAGTCATAATTATTTGGGAGTAACCGTGGGATACCAGTCTAGAAGACATTAGGGTATAACTTTATGATAAACAGAATAGAAAAAGAATGAGAAAAAGGCTATGAGATTCTCAAATAGAGAGAAATTATGTTAATTAGGAGTTTTATTATAAAATTATGAAACAAAAACTAAAAACTAAATTGAGCACCTTGGCATTTGCATTACACTCCTAGTTCTGCAAATAATTTGGTAACAGAACTTATGCAAGTCACTGCCTACATTTTGACTCATTTTCCCCATTATTCAAAAGGAGACAGACGGTCCTCCTTGTAGTCATTCTACAAATCTGGGCACCAAATTAAACTGCCCTCTGAACTGGAGTTACATGAAGAGAAAGCAAGTTTTCTATCAAGTCATTTGAATCCATTTGCCCTCTTAGATATTTGTCAACCCAGAGATTCAAAAGCCATAAATCTAGTAGCTATGTCATAATTTACGCAACCGACTAAATTATATGCCATTTCATCACAAAGACTAAGGTATTCCTACGAGATCAATAAGAGACTTATAAAGGCAGGCCAATAAGTAGGGCAGATGTCCCAATTTTGTGGCAAAGAATGTACAGTGTAATTCTAGGTCCAGTTGCCATCAGTCAATACTAATTCTGTTGGGTATTATTTCCCATTAGAAATTTTATTCCCATTAGAAACTTTATTTCCGATCAGAAATTATCCCAGTTATCTTCCCAGTGTCATCTTCAACTATTACTTCCTTTCAAATCTTTATTATACAAACTAGTATTGCCCAAACTTGCCTTAATAAATCAGAATCTCCAAAGAGAATGCTGCAAATCTGTATTATTAATAAAAAGTGTTTTCAATGATCAGATAAGTCAGGGAAATCCTACTTCAGAAAAATCGAACTGCACATTATTCACCATAAATGCCCTTCTTCTTGTCTCTTTGGGGTGTGTCTTCTGCTGGCAGTGTGCTCCTTCCATCTCTGGCTGGTGACATATACTTGCTTATCTTTCAGGATCCAGTTAAAATACCACCTGATTTCACTGCCCTCCACACTCTCATACATATATTTCTTATCTCCTCTACTGGATTATGAGATCTTAGAGATCAGAGAAGGAGTCTGATTCATTAGCTCATTCATTTAACAAATATTTATGGAATATGTCAAGCACTGGTTACATAGCAATGAACAAAACAAAGTTCATTATTTCATGAACAGGTATTGGCAAATTATGGCTCATGGGCCAAATCTGGCTCACTGTGAGTTTTGTAAAGAAAATTTTATTGAACCATAGCCACAATCAATTGTTTACATACTGTTTATGGCTTTCTAGACCTTACAAAAATTTGGAGAGAGTTGTTATTAAATTTCATTGGTTTGTTTGCCTTCAAAATATGCATCTTGTGAAGGGGATCTTTGTGTCATTTAGTTCAAGCTGACTAATGAGACTCAGGTTAAGTCAAACACAAACACACAGCTGCACATGAGGAAAAGCTCATTCTGTCAAATACCAAAGTCAACTTTACAGAGTCAAACTAATATCCGTATCCTAAGAACTGTCTTCTTTATCACGTCCATATGCAAACCCTCTCATCTTTCAAGAAAAGAACTAAAAACTGTGCTCTTTGCAGGACCCTTTTCAGAGGCCAAGTAAATATAAAACATAAAGTGGAGAGCTGATAATACAGTTATTAAGGTTTTACAAGTCTTCTCCACAAGGTCAGTATGGTTTACTGCACAGTAACCGTTTTATTTAGAGTCAAACGGGTCTTGATTTCATAGAAGTTGTGCCACTCGTTAACCACATCAATGTGGGCAAATCATTTAGCCTCTCTGAGCCTCTGCCTCTTATCTAGAGAATGGGAATACTATAAGACATCACAGGGCCATTGTGAGAATGAAATAAGATAAGCGCAAAGCGGCTTTTTCAGAAACAAACGAGGGTTTTCAATAACAGCTGGTTTCTTCCATTTTATCCAAATATCAAGTGCAACACAGGTTCCCATGCCTCAAAAATATCTTTGTATAATATATCTCAACTCCTTGAAAATGTTACAGTATATTTTTAAGTCAATAAATTTAGAAGGACAGCACTTGTAGATTTTTTACTCTTTCTTAGTCCAAATTGAAGAAAATTATTCCTCTTCTGAATATACTACTCAGAATCTATATAATAGCTCTTGTTTATTCTATCTCCTGGTGGCTGATTTCTAAGAAAATATTAGTTGAAACACTAATCCACAAGATGAATTATATTAAGAACATCCTGATGAACGTCATAGAGTAGATAATCAAATCAGTTCTAAACATCCCTCCTGATTTTGAAGTGAAACAAAAATGAACAAATTGTAATCATTTTAACTTTCAGGTTCTCATGGCGTTGGCCCCTATCATCCCTTTATAAAAAGCAACAAAGAAACAAATATGCTCTCATCAAAATAGTCTCTGTTCTCTTTATAGGTAGTTATGGATAGGTGAATAGATGGATGTAGATGACAGATGGAGATGGAGAGAGATAGATGAGAGTGGTAGGTAAGAATGGCGAGAGGATAAATGACTAGGATGATTGGATGGGTAAGCGGAAGGATGGATGCGTTGGAGAATGGACAAGTAGAGGAATGGAATTCAGGCAAATGTAGATGACAAAGTGCTAAGCAGACACATAGAAATGCAAAAAGAAAAGCAAAGGACAAATCCATAACAAAAAGATCAATCTCGAGACTGAAACACTAGTACAATTCCCTCTCCTAGACTATTGCTCTTTAAATTTCCATTTTAAAAAATATACAAAGGTCTCTCTTCATTATTATATCATTACATTCAAAAATGTGATAACTATAGTATTATGAATATGCCCAGCAAAAAAAAAAAAAGACCCTGTGAGCAAAACAAATTTATCACATCCTCCTGATAAGACAAAATTAAAAGCCTTCCAGAAGGCATGAGACAACTTATCTAATGCAATACGTTTATGAGACTATCCATACTATTTTTCAATGTTTCTCTGATGAATGTTATGTTAATTAAGAGAACTTGACCTATTAGATTTTTTAGTCACGATTTTCTCTAAATTAACAATTCTATAGGTCCAACTTTACCTTTACTGAGATCTTAACTAAAAATACTGCTAATCTCCAGTCTAACACATATTAATTCAGAATGAAATGAAATGTCAAATTTTTCTACTACAAAAACAATGCCAAGTGCCCCTGCCTTGTGTTAAAGCAAATTCTTTTCTTGGTAAACAGTCTGCACTTAATAATGGAAACAGTAGTCAAATATATCACAATATATGCAAATACATCACCTGCATAATGCAACATTATACAGTAATTAAAATGTGTACTTTTAAAGAATGGTTAATGACATGGGAAAATGTTTACAATGTTATGTAAAGAAAACATGTAAAACTAGGTATATATAAAATAATCCCCTTTAAAAAAAAAGAATAGAGTGGTTATACATGTAAACAGCAGTTATCTCTGGATGATGGGTTATGGGCGTATTAATTTTCTTCTTTATATTTTTGTGCATTTTAATTTTCTAAAATAGGTGTATATAACTTTTATAATCAAAAAAGAAAGGTTTATTTTGTTTTAGAAAAAATGCCAGAACTATGTTAAAAGGTTTTTATTTTTTCATTTACAGAGTATTTTCATATGCATAAGCTCATCTGATCTAGTTAACAACCCAGAAATATGAGTTCAAGGATCCCCGCTGACAGTCAGGCAGTCAAGTTTATAGAGCAGAATGAGACAGAGTAGACCTTTCTCAAGGTTTCCTGGTGCCCTATTGCCTTCTTTATAGTATCCATTGATTTATCTCAGGAAAAGTTTTGTTTTTTCGGGTTTTTTTCTTAAGGTTCTCCAAAACTGTTTTGCTTTCCTTCCACTCCAAAGTATCAACATTCTACTTAAAGAAAAATAAAAATAAATAAAAATAAAAAACTGCGATATATAAGAGTACCTGGGCCCCCTAACATCTTGCCCCACTGTGGGAGGGGAAGACGCCCTTCAAGAATGACTGCTTTCATAAACGTATAAATCCAATTCACAAGACCAGTCCAATCTATTAAGGGGATGTCCAGGCACAATTTAAAGAAAAGACACAGTCTGACCTACATAAGAAAATCAGAGACAAAGATTTGAAAGCTGCTTAAGACGGCAGAATGCCGCGGGAGGTTTAGAGTCAGTATCGAAGAAGTACCACAGCTCAAATCTAGCTGGTCTTGGAATGACTCACAAGTGCTGCTGTGCCGTCTTCCTGCCATTCATCAGACAGGTTTTTCCATTAGAATTTACTGACGATGTGCTCCCTGGTAAGATGGCAAGATCAATTCTGCAGTTTTAAAATAGGAAAGATATGACTGAGAAGTCATAACACTGATTCCACATAGTACACTCAAAAAAGCCCAGGGTGAGTATAATGACGGTTGAGGGAAGGCTAGCCTCCATTTCACCTCTGCCAGTGAGTAAACTCACCACATTTAGTATGTTCTGTGTTTTATACAAAGAGTTAACTGATTCTAACAAAATGTGGTATGTTACTAAAGGTATGAGACAATTATCATGTAGGGAGTTTATGTAGGAAAAGGGTAAATATGCTTAAGGTTTGGAGGTAAGAAAAGAAGTTCAGTCTTTGTTGAAAGGCTGGAATCTATAGAATAAGACAGAGCCTCATACTTGGCCTTGCCTTTAGTGGAGCTGAGCTAAGAACTCCTACCCTTCGTCCCAGCTCCTGTGAAAACTTATAAAACAAAATGGATAGCACATTCACGTAGGAACAACAGAATTATCACTGGGCAGAATAAACATTCATTATGGGAATGAGCCTGAGGTATAAAAGAAGCAGACGGTCAGGACACCAGAGCCTTTCTTTCCTTGTAGAATCATATAGTTTCCTCTCCAGCTGAGACCACACCCTTTTTGAGAACTACTCACTCTTTTCACACCCTGAGTGCCTCTCTCATCCTGGAACCACTGGATTAAATTCTTTTTTAAAAGCTTTTACTCTAAGCACTTCACAGCATAAGTAAAATGGGAACAGTAGATTTTAAACAAGGTGCCCATCAGAATTAAATAAAAAAAGGTTTTTGAGATGCAAATGCCCAGAGTGACGATGAAAAATTTAGGGATGCAGACTGAAAATCTGAATTCTGATAAAAGTTCCCTAAGGAAAGATGATCCACAAACTCAGGTGAAAACTATTGCTGTTTGGAGCCACCATCACCATGGGTACTCAAGAGAACCAAAGGTAAAGAAAGCAATGGGGTACCTGGGCTAGTGTCTCCAAGAGGAATAAGAGGCCAGCAAGTCACATGTGTTCCTGGCAAACAAAGAGAGGAAAGGAAGACCAGAGGATGACCAGGGTAACAGAGAGCTGTCCCCAGGGCAACAGAAAGCTGCCCCCAAACGAAGAGCAGTGTGATCTGTCAAATGTCTCCAGAAAAAAGGAAATAACTCAGGAACCCTGGAGTGAGGTAAACGAAAATTTGGTTAGGATTTGGGATTGTAGAGATGTGTTTGCAGAAGTACTTACCTTAGGAAGGCTAATTAATCAATCTCTACAATATAT
Source organism: Pteropus alecto (assembly GCF_000325575.1). Taxonomy (NCBI): domain Eukaryota; kingdom Metazoa; phylum Chordata; class Mammalia; order Chiroptera; family Pteropodidae; genus Pteropus; species Pteropus alecto. Next base: position 5,974,891 of record NW_006494611.1, on the reverse strand, counting down.
TCAGTTTATTATCTTGAAAAAGATGACAGTAAGTGAAAGCAAATGAGCAAACCATCTGCATATTGCTTTCAATATTGTTGAAACAACAAGGCAGAGAGCTTAGCTAATTACACCTCCCTGATTCCTCTGTATGTCAAAACCTAGTCTAATTCAGTGGCCTTGTGAAAACCTATAAATAAATCCTACTGATTCACTTCAAAATAAAATCCCCAAAATAAAACAAAGAATTAAGCTGGCTAATGAAAACTAGTCCAAGTATCCTTGAATAATGATCTTTATATTTGTGTACTGTTTCTTCATCTGTAAAATGGGAATAACAGACTTTTCTCGGCTATATATAAGAAATAATACCCTAAGGAGCTGTTAAAGAACGAAATACCTAGCTCTAATTGCCAAATAAACTATTGACTTGCATTTTTTAAATCTAATATACATTCTTTTGTTTCCTATAAGCAACGTATAGTTCCTAATTTGTATCATCAGTCTATTTATCTAATTCCTGATTGGCAAAAATCCCTTCTGATTTATCACAAATTCCAAAAATGAAATTTACCTATTCAACTGGACTCTCCCACTTCTGCTATCATTATGGAATTTATGTCTTTATCCCATGGATTTCTTTATCCCATGACATTCTCTTAACAGAAGTCTGGGAGGGCAGCAAAGAGTCTGATATTCAAGTGTGATGTCTGAAGTTTAACACCGAGGAGTGGTTGTAATTTCTGAAATGGTGGTTGATTCTTACACCACAGACCTTTACAGCATTACACAAGACCTGTTTATTCCAGTTTGAGTTATTTAGTGTACATTCAATTGTTGTTTCCTAAGTAGATTAACTATCCCAAATTACACACTGAATTACGTCGTCCCTGCTCAGAAAACTGTCCCTCACTTGCACAACAATACGGCCCTGTCTTACCTTCCAGCCTTCTCATTTTTTCCCTAAGAAATTCTGTTGGGATTTGGTTGAGAAATGGGGGAAAGTCTCCTGGTCATGGCAGAACATTACTTTCTCCTTTGCTTTTTTGCTTTTTTCATGTTGGCCTCCATCCATTCCCCTTGTCTACAAGGGAGGAGGAAGTCACCCAATTATTGAGTTTGGAGAAGAAACTAAGTATATGCAACTCCTCCCTTTCCTCCCAGGCTTGAGACTTACCTGAAGGCTGAAAGCATATACTCAGTCCTTGCTGCCCAAAGTAAGCTGTCATAAGCAGGAGTTATCTGAGAGGAAGAGGGTCACTAATTCAGAAATGTTGCGTTAGCAAGCCCACTAAGCTAACAGACATAAAGCCCATTCTACAACTGAGTCTTTATCTCCAGCTGCCTGACTGCTGTGTTACCTTCAACTGATTTCTAGATGGGTACAAAAAAATGGGAGGCAGAACAGCAGACAGAGTGGGGCCTAGAGCTTAGGGGCCAAAACGGAGGCTCAATTAGCCCTCCAAGACTGAACCTATCATCTCCTCTAACCACACTGAATTCACCTTGCAACTGGCTGCATCTGGGCCTCTGCCTTCGTTCATATCCTTTGTTCATCCTCAAACTCCCTTCCCAACCCCTTACCTCATTCACCCTACTCTGACCTCCAGGCCAAGATCACCTAGCCTTCTCAAATGTAGCCAACCTCAGGAATCTCTCCATTTTCTGAATCTTCACTTCATTCTCTCTTCCAAGCTGTTGGTCACTCTGTAATGACACAGACATTTTTAATCTCTAGGAGAATCTAAGTTCCTTTATTGTCAAGGACTGGAAACATCATGTAAGCGAAAGAAGACAGTCACAAAAGACAACATGTTATATGATTTCATTTTATATGAAAGTCCACAACAGGTAAATCCGTAGTCTATAGAGATGGAAAGTAGATTAATGGTTGCTATTAACGCCCTCTTCCTCAACCCTACTTCATTGGCATAAGTTAACTAAAATTGACTGATAGCTTCTTACATATCAGGCAAGAAACTAAGAGTATTATATTTATTATCTTGTTTAATCCTCCTTAGGAAGTAGGTATGGTTATCATTCTCTAGAAGAAACAGGGTCTGTGTTCAGAAAGGCCCACCATTCCAAGAAGATCTTGCCGACTCTGGTGTAACTATGGGGATGCTTGTAGACTTGAGGGAGAACAACGGACAGGGATGGGAAGTAAGATTCAGGGGGACTAAGTTTAGTTAAAAACTGAGAGTTCCACCTTCACTGCCTTGACCTTCACCTACACTGCCCCTGGGTTTAAGGAGAAAAAGAATTCTCACTTTAAAAAAAAGAAGAAGCAGAAGAAGAAGCAAAAGGAAGATGAGAAAATAAAAGTCCATATGGGCACAGTTCCAAAAAAGGCCTAATTGCTCAATGTGAACAAGTCTCCCCAGTCTCAATCCTTGCTCTGAAAACAGAGGTCTGGATAACTGTGGTTTTGTCACTAGATGAATAACAAGCCCCAAGGATTGCTAGGATTACAAGGCCCGGACCAGATCCACTCAAATATAGCTGGAAGCTTTCTAGTAACTCTAACCGTGCATGGGGAATGAGCTGCTCAGAGAAGTGAGTCACTTACTGGAATCCTTGCTGCCTGCATTACTCAGCTGATATTAATACACCCACTTGTTCATTAAAGTTTAATTGGAGTTCACATGAATTGGTTTCACTGGATACTTAATCAAAGAGAGATGTTTGTGTATGAACTGTTCATATACAAAGCTAGAAAGTGCAATGTCCCATTCAGCCTCTACACACATCCGCTGTCTGCTCTTCTAACTCTGTTGACACAATAACTTAGTCACAGAGAGTGGGACAATGATCTTGAAGGAGGAGGGAGAAAAGCTGTCCAGACAAACACAAGAGTAGATGAAAAATCCTCTGTGTGGCAATAGCCACCGTTTCCTAACTCATCAGCTAGAGCCTAAAATCAGCCAGGACTTAAAGCCCAGCGCCTAAATAGGAACTGGTTCCTTTCTGGGGTTCGTTATCAAAGCTGCAGGCCTCCTTTTTCCCCTGAGCACCTGTCTTACAGCCGTACATCTTTATTTTTAAAATGGGTGGATAAGGAAATTAACCATCATTCAACATAATCATACATTTCTCTTGTACTGACAAGCAAACCAGGAACACAACCCCAAACGCCTATTTATACAATCAGGGCTGTCAGTACCCTGTTATTTCTTATCGAGTATCTCACTAATCAACATTTCTGGAAGTATAAAATCTTAAAGCTCTGAAAATCTTGTGCATGAAGTTGAGGGGAAATAGATTTCAAGTTTGGTAGCTGTGGTTGTCAATTTTTCCTTAGGTATGGTCATCACTGTTAAGTACCTATGACTTGTAGGCTAAAAACAAAATAAAGTGAGTTTAAAACTTGAAGCTATACACTATATGCTTCACTGAAGCACCACCTCTCAGAACTCGCAGATCGAAAGGCAGTCTACTTATTTTTTACCGGCTTTATTGAGATATAATTCACACACAATGCAATTCACCCATAGGAAGTCTACAATTCCATTTTTAGTATATTCACAGAGTTGCACAAACATTGCCACAATCTACTTAAGAGCACGTCTGTTGCCCCAGAAAGAAACCCATACCCATTAGCAGTCACTCTAATCACTCCCTATCCCCCACCCATCCCCTGGCAGCAACCACTAATCTACTTTATGCCTCTACAGACTCTATGGATTTGCCTATTTTGGACTTTCATGTAAAATGGAATCATATATGTTGTCTTTTGTGAATGGCTTCTTTCACTACACAATGTTTTCAAGATTCATTCATGTTGTAGTATATATCAGTACCTTATTCCTCTTTATTGCTGAATAATAATCTTTTTGGGGTGAGGAGCAGTGATGTACCACATTTTGTTTATCCATTCAGCAATCTACCTTATCTACCTTTTAAAAACAAAATAGACTCCCATCTACTAAAGAAGAGCAAATTACCTATTATTCGGTTTGACAGATAACGTGTTTATCTTCTCAATGGCCCATTCATGACTACACCATCACACACGTGAAGAAAGTGAGGCTATGTTAGGGAATTCTCAAAAGTGGGAAGAGGTGGCAGAGCCTGTAGCCCAAGCCATTTTAAAGTTAAAACTCATCGGGATGATCCATCTGTGCACTGTTTCACAGTTTATGAAGTGCTGCCACTGACGTGATATAGCTAGACTGTGGCTCCCTAAGGAAGGAACTATATGGTGTTTCATCTCTGACTTCCTCAAGGTGCCGAGCATAGCCTGGAATGCACTGAAGGAGCAACACTCACTACAATCCCTCTCTCAAGGAAAACAATTTTTATCAGCTTCTTAAGATATGATCCAACTACTTAGTAACAAGCATCTACTGTGTGCCAGGGACCATCATGGTGATTGATAAGACATAACACCTGCCCTACAGGAGTTCAAATTCTAGCAGAAAAGACCAAACTAATACATATAGGACAAATCATGGCATGTTAAACAAAACTATTTGACAGAGACTCAGAGAAGGGAATCCTCAGCTTCTTACATCTCACTTGCCATGCTAGTGATTGTTTGTAAAGTAGGAGCTAATTATTACATAACAAACATAGATAGGTCAGAGACATTCATGGAAACAGAATTCATAGCTATATGTGCCCTGAAAAAGTACAACTAATCTGTATCTGGGGCGTGAATGAGGGCCGATTTCAGCACCCACATCAGTAACATCACCAGATGATGTAGACCAAAAAAAGAAACTATCAAAGATAAAAAGTCAAGGGGGTCATCTGTCCAAAACACTTTCTGCCTCCTTTTCAAGACACTGTCAGGAAGCTGGCAATTCAGTCTGAAGTTGTCACCTAAGAAACCATGAGGTGCAAAGTGAAGAAATAGGCTTCCAAAATACATGTAACCTAACCCATACTCTGGTACATGAGACTAATAATATAGCACTGGGCTTATGTGGTGCCATGTGTCTGAGACACTCAAAGATATTTGCCAAAGAGAATTCAGACCTTCCCACCTGCTCACCTAACCACCACCCCCAGCAAGCACAGCGTTGACTCCCAATCATAAGACCCTCCAGAGCATCTTCCATTCCTCTGTTCTGTATTCTGAGCACACACCGAGCTGCCAGATAAAGGCACCTGGCAATCAAAACTGGAAGTCCAATTCATGCTTCTGGTTTGGGGGAGTTTATGAATATATACTGCCCTTGGATCCAACTGATGAAACAGATTAGGTTTTCATGCAAACCAAGAACAACGTACACACTTAATGAGAACTTTCACTTAAAATTTCTGCCAGCATAAACACTCCGTAATACATCCATCCGGTCTATGTTTCAGTACAAGTGTTCTTTTTTATATTCCTACAGCAAGTTCGTACATCCTGTTTCCTAATTACCTCATGCAAAGAAGGAATTTTACCTTCACCTCTCCTATTCATTAAAGCAAATTTCAGGAAATACTTTGACATTTGATTTTTTGAGAAACACATGCTGGTATAACAGAAAGTCCTAGAGATTCATTGTTATTTATACTTGGGAAGAGACAGGTTAATACCAAATCATAGTTAAGTTTTTAACTAATGGAAAATAAAGGCAAGCATTTTTAGATTTATTACAACTCTGTATAACCTGGGTAGCTTTTGGTAAGAATGACCTCATTACAGTCAAATCAGGGCGATGAAGCAGAAAGTACCCCAGTGGTAAAGGTTCTGGGTTTGCTTCCATCACTGCTTAAAAAAAACTCACTTCATCTCTCTAAATCTAAGTTACCTCATCTCTAAAAGGGAAATGAGAAGCTCTGCCTCACCTACCTTAGAGGAATACCATAAGATGCACATAAAAAAGAAAAATGTGTGTTTAAGTGCTTTGAAAACCACAAAGCCCCATATACAATGTAAGGTATTACCTTAATGTCTTTCACTATAAAGACATTTTTAAATGACATGAACAAACACTTTTGCCTTTCTGTTTCTATTTTGAATAAACCAAAGAAACACCCCAAAAATCAATACTACCAATTCCAGGAAGTTACACACACACACACACACACACACACACACGCACACACACTCACACACTCATACACACAAATTTCGTCAAGATAATTGTTGTTTAGGACAATAAGCCCCAGAAAAAGCACAAGATCCCAAAGAATCTTTCATCTTAAAGCTATCCTCAGCAGCACAACTTTAAAAAGTGTATTCCTATATTTTGAAATTGTGTAAAATGTATGTTAGAGTGCATTATCTTTCAAAAATTGATATGTCAAAACTCCCACCTACTTCCTTCTGGTGCAGGAGAAATGGTCCTAGGCATAGGTGGCCTCAGGACATCAATACCTTCCAGAGAGAAGGAAAATGGGAGACAGATCTGAGGACAGGACCCAGGCACATGCAGACTGAGAGAAGACAACCTAAATGACAGAAAATATTCCACCCTACAGGTTGTCTTTGACCAGCAAACTGACCCTCAGTAGTCACATGGCAACTCTCCATGAACAAACTTTTCAAGGATATGGATCCATCCACTCTGTAAGCACAGTCTATCACCTAAAGTTTTCTCTCTCAACTATCATCTGCATAGAAGCAATGATCAAGGATGGAGAAACCAAGGACTTTGTCAAAGTCATTAGTAGCTGTGCAAATGCAGCTCCTATGGCCCAGGCTAAACTGGTTCACTGTCCTTGAGTGAACAGGCCAGGGTCCTAAAACAGTCCTAAACTGTTCACTTTCTACCTGCCTTTCATTACTATAGTACGACAGAATAATAAGAGCTAACATATACATAGGGCCTGTTGTGTCAGACACTGTTAAACATGCTTTACATACATTTTAACTTATGTTTTAACTCATATTTTAACTTATTTAACCCATACGACGACCCTATGAGGTAAGTCCATTTTGTAGACGAGGAAATTGCGGCCCAAAGAATGAAGCTGTTTGCCCAGGGTCATACAGTATTATGTTGTGGAGCAGATTTAAACCCAGGCAATCTGACTTTGGTGGCTGTTCCTAACCAGCACACAAAACTTCCTATTCATGTGTACTTTTGATACTGGCTGACCACCCACCATGAACCAGGCACCTAGTTTATTCTCACTGACAATGAGATCCCACTGTCAAGACGTGGGCTGGACAGATTGTACCAGAATGGCCCAGCAAACCCCGCTCTCGAAAAGAGATGCCAAACCCTGTGTTGATCTGGCAGCCAGACTCTGGTCTATTACAGGAGTTGGCCTGACACTCCCACCACACTTGAGTGGCCATGCTGGGAGGGCCCTGGGGCGCCCAGGTGTACCTAAGATGGGCATTCTAGAAATACATACATGCACTCACGTATTTATTCCTTTACGTTCTCTAAGCGGCTATAAGTTGTGCAACAGCCAGGTTCCTCGGCTTCTTGTGGGGTGAGAGCCTTCCCCACACCCGCCCTGACACTGCTCTTCCTGCATTCCCTAGTTTATTCTCACTGACAATGAGAGAGACATTGTATTATCTCTAATTCAAAGGAAGGTACTGAAATTCTAAGACATAATGGAGGTTTTCAGAAACACTAAGAAACATACAAGGATTTGAACCTCTGTCCAATTTCAGGTTTAGTGCTCTTTGCAAACATCCAGGTTCTGCACCAGCTCTGATATCAATAAACTACAAAGTCCTCTAATCCTCATTAGCACTGCCTGCCTACTTATCTATTAATTCATCTTTTGCCAAGTGGCACAATGCAAAGAACATGTGTGTAGGAGACAGGAAGGCCAGAGCAGTTCCATCACTTACTAGTGTGACTTGAACAAGATAATTAGCCTCTCTGTGCATCAGTGTCTTCATCTAACCAATGAGAACAATAATGACATGACAGGACCTGCCACCATCTCATAGGATTCTTATAAAAAAGTAAATGAGATGATACATGTAAAACACGACAGTGACTGGTATATAAATAAGTGCTCGATAAAAATTAACTTAATGAATTATTGAGAGAAACATTAAGAGATTAAATGGCATAACCTAAGAAAAATTCCTATTAGTGTTCCTGTCATATAATAGCTGCTCAAAAATGAAAACGATATTCATTCATTATTAATAACTTCTCTAATAGTCTAAACTTGTCTCGAGTCTCACAGCCCTGTTTGAACTAGGTTATAAACCCCACAGTAGCCAGCACAGTACCTTGCACATTGGAGAAGCTCAGAGTCAATGATTATATGATCTTTCTCTAAATTTACCAAGAAATGAAAATCTAAGATGCTAAGGTAACTTCCCTGAAAGTCTGATAGCTTCAGTTGTCCATTTTCACCCGAAATTTTATCTTCAATTTGGAAATTGTTACCCATAATTGAAGCTTAATCCACACTGAAAAGCCTCAATTTAAAGTCCTTATTTATTTCTAATACATTTCTCAAGAAATAAAAAAGAGAAGTGATTTCCAAATCTCTACATTTTTAAATCTTATCTCTGTCTTAGCTAAAGACTGCCACACTACCTATGAAAATCATTTATTTTGCACCAGGTCCTTCACAGATGGAAATCACAAGTGCTTTCCTAAGTCAGTTTCTAAAGAGAGAGAGAGACTGTAAGTGCAAGAAACGGAGGACATTTGATATTAAGGGAAAATTCATATGGCAGAATAACTTCAACCAGGATATCAAAGGAAAAACAAATGCAAGAGTAAGTTCTTAAATTTGAGGGGGGGAAAACTGTTTCTGTGTGCACAGGGGTGTGTGTGTGTGTGTGTGTGTGTGTATGTGTGTGTGTGCGCGCGCGTGCGTGCGTGGTGCGCGTACACACATACGCATACACGTACATATGGAAAAGAGCTAAGATGAAAACCATCCCCCACAGGGCAGGAGAAAGAGTGCTCACACCAGGATTTTTGGGCAATGGTGGGAAAGGTCGCATTGCCGCCACAGGCCTGGGGGCTGGCAGCTCGGTTCTGCCATTCAACTGCCTCATCTAAACAAGTCATTCCAACTCAGCCTTCTATTCTCAGAACGGAGCCCTCACAGACCCAATGTGAGACTTAAGCAACAAAGAGACGTGAAAGTGTTTTGAAAACATCTGTACAAACATAAACGGGCTTTACTGCCCATTTATTCCAATGCCAAGGACAGCAACCTTTGTCTGAGCCAATGTGCCTCACAAGTGGAATCTATTCTAATCACAGGCTACTTTCAGCAAAGGAAGAAGGGATGCGGACAATTTTCCAGAGAGGCAGTGCTTTTTAATTTCTCTATTATTTCCAAAACAAAAAAGCAAAATCTTTCCCCTCCCCTTTTGTTTTTCCGAATAAAAATAAGTTATAACCCTAACTTGCTAATAAATGCAGAATAAAGCTGTCCTTAAGTAAAAGCTTTTGATAACAAATTGCCTGCACTAACTGATATTTTACTGCTGAATTTTTTATTGTTGCTTAAGCAGAGCAATTATGCTAATAAGCCTGGGAGGATGGTACACTGAGTATTGAATCTGACAGATAAAATACTCAATAAAATGCTAATCTCACCTGAAAATTGGAATCAGACAGCCTTATTAGTATTTATAGATATGGCATCTTAAACATGTTTTTTTTTTAAGATGAATATATATGAACTCAATGTTGTCTCCTAATACAAGCTGCCATTTCTAGGCCTCTGTGTGCTTTAAATTCGAGGTGACGATTACTCATTGCCTTAGCTTTGCTTCTTGACACAGAAACGAGTGCTTATTGGTCATCTCTTCCACAGAAAGCATCAGGCAATAAAATGTTTTTCTTCCTTCATCCACCTCCCTCCCTCTCTGCCCACCCTACCTCACCTCCCCAAAAAGGGATGGTAAGAATTGTCTGTCTGAGCAGAAAGAGAAGGCAGATTTGACAGCAACAAGAACCATTTGTCAAACCATCTGGCTTCTCTCCTCACCTGACAGGAGGGAAGAATGATGTGTCAGAAAGAGCAGGGAATCGAGGATCCAAAGAATTGGCTTCTCGGCTTGATTTTTGTCATTTCTTCAATGGGCGGCCTTGCCAGGCCTCGGTGTTCTAAATAGGGACCTTCTAAGAGTCCAATGATCGAGCCTCTACGAGAAGCAAATCTCCACGGGTGGCATTAAAAAAATGAGAACAAAGCCCCAGTATCTATGAAGAACTGAATATTATAAGCCCAGGTAGATATGTCAGGTGGGAACCTAAGATTCCAGAACCTGTGCTTTGATTTACATGCTCTCTCCCTCCCATGTATCTCCAATACTTACTCAAAATGGTCCAGGCTTACATTCAGAGACCTCAGACACCAAATAAAAAGAAGACTAGCATGTTTACCAGCTGTCCTCAGGAACTTAACGGGGTTTCTTTTTTTACATCAATACATTTACTCCGGGAGGGAGTAACGAAAAGAAGTCAGCTACACGTTTTAAGTAGCAGAAACTAATGATATCTGAATATTGTGATATTGTTTGCAAAAAACCATGTATCTTCTCTCCTTTAATTTCCATATGAACCCCATGAAGCAGAAAGAGAAAAAATTCCTATTCTCTAGAAGTTGCCATAGCTAGGGCAACTGAGGATCAGAGAGGACTTTCTCTTCCACCAGAGTACGTGGGTCCTGGGGTCAAGACAAGCAGTTTTGCCTTCTGACTAATTCCAGCCTGCTGCCAAGCGCACCACAGGTCCTCTGGGTCACAGGCCTGTTGACTCACCCAAAACCCAAATACCCAAGCAACTAGTCACTGCTGGACACAAGGGGCAGTGAACAGGAGCTTCAATACCCACAGAAGCAGCCACACCAGAGATTTCTCCCACCCCCTTCGAGGCTTCAAAGAGCTGATACCCTTTCCAGAGGTTTCTGTCTCCCTCTGGGTAGGTCTTAGGCAAGGACAAATCAGACTTGCACTGAATGGTGAAATTTGACATGTTGTGACAAAACTGGGCGTGGATCCCAAGACTCCAACTCACTCTGGGGTCCTGGAAAGTCACTTTTCTGTATAAGCCCTCGTTTCTTCCTCTGTACCAGTTTATCTTTTCAAGAGCAAAGACGTCCCTTGGACATTAGCAGAAGGGAGAAAAGAGAGAGAATGGGCTCCAAAAATACAGAGTTCAACACAACTTACAAAGGGTCTTCGGATCCCTTTCTTCAGCTAATCCTCACAATGCAGACAAAGCTAAACTGATTATTATCCCATTTTTAAAGATGAAAAAATGAAGGCCTAGAAGTTCAGAAATTTTCCCAAAATAAAACAGGAGCTAAGAGATCCTTAGCCTATAGCTGGGGGTTGGGGATGGGAAGGAATGCTGGTATTGGTGGTTAGCCGAGAGCAGAGTAGAATCAGGCAGTCAGTAGATTCTACAGTCATTAACCACAACATTCTAAGACCTATATCCCCACCCCACCCCCAAAAAGGGAGAGGCTGCCATTACCATAATATCAGAGATCTGCAGCACCCACAGGTACTGACCAATTTACCACCTCTTTTTCTACTGCTTCACACACATAGAAATGATCAAGTCCAGACACCTCTTTACCTTTGTTGGACATAGTCCAACATTACGATTTGCAAAGCACTATCACAATAACCTTATCAAATAGAAATAATTATCCCCCAATTTACAGGAGGAAAAGTGGAGGCACTAGGAAGTAGCTTCACTTGCCCGATTCTCCTAGGTCTCTAAGACAGACCCAGCAGTCAGAATTAGGCCCCCTAACCCTGACTGCCTTGTTCCTTCCACTTGATTAGGCCACCTCTGAATTGCCATTGCCACCATTTCTTTAGTAAACAACCAGAGGAGAAAGTCAGCTCTAAACTGAGACATCTCCCAACAGAGTAACGATTCGAGTCATACTTCGAGGAATAATTTCTGGGAAAGCAGAGGAGGTGATGCTATCAAACAGTGAAACTTAAACTCCTACTCACTACCTGCCTAGGAGGGAGCAGGAAGGGGGTGAGGTTTTTTTCATACTCCCCCTGCCCATTTCTGTCACTCACAGTCATTACTAAACTCAGTACTTAAGGCAAATGAAAGATGTTTCTTAGCTCTTTGGCCTTGGGTAAGTCCCCGACTTCTTTGGTCCTGTTACCAATATACATTCATGCACACAAGCACATGCACATACAAAGATGCACACAAATACACACACACACACATACAGGATCATTCCTTTATTTACCTACTAGGATGGTGAAAACAGAGAGCCCCTATATTTCCTATCTTGCACAGCAGTGTAGCTATGCCCTAGTTGTTCATGTAGTATCTCCAACCTCTGCACCCAATGTTTAGGCGAGAACCCTCCAAGTCTACCCTGGGTCTCCTAGTTCCCACACCCCTTTCACTGCTCAGCCCCTCCTGCCAGTCCTGCTTCTCCACCTTCACCTGCCACTGTCCTGAGTTAGGCCTGCTCACCTGGACAAGCACTAATTCATCTCTCCATCACCAATCCCAACCTTCCCCTCCCAACCCAAATCTGTCTTTCTCTGGGTAAAATATCGCCAGCTCTTCAATGGGTCTTCATATGAAAACTGTAAAAACACCCTCCACCATGCTGGCTGCACTTCTCCATACATGCTGTGTTCTGTATCCTTCTAAAAGCAGCATTTTCATAACTAGGTCTATTCTATGGGTCTGATTTCTAGAGAGGAAGGTTTTGTGTCTAGGATACAGGAAGGAAATATGGCCATAGAGGGAAGCTTCAGTCAGCACCTCTGAGGCACGTCACCCCAGAGCACGTCACCACTCCAGAGAAGCTGGGCAGTGGTGAGTGTCAATACCTGAGCCAGATACTGAGAAACACCACTGTGCTAGGCCTTTTACAAACATCATCTAATCATTACAACTTAGCATGCAAGCTATATTTAATCCCAAATAAAATTCATTTAAACTGGTACTCGGGTTTAATAACTCAGTCTCACTGAAGTTATGTAAATCATCTCTAACGGCTATTGGAACTGGGCTCATAACCAAGGCTATGGAATTTTACTGGGATACACTGGTGCTGAAAAGTGTCAGGTGCTCTGCCACATGCTTTACCTAAATAACCTCAGTTAACTTATATAACTCCTAATAATTATTAGTGTCCTCATTTTGCAGATCTGGAAACTAAGGCCCCATGTCACATAATATGTCTCTGGAAGATTTAGGATTGGAACCAGGTGTCCCAGGCTCCCTCTTTTTCTCTTTCCTCTGCATCATGCATCCCCCTTTCTGTGTAAATTCTCTCATGAAGCATGGTAAACATAAATTCCCATTTCTGTGCATGGTTCACTGGAAACAACATTCAGCCATCCAGGTAAAATCTGAACTTCAAGTCAGGAGAAAGTGTTCCACAAGCAGCAATTAAGATCCCACGTGATGGTGAAAGTGGATTTTTCGGACACACAATGCGGGCACAGCCTGACCTCAGACTGTTCACAAAGATCAAAGTCACAAAACAAGCGGGATTTCGCTCAGTTTCACGAATGTGGTACCTCGGCACATCTGCCTTCCTTGCAACAGGAACAACTGCAAATTCTTCCTCAAGAAGGTTAATAATTGGCATCAGAAATTCAGAGGTCACCATGAAAACCACTGCCTTCTCTTCAAAAGCTAAGCTTTTCCAATAGAAAGAGACTTTGCGAACTTGAGAGCTAGGAGAAGAGATGGTGCGTTCTGAACTAATCTCATCAAGAATGTCACTAGCATCTTAAGCAGACACTACCTTTCCCTCTGCTTCTAGAGACACAGGATTAAGAAGGAGCTAGGGTAAAGCTGATAGCTGATCCTAAAAGCTATATGCTCCTAAACCAGTTCCCAGAGGCCCTTCTAGTTCCTTGGGTTAACTTAGTTAACCTCCCAAACCCTCAGGCCTCCTGAGTAATTCAATTTAAAACACATTCACAGGGTGCCTACAAATGCCAGCCATTGAACTAGGCTCCAGAGGCTTAGAGATGCCTGTCCTCTGGAGATTAAAGCTCAGAAGCAGATACCACCACTAACATACAAGGTGGTCTGCGAATGTGTTTCCAAAAATGTAAACCATAGGATGGAGACTGTAGGAGAGAGACGGATTCTAAAGGAGAAAGTTGATGTTTCTGAGAAGGTGAAATTTGAGCTGCTTATTGAAGGATGTTCTCAGGCAGAGCCTGCCAGGCAGGACGGCTCTCCACATGGAATGGAGAGTATGAGCATGGGGGTAGACAGGAGGAGTCATGGAGGAGGTGGCAAGGCAGCCTAAAGCCAGATCGGGGAGGGCCCTGAACAGACATATCAGTTACGACAGAGATACTGGAATACCAAGAAAACACACAACAGAGGCTCTGAGCTCACTACTCTCAGAGTATCCCACTGAAATAAAAGGCACCTTTCCATAAGCCCAAGGAATGCGATTGTGTACATAACCGACCTCCTAGTACCCTGTATACAGGGTAGGGAACTATATAAGACATGTATCACTCAGGCCCCAACATGGCCTCTTGAGGCTAGACAGCGAATGGTATCACAACCTCCTGTGTAAAAGATAAAGAAGCAGAAGGCCATAAAGTATGCAGGTGAAGACCTGATAATTCAGAACTAGAACTAGGTGGCCGAAGCTTGATGTTATAAGATCACTGTAAATGCCTGGACACTAAGACCCATTTTAAACTAAGAACAAGAGATTAAAAGAATACTAATAAAGAGAAAAAGACAGGAAGGGTAGGCAGCAAGAAAGAGAAGGGAAGGGAAGGGGAGAGGAGGGGAGGGGAGGGGGGAGGAGAGGGGAGAGGAGGGAAGAGAAGAGAGTAGAAAGGAAGCAAAGGGAAGACAGTAAAGGTGCCACTCTGCCTACAGATGTAAGGACATCGTTTATAAATCAAACATGGTACTGTAGTTCCAAATGACTGTTTCCATTTTGATAGTCCTGGTATTTTCTGAACAAAGAATATGAACTTTGAACAAATAATTTTTGAGTTTTTATTAACAAAATACACACACACACACATATGTATGTATATGTATATACATACATGTGTGTGTGTGTGTGTGAATATGTGTGTGTGTGTGTGTGTATGGGGGCAAACTAGACACACACCAAATTGTTAATGATTATTACTTCTTGAGAAAAAAAAAGGATGGGGGAGAGGGGTTGGTAAGTTGCAAAAAAAATGGTCACTAACTTTCCTCTCCCTGTATTCTCACCCTTGCAATGTATCTTTGAGGTTTCTCCCATCAAGAAGGACTCTTTCTCCACGCACATTATTAATAAGTGTGTATTCATTCATGTGCCCATAAGTTCATCCACTGTCTATGTTGAATCCAGCTTACATGTCTCCATCTTATCCATAAATGTATAAAAATTTTTAAATGCTTTACTAAATTGAAATGTGTTCCTACTGAGTAATGATAGCAACATTTATTGAATGCTTAATTTTTGCAACCATTCAATATTTCATTTAGTCTTCACAGCATCCTTTTAATCGCATGCCATATTTCATTTAGTCTTCACAGCATCCTTTCTCAGTCCTATAATTAATCCCATTTTATAGAAGAGGAAGTTGAGTCACAGAAATTATGCAACTTCCCAAAGGTCATGTACCTACTAAGTCCAACCCTGGATTTTGCCCAGACCTTCTGACTCCAAAGCCTGTACTGTCTACACTGTCTTGATGTCACTCTAATCCAACAGCTGGTTAACCCAAGCAAAAAGGGAAATGGCTAAATGACCTTTTTCTGGCTTCTGGTGAACACAGCTTCCTTTCAAAGACTCGTAAATCACTGATAAGCCAGTCTAGAATTATACCAGGAATCACAACAAAGTCAGCAGATTCTACACTCCGGATACCTGGTTTTTTGATAACTGATATCTATTTCCTCATCTCTCACTTCTGGCATTTCTGCTGATTTCCAGGTTTCCTCAAAATTACTGGCAGCAGTTCCACAGTCAACATCAGAAACACTCCTCTGTATCCTGAGATGTAATATGTGTGGCCCTTGAACTTTGCAATCATTTAGCAGAGCTAACTGCTCTCTCATAACATCTTCATCTGTCATGAGCATCAATTTCTTCTTAATGATTTCAATTCTCCCTTCCTAGTTTAAAGATCCTTCCCCTTCCATGATAAAGATGACTGACAGAGGCAGAAAACAGACGTGAAGCTCCATTTTCTTTCTGTCATTTGGGCCATTACATCAACATCACTGTCCCCAGGTTACGGAAATGCTAGATATCCCCACAAAAGAATTCTTTGTCCTAGGGACCATTCTAATCCCACCCCTGCCCAGGATGTAACTTAAAATGAAAGGCCATGATTGGCTGCCAATTGCGTCATTGCTCTACAGGCCTGATTAAATTCTTAATTAATTGAGTGCCACTTTACTTCTACACCTGACTCCATAGGCAAATAAATAACAGCAAAGAGAACAACACAGGGTGAAAGCAGTAATAAGCTATAGCTTCTGGCTCAGGCAGGAAAGAAGAATCATTTGCTGGGGTTACCTGTCATTAAGAACGATTTGGTCACCAGGTGGGGACATACAGTTCTCTATATTAAATTAGAGGAATGATTCAAAGGGGACCAGTTTCAGCTGACAAGAGCAAAAAGAAAATCGATTTCAGGTTGCCAGGACAACTAGACTTTTCCTGCAAGAATAAATTTGATACAGCCCTAAAATCTGACAACTAAATGTTTCCACGCATTACATCACAACCCTAAAACGTGTGTTGAACCAGTGAGATAATCAAGCCTGCTAATTACTTTCTACAATACCCATAAGATACAGGATTGATGGTCTTGGCTCCAGTCTGACTTTCCTCTAGCAGCTCCACTCACTTTCTCAGTTTTATAGTGAACAAGGATGATGTGCTTCTTAAAATGAATGTGAAGGCATATCGTTGTCAGTTAGCACTTGGATCCTAGAAAAAGGAAGGTGAGCAACTTTTTAATATATATCCCCTAATGGCTTAGATCTATACCCATGTTCTCTGTCCTGTGATTCCAGAGAAAGGGTCCAAAGTCATAGAATTGTATTTAACATAATGTTGGATCTAAAGGGAGTTGAGAGATAATCCTTGTTTTACCAGAGGGTGAATTCAAGACACTGAGAGGCAAAGCAATTGCTCAAGGTCATTACGGCTAGTCAAACGCAGAGTCAGGACTGGAATCCAGGTCTTCTGATAATGGCTTCTACGCAATTTCCTTAAATAGCTGCCATCGTTCCAAACTTTTGCCTTATAGACTCTGGGAGCTGAAGTTAAGTCCGTTTGTTCTCCTATTAATCCTCATGAGGCAATGATCCCAAATGGCCTTATCCCGGTTCAGAGTCCTGACCCCAGATCCAATAATATCTGATGATATGAGCCTTCTCTACACATTTATGTTCAACTTACCTCCAGGGGCTATTAAAAAAACGAGAGCAGCTAATAAATCATTGGAAAGCACTTTGCAAATGTAAAGTAAAACAAAAATGCTAAACACCAATTATATAAATGCCCCAGGCTGAAGAAGTTCCCTAGTGAGCACGATGATTGCCAGTGGCTAGGCTGTACCCACCATCATCCACCAGAAGAGGCAAAGGCCATACCACTCTTCAAACCTCTCTCCTTCCTTAGACTGCTCCCAAATTCTCGAATATGCCTCTAGATCTTATTATAACATATTGTATCCTAGAAACGTACTTACTGTCAATTCAAGTGGTCACGGGGTCTTTGCTAAGTGTGGAGAAACACTGGAGAAGATCTGAATCCAATAGACATAAAAGCAAACGTCAAGCTGCCCATAGCTGCTGATAAACCAAGTAAACTATTTTTAAAAATGAACCCATTAGAAGGTGTCTGTCTGATAATTCAGCCTTGAGAGGTAAGAAGAGTATAGCACACATTCGGCTCTGGCTACAGGTGCCAGTGGGAGAGAGAAGTGAGGCCAGAGCACTTCTTCCAGCCACCTACATGGTTTTTGGTTGTCGCATGCAAACCAAGCAAGGTAAACAAGGATGGGCAGGAGAGGAAATCACGGGTGAGGACAGTAATTCAGAAATCAAAACCGATGTCAGAGAGATTTGGCTTCTAACCCTGCCATTACAAGCTGTGCAATGTTGGACAAGTTACTTAAATCTCACCAACCTTTAGTTTCCTCATCCATGTTATATGGATAATACTCAGACGTACTGCATAGGCTGGCTTTGGGGATTCAATGAAAAAAGGTATGGAAAGTCATTTACTCAGTGCCTAACATTTAGTACATGTACAATAAATACTGAGTTATCATGGTAACCATGCCTGATATAAAGAGAGGCTGGGGCTGAAATCCGAGCACAGAAACAAAAGGCAAGAAGCAAAATATGAAGTTAGAGGTCTAGATGATGGGGGCAAAGAAGAAAAGATCTATTTCACAAGTTCTTCTTTGTATCTAGTAAGGACTCATCACGGGAACCATTCCCAAATATATAGTTTAGGGGTGGATGACAACAGCACAGGGATAGTCAGGCACCTGCAAACCTCAGGCTTGAATGGAAATCTGTGACACATGGAAATTCAACCCCTTAGTCACTACAGAAGTTAGCTCTCGCCATTTGAGCCACTAAAATCGACAATTGACTATTAAATATGTCTACAAGATCCTCAGCCCTAAACAAAGAACTAGTTTTCATAGAAGGAAAATGCTCCCCCCAATCCCAGTTCATGTAAGAAACATTTTTTAATACATATGGACATAGTCCATGCCATCTAGAGAGGTAGAAATGGCACAATAACCATGAAATAAAGAGTAAATCCCATTAAGTCATGCCCAGATAAAGAGACATGAGATTTCAGAGAAGGAAGAGAAACTAAAAATTACTGAGCTTCTCTTCAGGCGTATATGCAGTATAAAAATTAAGATGGGGGACAATCAAGGAAAACTTACAGAGAGAAGCCCCTTTGAGCTGACAGGCTTTGGGACCACATCCATTTCTTCAGTAAGATTCTGACAATGCAGTGTTACTGGATGGGCACCTAAAAGCCCCAAGGCCACTGGTCACTCTTGCTTCTGGGTTCGTATTTACAACATAGGCATCTAACCACCACGCCAAGCCTGGAGGTGAAGTAAGAGCAAAGAAACAGCTAGGGAATGAATAAGAAGTTGGAATCAAGCCAGCATCAAGTATCATCTGTGTGCAAAGCACAAGCAGACACGAAGAGGAGACAAAGAAGGGAATGAGAAGAAACTATAAGTGCCTTGGTAAGGCAGGGTCAGAGAATAAAGAGTGTTGAGTCAGTTAAGAAGAGAGAAAAAAAAAATGAGAGAGAAGAGAAAGAGTAGGAGGAAAGACCTGAAGCAAAGAGCTGTTGTGTGTTTGGTATGTTGTATTTACTTCTTTAAGCAATTTTCTGTTAAGTCATTTTTTAAAATCATATTCCCATTACAAATGTTAGCTTGGGAGGACATTCTTTTGTTCACCGACCAGCACCAAGAAGAGTTCCTAGAATACAGTAGGTGCTCAATAAATACTATTGATTGCACGAATAATGCCCAGCTAGAATGGGTCGCTGCTGCTGAGAAGAAAGAGTCACCAAGAAAAACAGCAAGATTCGGTTCACACTTCTGTTCACTCACTTAATTAAGGTGAGATAACACAGGTGAAAATATAGTTGATGGCTCCTGGTGGGCAGTTGCCATATATTTAGCAAATTTGAATCAGACTGACCCATACCGCAGGACAAAGGAAAGGCAGGCCATTCCCCAGATGAAACCCCAAGAGGAAAAGCAGGACCTCTCTGTGAAAAGAGAGAGGTATCTGGGGGAAATGCAGTCTACCCAGCCAAATGGTGTTTGACTCTAAAACTGATGGTTCAAAGCCAGGAAGGGCCCTGGCGTTTCCACTGTCTCCTTTGGAAAAAGGTGCTCGTTTCCACCTCTTGAGAATACCATGTGCTCCAGAACTAAAATAGAGGTGACTATAGACTCCTTAAAAGAAATAACAGCTGAAGAAGAGGACAGGATCTAGAAAAGACTAGATTTAAGCACTGAACGAGAGGACTGACTTAAAGTCTTGCCCAGAAGATCTGCCTATCAGTTTTCACGGTGTTCCTTCAGCCCCTTGCCTATTGAAATCTGGAAGGAATTCCTAGGTAATCCAGAAAGCAAACTCTGCCCAAAATGAGGAATGTACAGTGACTTGGAAATGAAAATGCTGATTACAAAATGATGAAAGGGGTCAATATCTACTATCTCACTCTTCCACTGTAAGGTCTATCATAAGTTTCTATAGCCTGCAAGGTCGGCACTTCTTTGTCTGGTCGTGCCTCATTTCGAGAGACTGTTATTATTTATAACCCATGAAGCACTTTCCATCTGCAAAATGCTTTGGAATTGCTTTTTATTAGTTATTCAGCATTCTTCAATCTAAACACAGATAATGCCCTAGTGGAGGGCAGCGAACACCATGATTTACTTAATGGGTCATCACACTCAATGGGTCCGCACATCTCCTCCCAATGACTGGACGAGTTGAGTAAAGGGGCAAAGAAAGCATGAAAGGTGAGAAATTCAATTCAATCCAACACTCATTTATTGAGGCCACCTGGCACTGGACTAGGTGTTTGGAGGTGCATCAGGAAGAGGTACAAAAATAAAGCTGACAGTTCTTGAGCTCAAGGAATTTATAGTCTGGGGCTGTTTGAAAGAACCTTTATGATCCCTTCCAACGTGAAGATTTAGTGGTTCTAAGAAAGTATAAATAGGTTTCAAATATCATGTACAGAAACATGTTCCTACAAGACTCAAAATTTGAGCAATTATAAATAGATATAATTCTAGTCCCCAAAAAATGGAATCAAAGGGAAAGAATACAGCATGGGCATGTTTCCCCAATTTTCAATTTCCAGAATCAAGATAGGCCACCCCAAATTACATAAGAAGAAATTTTAGGACAAATGAGAACTAATAATCTCTCTGTAGATCAAACAGCCATCCAAAGAAACTTACTCTAAGAAGAAAATTTAATTTAAGAGAAGGGTTTAGTTTTCATCAAGCCACTTAATAGATGTGTAAATAATCACTGATGGAAGTTACTAATAGTTTGCATATATTCTAAACATAAAAGGTCACAGCCTTTGGAGCAACTACCCTCTACTACAAGATACCGCATAAAATAGTCAAGTACAGTTGGACTTATCACCTGGCAAGAATATCAGAGGAGGGGCTAAAGGATGAGAGGGGAGATGGAGTATTCTGCATATTTTTAAAGTCCTTTCCAACCCTTGGTTTACAGTTCACATCTACTGATCAATATCTAGCACAAAGCTTGGCACACATTAAATGTTCAATAATTATTAGTTATTTATTGCCTTAAATAAAAGTATACATGCAAGAATGAACAGTCAGAAACTAGAAATCGTCGACTCTGTTATCCATCATGGTGCCCTAGTAGATAATTCAGCTGTGAAAGTGAACTGACATATCACCCCACTAATCATAGGACTGATTTGCCAAATATTATGGCTCACATGATTCACCACTAATAAATACCATCCTCTACCATCTTCTGGTGGGAAAGGTGGTGTATATATGTATGTGTGTATTTATCCTGTTTTACTGCTAGGCTGAAACTTCACAAAGGCAGGAAATATGGGGCAGCCATAAGAGCACTCGACAAGTCTTTGCTATGCCACCTCTTTACCACATGACACTGGGTAGCCTCTACACATTATTTGAGCATCACGTTGGTCTTTAGTAAACTGAGGGTAATATTCTATGGCCTGCACCCCTCATGAATCTGTTGTGAGGATCCAATGAGCTAATGGGTGTGAAAGAGGTTAGTCCACTATAAAGTCCTATATAAACCTACACCACATATCATACTCCCTAAAGGATCAATCATGGTCAGCACATTATTACTGTCTATCTGATTGGTCTTCCCAGTGGTTTTCTCATAACGGTGCCAACCATTTGTAATCATTAATATGTACGCTTTTACTAAAGCATAAGACACATTGTACCTGGTTTCCCTAAATCTTCCCTAAACTATTGATTCATTTTTTTTCTCAATTGCACTCCCAACTCAGGAACACTGCCACATCATCATATTCATTTTCCTTTTTTTATATGCACACCTGCTTCCATGGTACCAAAGGGCTCACAAACAGCTTAAAGTCAAGATGAGTGCCACACCTGGAAAGCAAGGCTTCTGAAGTCTCCATTCCCTAAAACTAGAACCACCAATTATAACCAGACTATGAAGCAGTTAAATGCTATTCTAAAGAATTTGGTCATAATATTCTGGTGAACAGGAGCTCATAGAGAGGGAATTTTGTTTTATATTCTACTTGACACCGGAAAGAATGTGGCATGTCAGAACTCTGTGCAAATCGATGAGCTCAGTATTACTGGGGATACCAAATAGAGGACATATGAGATATGAAGAGAAAGTCTGGAAATACATTAAATTCACTCTTTAAGAGCTAGAAGAGACCTTTGAAGCCTACGAGTTCTTCATTTCCAGATGGAGAAATGAAGACCAAAACTTAAAGCATCTTGACCAAGTCGCAGGGCATGCTCATGGCACACCTGCCACGAGAACCCATACCTCTTAGCTCCCACTCTCTCTGGAGCAATCACACTTGCCTACTTCCTTCTCCCAGGACTCAGAGGCTGTGTGTTAGCCAGCTCCCAGCAAAGGAGCAGCACAATGAGGCAAGGTCAAGTGGAGCCTTGTTCCTCAACTTCACAGGGAGGAAAGGAGAGGCCACAGGGCACCTACTGAACCACCCCAGCCTCCTCAGAGCAAGACCTTTCCACAGTTGCTCAGGCTGCCACGGGGACATCTAAGCCCTTGGGCTAGAATATTTCATCCAAGAACAAAGATACCTCCCTTTATCTCAGCTGAGGAGCTAAAGCCACGCTTTTAGAAAGGAGAGGGAAGGGGTCGACTTTGGCTAGAACTCTCTCCAAAAGGAACAGAAAATTACCAACTTTTGCAACAAAATTCTTGTAGTCTATTGACAATAGACTACAGAACCCATAAATACAAAAAGGAGCATTAGAAATAATGTCTGGCTTTAACTACAGTCCTCTCTAGGGCCAGAATTTTGTATTTCAATTTCTTCTTAACCTTCTTAACATCTGTGACAGACAAGTGACTCATCCAATTACTAAGTGGAGAGCCAACACCTCCGTTTCACATCCCTAGTTCCATTTCCTAAGGTGTGAGGAAGCTGCCTCTTGCCTCTGCCTCCTTCTCCCATAGAGAAGGCGGGATGTAGTAGAAAAGCAGACAATTAACAAGGCCATTACAAGGCTGCATTTGCTAAGGGCACATCTGTTCCTACAGCTCTGCGTTGGGCATAACCCCATTTCTTCTCCAATAACAACAGGGACAAGCAGAGGGGGAAGACCATGAAGATGCAGTAAAAGCCCTTCATTTCCACCCTGAGCAAGAAGTTATCTGCCAAGTGAAGGCTAATAATGTATCCAAAACATATTTAAGGAAATCACAAAGAAAAATTCGAGACCAGGGTTTTATTTTGTCTTTTTAAGTTCAAACCACAGAAAGTATCTGGAAGAATGAGAAACTACTTTCTGCGGGGAATTCCACAGGAATTGGAAAATCTAAGGCAAAATTAGAACCAAAGAAAACAGAAATAGTAGAGATCTTAGTTAGAGATCATCATATCCAGCCTCGCCACTTTGACACTGAAAAACACAGGCCAGAAAGAGAGTTTCACAGCTGGATGGCGGTTGGATTAGGCTGAGAACCCATATCTGCTGACTCCAAGAATAATTTCTAAGTCCTCATTCCATGCTAGCATTGACTTGAACACTGACTCCAAATTAAACCTACATGTGACTGAAAAGAAAAGGGAAAATAAACTATTCCCTGTGGCAAACTGAACACTGGCTTCTTTCTCAAAGCATCACTGCTCCTGTTCTGCAGAAGGTGGAAACCAATGAGGGTCCTGTTTTGTCAGTAATGAATGCACATTTCTTAGGAATGCATTCCATGTCTGGTATTCTCACTCCACTCCCTCTCCCTATCCCTCTTTTTGCCATATATGGAACTAAGCACTGATGCCTGGGTCACAGAACTCAGGCCTTGGGTATGAATGCAATCTGGTTTCTGAGCTGTTTGTCTTTACTGGAAATCCAATGAATCCATCTAGGAAACATTTACTAAAATGCAAAAGGCACAGAGAATTGATTCACACCCTGAACTTGGCACAGAGAAAAAGAATTTTCTCTCACTCACCCAAAGGTATGCTAACCAGATTCTGTGGAGAAAGTGACAATTTTAACAAATGTAGGAGGCTTTCTTTCTCAAGAATTTTGTGTGTGCACTCATACACACTCACATATGTTGGGGGAGGGGAGGCGATATATTCTAACATAAGGGTTAGAAAGACAAAATTAAAGCTGAAAAAGCAAGATACAACCAGCTAGCCAATCAGAACACATATTAGACATTCATCTTTCTTGATATGACTTAGTTATTTCTTCATGTGGTATCAGACTTTCAAACTTTTGCAAACTGTGTTTCAGAAGTAGATCATCTCTTTGAAAACAGGGATAACCTGTAACTGTCATTCCCATTTAAAACAAGAATCAAGTATCTGTAATTCCACATGACATTTCAAAAGGAAGTATACCAAGAGAATTCAATAAACACGTTCCCTAGACTTGTAAAACTTAGAAGGATAGGATGATAGAATGATAGAGGGGGACACCACGGCCCCAGGAATAGAAAATGACTTGCCCAATGGCACACAGTTCAGTAGAATGGAAAATTCGTAATTTCAATGTGGAGCACATGAAATCTAAAAAGAAAGCAGAAGGCCCTGCATAAATACCTTATGACCTCCAAAAGAAAAAAGAAAAAACAGCCACCTGTTAACCCTTACCTGTATGCAACACTCACTGTAGCATGTGGTCACACACACATTAGCTTTGTTATTTTCAAGACTGAACTTTCTGTCTCTTTAGTGAGGACTAATGATGAGCAAAATCCTATACTTGAAAAGCCTTAGGAGGCAGACAGTCCTGGTTAGAATTTAAGGTGCAACATTTCTGTGAACTAGAACCTCGAGCAAGTTATTTATCGTCTCAATATCTATAGTGATTCATCTGCAAACTGGACATAATCATGTCTACCTTATAGGGTTGTCGAAAAGATTAAATAGGCTTTTTACAGTGTCTACCTAGCAGTGTTTGACATATAAGTAAGCACTTAATAAATAGCACTTGTTAATAGCATACTCATTCATAATTCCTGCTACAAGGAGAATGAATGGTTTAGGGCAATGGCATTAGTCAGGGAACCTAAGGTTCAAACGCTCGTAATTCTTTTCAACTTAACTGTGAATTATATAATCTCATAGAGTCTTCTTTGCCCCAGAGTTGTTGTGAGCGGTTAAAAAGCCCTCTAGAAACTATCCTGCCTTGTGAAAACATAATGTATGATTATACAGGTCAGAGCCTTCCTTAGGAAACAGTAGAGTGTCGTATGAATGTAGGTGCCGCATAAATATCACTGGAGGAATGAGAGATGGCCCAGGCTTTACTTTTATTACTCACTTTACCTAAAAAGCAAACACAGTGCTTTAAAACACAGCAACGACAACAACAAATAGGCTTCCTTAAAAATAGCTTGAATGCTAGGTTACTCCATGTCATAAATGTTCCTGAGACAGAGACTATAAGCCCAGAGTCCCAGCAATGGCAGCAAGAATTCACTGAGCCTCCCACTCAGAACAGTGTGATGAGTAATAATGAAGTGGTGGCCAGGGGGTGCCCAGACTCTGGGGAGGCCTGGGGTCTGACAAGCCCCCTTAAGAAGAATCATTTGAAGTGAGCTAGCTAACAGGTCCTCATCAAGTGGAATTTCAAAGCCTTCGTGAGGAAACCAGCAAAGGTCATGTCTCCCACTAGGCCTATTGTCCCCATCTCTACAGGGGCCACTTCCTCAACTTTGAGAGATGTATAGAGAGGCAGAAAGTTTAAAGAAGGCAGAATCATGGTCATCAGGGCCGTCAGGGGTCTTGAAGCACCTCCAATACAGTGGTTGTCAAAGACGGTTCCACAGAGGCAGAGTTCTGGAAAGATAACTTAGCCCTAGGTGGAAGCCTGTTGGATCTTCCACCATTTAATGACAGCACCACCAGTAACTACACTGTGGTTAATTTATGTATTGGGATTTCACACCACATTCCATGAGGGTAAAAAGGATTCCACAAAGGAAAAAGATCTGAAAACATCAAGACCCAATGCCGGAAGTCTCTAGAAGGGTTTGAGAAGCAAGAAGTGAAGGATCATGGGAGCCAGAGGAGCAGGTACCCCAGATGCGGAAGTCCTTTAGGGTCCCTCTGTGCTCATCTCTGGGTCTTAATACTAAGGTGACGTGCCCTCGAGGAAGGGTCTCCTGCTTGGTGGCAGACCCTGAAGGAGAAGGGCAAAGCTGGAAGGAGGAGAGCACACACTTTTATTCTTTTCCTGACTCTCAAGATGGTGCACTGGCACCTCAGGTAAAAATCTCTCATGGGCGAGACTGGACTTCAGCTTTTCATTCCTCCACCTCTCCAATGCCAAATAGGGATAAGGGGATCCACATCAACCCTAGGGTAGTCTGGTGGATACGCGGGGAGGACTCAATCTGCTTAGTAACGGCCACAGAAAGTGCCAAGTAAGTGAGTCAAGAAATATTTCTGGAAGAGCTATTCGACTGGAATGCTTGGAGAGCCACCTGCATGGCAATAACTCGATCTGTCCTCATCTTTTAGAACACATATGAGCCCAGGTTTAAAAAAGGACTTCACAGCTCCAGAGGCAGCCAAATAAGTAAATAAACACATAGAAATCTCTTGGTGGCTTATTGAAGTTATTAGTAAGAAAGTTATATTTGCAATAAGGATGCGATTTCATTCTTCTCTCTCTCTCTCTCTCTCTCTGTCTCTCTCCCTTTCGCTCTCATTTCACATCTTTTTCCCAACCACTTTTGGTAGTGAGCAGTTTGTCATGTTTCCAAGGGAAGCGACGCAGTCTCCTGCGTGGCCAATCCATCTAAAAAACATATCATCTGTCTGCGCGGCAGAAAGCCCAGTTGGAATAAGCAAGTTCTGTGCGTTCAACTAGAAAACACTTCTTGTTCTCGCTGTCAAAATAATTCTGTATTAAACTTCTGGGATATGTGACTAATGTGCTTAGAACCTTTTGGAGCGACTGGTTTATTTATTTTAGGGAGGGGAGTGCTGCTGCTGCCGATGGTGGGGCTGGTGATAGAGAAAGAGAAGGACGAGAAAGGATGGAAAACAGTGAAGGACAGGCCCAGAGTCTGCTCAGAGACCTCACATCAGCTCCTAGGAGCTGACGCTGCCACTCTTCATTATCAGAAGGCTGAGAAGGAACAGAGCCAGGCTGGAAGAGAAAAGAAAAGATATATAAGGACAGGCAGCATGCGCTTCCCAGAGTTAAGGTTGCCTAACAGTTCTTAGACTCAGAAAGTTAGAAGTAAAAACAAAACATACACACGCACCCAGAGTCATCACATCACAGCTCTTTCCCAAACCCGTAACATCTCCCTACTGCCTACAGACCAAAAGCTCCAAACATGATAGGGGCACATTTAACACTTCTGTGATTTGATACAGATGCCTCAGCTCCATGCACCTTCCAGACGCAGCCTGCTATTCCCTGTTGTCTGCACATCCTCATGCCTCTGCTGTTCCCTTTTTCTTGAAGCTTCGTCTCTCTCTTCCTTTTCGATTAAAGTCCTAGCTATTTTTCAAAGTCTAGAACACCACTACACCCTGTGAAGCCTTCCTCAGTGGCGGCAAACGGAACACCTTGCCCTCCAGCATGCTCTTAACTCTGGCTCATAACTCTAGCACTGATCATTTTACAGCCTGCCTCCAGGTACTCGTTAGTCGCAGGCACACCTATCTGCCTACTCCATGGCCCACCCTCTCTCCCCAGAAACCAGTCTCCCGATAGCACCCATGGCATGCATGTAGACACGTGCGTGCATGCACTCGCTCATACACACTCATACACACACACACATGCACACACACACTCACACACTGAGCCCTTTGCAATCAGAGGTCCCCTTTTTCTCACTGGGCGTCCCCCAGTGTAGTGTGAGGCCTGCATGCTCCAAGCACTCAGTCAATGCACATCTGTCACTGAATCTTCATGCCTTTCATAGCAGTAAACACAAGACAAAAAATCAACTGAAATCTTCAGAAGAAAAAGGCCAAGAATTTGCTCGTGCTAAGCATCTAGAGTCAGCATTTGAAAGGTGCCTTTCTCCCGTCTCAATCCAGTAGTGTTGTGAGACTCTCCTCTCCTGCTTTGAGTCAGAAAGTGGGTGGAAGGCTGGGAGGCTAAATGAGGAGGGATGGCAGGAGGGGTAGTTTCCAATGGAAAACAGATGAGGTGACCAGGTAAATAAATCTAACACACATCATTTTTATAACCTAACAAATAATTATAAGTTGAAATCACCTACTTACTTTGTGTTTTGTTTTAATTTTTCCCCAGCGTCTTATCTATAATACTTATATGTGAAAGGGAGAGAAGAGGAGCATGGAAGAGAGAGGAGAAGAGGGGAGGGGAGAAGAGCAAAGGGAGAAAAGAAGGGAAAGAAGGAAGGAAGGAAGGGAGAAGAAAGAAAAAGAAAGAAAGAAAGAAAGAAAGAAAGAAAGAAAGAAGGAAGGAAGGAAGGAAGGAAGGAAGGAAGGAAGGAAGGAAGGAAGGAAGGAAG
>NW_006494611.1:5938084-5946224 GCF_000325575.1 Pteropus alecto | reverse complement strand
GAAGAGAAGAGAAGAGAAGAGAAGAGAAGAGAAGAGAAGAGAAGAGAAGAGAAGAGAAGAGAAGAGAAGAGAAGAGAAGAGAAGAGAAGAGAAGAGAAGAGAAAAGGAAGGAAGGAAAGAAGGAAGGTGTTTGGAGGTAGAGAACAGTGATGGGAGAGTGATCAGGACAATGAAGAAAAGAAAGAGTATCACTGGTCATTTTTGGCAAGACCTTTGTTGAAATGTCTCTCCAGAGTGTTATTTGGCAAAGCGAGTCTCAGAAAACAATTTTCGCTTTCCTCCTCCAAACCCCACCTCCCTCCACCACCTCATTTTAAAAAATCAGCTTCAACCTCCTAAAGAGGAAAAGGAAAAGTGAGACCAGATTCACTTCACATTTTATACCACTTAAGGAAAATCACTTCTTGGAGCAAATGCTTTAGGGGTCAGAGAATAACCCACACTCTCTCATCCCGTTTCTCTCCACTTCTGCAGCTCTCCTCTCATTCCTGTCTTCTTGCCTTTCTTCAGCTTGAAAGTGGTTCTTTGCCTTCAGACCCAGCCTCTTCCTTCCCATTCAAAAATATTTTTCTTTCCTCCCTCTCTCTCTACCTCTCTCTACTCTCTCTCTCTCTCCCTCTCTCTCTCTCTCTCTCTTAAGTTTTTTCCTGTTTTCTTGCCTTTATTAGAAGGTAATAAATACCCACAACAGCTAACTCTTCATTCATTTTAAATAAAGCTTAATAAATACCTACTAATAATCACCCTACTCCCAACGAGCTAATATCCTAATAGGGGAGACCAATCAAACCCATCAGAAACTGTGAAGTGAGGTTGATGGTGACACGTCACAGGGGAGGCTCGCATGATGGACAGACCTGCTCTAGCCTGGGAACTGTGGACGCCTTCCTAGATTACGCACCTGGCACACAGCAGACCCTCTATAAAAATGTGTTAAAGGAATGAGTGAATACGTGAATGAATAAAGAAAGAAGTGAATGAAGATGCATTTGAGCCCAGCCTTAAAAGAATGAGTAAGATCTGGACAGGCAGAAATGAGAGAGTGAACATTCTGAAGGTGAGGGTCACAGCTGCACGGAGGCAGGAAGATAAGGGACCATCTCAGGAATGGCCAGAAATCTACAGCAAAAGGGAAGTGCTCTCAGGGGAGGGGCTGGACAGGTATTCATTTAATAAACAAATACAGCGCTTGCTGTGTGATGCATTGTGACCTAGTCACTGGTAAACCTTCATAAATCTTAACTCACTGAATCCCCATAACAACCGTATTCTCATTTCACACGTGAGGAAACTGAAGCACAGAAAGGGTCAGTAGCCTGCCCAGCTACAAGTGCTAGCTGGTGGTGGAGCAGCCCTGGCTGCAAAGTCTGGCTCTTAACAGTTACATTATATATCTCCATATTATATCGGTGTCTGCGGGACAGATCACAGAGAGACTTAAACGTCAGACAGAAGAGTCTGTGCATTGTTCCAGAAGGAAACAACTGAAGGTTTTGAGAGCTAGAATAACAGGGTCACATTGAAGGAGAATGAACAGCCTGCATTTGTGTATAAGACTTATCAGAGCCCGTGAACGGATCAGAGACTAAGAGATGAATCAAAACCAACGTCATCCATCTTCTATCCCCTCCCCAGCCAGTCACGCACTCATAAATCATTGTTTCATTGTTTTGTACATAGTCCAACAGGATATGCAGTAATTATTTTCTGTGTACACTCAGACCCTGAATTTGATTTTTATATTGCAATAGTCTGTTCCCCTCTGGTTTCCGGGCCGAGATTCCATAGAGCCAGCCATGAGGGACAGCATGCCTGCAGTCGGCAATGAATGGCCTCTCAGTCTAGCCAGAACGCTCCGAGAGGCGACATTGTACATGTACTGAATAGTCACAAAAATAGCTCAGCTAAAGGACACGGGGGAAAAAATGCACTCTTTAGAACTGACGTGATTTTCCTTTTCTCTCTCTGCCACTGCTTCTATGACCTAGTAAGGAGGTATTACTATAGAGCAGAAAAAGTACTGGACCAGAATTCAAGAGACCTGGGTTTGAGTGTTAATTGACACTTTTTTTTTTTTTTATGATCTTGGACAAGTTCTAGGCCTCGGTTTTTCTATCTGTAAAATGAGAGGTTGGTTGTTGCTTAACTAGAGTGATTGTTCCCCTTGTTTGTGTGTATGTTAGTACAAGAGACACAAGTGCATTTTAGTTGATAAAGGATTTTTTTTAAATCTTGACTCTTTTAAAAATGTTATATAAAGTGGAGCTGACAACTAGGTTGTGGAGTTCAGGTTAAAAAATCAGTGGGTCACAGAGCCAAATGGACTCCCACAAATAAAATGTTATAGTAGTTACCTGTAAAGGGTGGGATACAGATGATTTTTACTTTTTTTTATATTTTCCTATATATTTCAAATTTATAACTTGAGCACATATTGCTTTTACCATTAAAAAAAGAAATGCTATTTTTAATATACTTTATTATTAATTAATATTAATAATACCTAGAATCATGCTTGCGGGAAACAACAGGAGAGTCAAGCAGCTCACGAGCAACATGAGAAGCAGCCTTCTCATTATTGGAAGTGAAGATCAGAAGGGAGACCGTCGCTGCCACCTCTGTGCTCCCGAGCTCGCCCGCAGCACAGGTGGCTTCATGGTGTGCGTGCTTCCCAGCAGGCTGAGCCCAAGGGGGCAGAAGCAGCATCTGATATTCTTCATAATCCAGGCAACTAGCACAGTGCCTGCCCCATTCTAAATGTTTAGTCAATAGTTCCTAAATTTACAAACGACTTTGCTAAGAACTACTACAGTTACTAATAAATGCAGATAATATCCAATTATATCTAAAGAACTGTTTTTTTAATACTTAAATATTTAAAATCAAAGATTTTAAATCTTACTACCAGTCTTTAAGAAAATTACACTTTATGAGTCTAAGAGATCTATGTTTATTAATATGAATTTTTTTCAAGCCACGTTGTGAAAAGACATCATAGAAGAGCCTGCAATTATTTGTGCAATTGTAAATGCAGTTATTCACGTAAATATTATGTGTGTGTATGCGTCTATACACGCACATACATACATTTATGTAGAGAGAGAGAAAGAACAGAGAGAGACTTTAAAAGGTGTTTTCTAAAACTCGAAAAATGATTATTTGGAGAGATTTTTATTCTTTATACTTTTCTGCTATGTTTCAATTCTCTTCCGTTCTTGGAAAATATTTTTTTTAAAATAATAAAACTATCCAAAAATAAAAGAGAATAAGATAAAACCTAAAAAGAAAGAAAAAAATTAAAATAAAAACGCACCCACCAGCCCCATGAACTTGTCCGAACTTGTTTTCTAAACACAAGTCTTGCTGCCCGCCCCAGCCACAGCCAAGGTACACATGATACATTGTGGGAGGGGGACCCTCACTCTCTAAAATCACCTCTTCCTTTTTTCTTAATTACCTAACATCCATAAAGATGTGGTGAAAAGTACTGCGAGGGCAACGGACATTAAGATGTAAGGGTCAGCTGCAGTCTCTGAGCATCGTCCTATGAAGGAGCAAGCGCCCCGGGGACCTCTCTCTCACAGGAAGTGTTTCCAGTCCCTGCCTCTCACTGCCTTTGGTCAGGCCTCCCCCTGGATGCCTCCCAGCCCCCACCCCAGAACAACACCACCATACTCCAGATCCCAGCCTTTTTCAACATTGGCTTCGCTGACTTCGTCTGGGAAGAAGCTTCCCTCACACAGCTGTTGTTAAAACATAGTTGCTAAAAAAATAAAGTCCACAAACACTTTGTAAATACAAGGTGCTTAATCACAGTGCAGCCCACGAAGTCCTTCTTGGGGCTATAGCAATGGTGACAACATCTACTTTGTTTTCGTGTAAGCGACAATATTAACGATAATAACAATAATAATAAAAACAGCTCACCCACTGGACACACTGGCCTTGCCACCAGTTATTAAAAATACAAAGAAGCAAATTCCTTTTCACTATTATGTACTGTTAAAATAGGACAGGTTTTATTAATACTACTTGGAGATTTTAGAAGTACTTTTTATTTTCTTCTTTAGTCCTCTGAGAAGTTCTGCATTTTCTACAGGAGAATGCATTCCTTTTATATTTTAAAAGGAATAAAAAAAGGGGGAGGGTGATTTTAAAAGATATGTAAACAACCACCAGGATAAATAAGCCAGGCTCTCCTGCGACAGTTTAAACATGAGCCTTCTTCACCAGTGAGCCTGCAGGGGATCTGCTGTAAGTAGGTCACCGGATTTCGCTCCACCACGGTGGACCTCTCCAAATGTTCACCAAAGCTACCAATATCTCATGAGGTTAATGCTGGACAACTGCTGAGTTGAACTAAAAGTAACACATTTATTCAAAGAACATTTAGGAATGCCTCCAATATTCTTGGCACAGCAGGAGACACCAAAATTAAGAGGCTGCCCCACCCTCCAGGAGCTTACAGAAGGGGAGGAATTATACACACGCATAAATAAGAATAGCTCGAGGTACAATGTGATAAGTTCTAAAAGTGTTTTTGCTCAAAGCAGTGTGGGGTTCTAGGAAAGGAAAGGTTATTTCTAGCGGCTGCGATGAGAGACAGCTTCAGGACAGAGGTAACGTTTCATCAGGATGAGACAGGGAACAAAGGCAGGAATGGGGTGGATCCTGGTCCAGGGTACATTTCAGGTGGCAGAAACCCAGCGACAGGAAAGAGGGACCTTAATTCTGGAGAGAAAGACTGGCGTCAGATGGTGAGGAGAATGCCGAATGCCAGGTGGGGAGCCTGAGTGCACTTCCAACTGGAGCAAGGTAAAGTGTCACTGGTTTGTACTGTGTGCCACCGTGACTATTTCAATTGAAGCCATTCTTTTATATGTAGCAGCGAATTAAATTAGTAAACAAAAAAGTAAAGATACTACAAACAAATATCCAAACTGATGTAAATAAGTCATAGTATGTCTCACAGGAAAAGCATTGGAAGTGATTGTGAACACTCTCCAAACCAAAGAACACACTCCTCCAATGCTGAAAACTGGGTGGGGGTCGGGAGGATGAATTGAGAGGGAGGGTAGTAAAAGTCAAGGCTCTGTCCTTTGGTTGTTCCCAATGACCTAATCCAAAATGGCTAATTCCCCTCCTCTGGGGCCACTAAATTCAGCATTTGTGTTCATTCCTGTAACACCTCTCCTTAGCCTCAGCTGCCTCAAAAACATGAATGTTCTTGTTGAGTAAATTCTACCTCTCAATGGAATGATAACATCACAAGGTTGAGGGCTCGCTGGGATCAGGAAAAAAGTATATTGAATCAACAAGAGTGAAAAGAGAGATTTTCTGCCCCTGAAGCACTGGTTCTCTTCCCAGGCCAAACATTAGAACTCCCTGAAGTACTTATTTTTTTTTTTAATGCTGATACCCAGGGCCCCACCCCAGCCTACTCAAATCAGAATGTCTAGATCGGGCACCCAGGAATAGTTACTGTTAAAAAGTTCCGCAACTGATTTTAACATGCAGCCAGTGTTGAGAGTCACTGCTGGAAGTTTGGATAAAATGCTCAAAGGAAATTAAGATGTCAAATAAATGAGAAGAATTCACTGTCGAGATCAAGAATCAAAGTAATACCTAATCACACACGGGTTCCTTTTGAAGGCATCTTTCCCTCTGGTTGGAAAGTCCAGGGTAAGCTCTTTGAAGGAGGGTGTCAGGTTGCCCTGGGCCAGTCAGCAAATGCCATGGGAGGGTCATCAGCATCATGGAATCAATGAAGGTATGTCACCGCATCAGAATACAAGTCAAGGACACCTTGGCAGTAGGAGCCAGCACCGGCCCATGCAAGATTCTACTCACGGTAGTGGGACAGGGGGAAAGAAGAGTGCGTGGATCTCAATTTCCAGCCTTCGATGCCATGACAATGTCGGGGTGTAAGTAAGGTATAGGCTTTGCAATTAGGCAAGTATTGGCTCTGACAATTTCTAAGTGAATTTAAGCAAGTCCTTTAATCTCTCGGAGCCTAAATTTCCTTATTTGTAAAGGGGAATCAGAATACATGCCTTGCATGTTGTTTTTCTTTAATGATTAGGAATGATGTGTGTACATAGTCTAGTACATATCAGTTGCTCAATAAATGACAGCGAGTGCATTATTATTGTTGTTGAGCAAATAAGCCAACCCGAAATTGTCTCCAAAATTGCATTCCAGAACCAAACTGCGAACCGAAGACAAAAATGAGAAATACATGTGGTTGACAACCAATTTCATATCTCATAAACCAGGAAGAAGTATTATTTACACTTCCAATGTTAACTAAAAACCAGCTTGTTCAAACCAAAATGTCAATTTATTTCCCTCAGTCATGCCTCTCAGCAAATACAAACTGGCTTGGACTTCAACTGTTATTAGATCTCGCCTTTCCTCTATTCAGCCCTTATCACAGGACAGACTGGCAAAGCTGAAAGGTCTCTGAAGGTGATGTGACCACCATCTGCACTGTGCAGGTAAGAAAGGAAACCCAGGTTTGCTGGGGCCACATGGTACATCAGAAGCATGGCCATCCTCAAGAACATGGTCAATTTTATTTAAATTTAGAAGTCATTAGTAATCAGAATAAAGCTATATTAAATACGGCCCTGATTAATAAGTTGACCAACAATTCTTCTCATATGACAAGCAGTATGGAAATTAAATGTTTTGCTGTGTATGTGTCAAGGACAGCTCTAGAAGAGGACTAAAAGGTAAGCCTGTGAGATTCTGAGTGCTGGGATAGAGATGGAGTCAGATGCTCAGGCTCCACTACCACCTAGTACCCTTGGACAACTAATGCCCTTCATTCATCTCTCTGAGTCACAGATTCCCTCTCTTTAATGACGTGATACTCCCTGACATCCTTAGGATCACTAGAGAATTAACTGATGGTGACCATGGACACCATTTGTAAACAAACTAATGGTAGAAAAATATAAGGGATTTGTTCCGGTCTGACCTTGACACATCTTTGCCTCCTCGTAAAAAAGCATAAAAATCCACTGAAAGAAAATTTGTACCCATTACCCATTTGGGCCAAATGCCAAGTAGCTGAGTGCTAAAATCAATATTAAGCCAAAGCTGAGGCTGAAATCTATTACCATCATCATCTGAACTTCCTTGACACAAGAATAAATATGAAATTTTTCTGTGTTGAAGACAATTTATCATTGATGTTGTTGTATATGATTCTGGAGATCTTCCGGATCATGAAATGTTGAGGGGACAAAGTTGGTATTCTACTTTTAATTTATCTTCAGAAAATGTAAAAAATCTTAAATAGGCATTTTCTGGAAAAATTCATGGCTTTAAGTAAAATTAAATGACTGAAACTTAAAGACAGTTCTTAGTGAACATTCTTGTTAATGTTGTAAATGCGTTCACCCACTAATCCTATTAGAATGATGGTACAATCTAATATCATAATAATGCCTCTACTACAAATATTTTTATAAATACTTGTCAGCTAACAAATATGACATTCTTCCCAAAGTTACCTAGCTAATGTGATCTATTAGCTAAGGTTTAACTAAGCGACTATTAGTATTTGGGAAATACTAGTATTAAATCTTATAATATTTGCCTTTATATCTCAGTTGATTTATAGAATCTCAGGGTACAAAGCACTTAAAGATTCTTCACTACGAGTTACATGTAAAAGGCTCACCTACATTTTAAAGTAAATAGCAGAAAATTTACTTAATTTTCCAGATATTAACTGGAAGGTAATATTTGGATATAAACAACAAATCTGAAATGCATGTCTATTCATATTACTAATGGTTTCATGCTGATATGATAGTAACCTATATGATGTTAGCATCATTAATCGTGCACTCAATCGCTTCCTGCGCAAACTCAGAGATGACCAAAAGGTTGATGAAGTAGAGATCTGAAGCAGAGATCTAAGCCAAAGAGCACCTTTAGCGTCTTAGCATGGAAACACAACATAGGGCATGAAGTACCCTGCCCTTCGAAATGGTTCATAAACTTTTTGCTGAAGCAACCAAGAAGCTGTCCACATCTCCATCAAGACAGAGAGCACTTTCCCAAGAAGCATGACAGGAATAATACTTTTAATAACACTCAAACATTGTATAACTTTCCCTGGCATGAG
>NW_006494611.1:5924549-5938058 GCF_000325575.1 Pteropus alecto | reverse complement strand
ATCCAGCATGACACAGGGGAGACAGACACTGTGCTGTGTGACTGGTGAGTATGGCTGAAAAAGACAAGGCCTCCAGGGGTCTAAATATTTAGGTATCATTTGCTGTTAGAAGTTCTGTTGGCAGGTTACACTGCAGGAAGGCCACGATGCTTTGATAACAGCTGCCCTGGGCAATTTTTGATCATTCAGCTACACATCTTTCACTTGAGGAAAAATGTTGAAAGAATTCTACCCACTGAGTCTGGTGGACATGAGTTTTTTGGTGCCCCAAAGAGGAAGATGCCTGTGGAGCAGAGAATATTCTCCTCTAGATACTTCAAACCCTTTGCTCTGATTCTTCCTTCACCATATAATGCCTCTGACAACCAATTCCATTTCCACAGCATCTGAGGCAGAGCACAGACACCCAAAAGCCAATTAATGCAAAGCTCTTGCTCCCAGGCATGTATGAAAGTGGAATTGAGTTGATCCTGGGCTGACTTATGCATCTCACTAATGCAAGCCAATTTCCTCCCCATCCCACCACTGAAACCCTGATATGCTATTTTAAAAAGGGGGATGGGGAGCTCCAGGCCTAAAATGATGAGAACCAGATGCAAACTGTCCTGACCACACAATAAAGGGAGACCCTGTCTCATAACTGGCAGACACTTCCAAATCAGCATAGGTAACACCTACTGAACTAGTAAAATCTTACAAAACTCTTCCTGCCCTTATAAGGGCAGCTTCGACTGTTTTGGCTCTAACTTTCTTTTGTAGTTTTGGAATGCATCATTTGTAGAGCTTAACTTCTTAAAAACAGGTGGGCAGATCCAATTCTAGTTTAATGTCTTCTCACTTAAATTCAGCAGGCACTTACTGAGCAAAAACCATGTGCACTGAGGGCCCTGAGCAAGACCCTAGAAGTATAAAGGTGAATTAAGATACAATCATTGACTGTATAGAACAATGATTTGCCTTGTAGGCACTAAGTAAAGGTTAACTGTTGAGCATTGCAATACATAAATATTACAAATATTAATTTTAATGTTAAAAGTATAAGATGTATTTAACAATGAATGGAGGACTACTTTAAAAAGCAAGACCCAGAGCAACAGTCTGCAGTGGACACACACACATAAACACACACACACAGAAACATTATTCATTATAATGTATTTTGGGGCACCAGGATTACAGGCAATCTAGATTTTGCTCCTTATACTTTTTTATGTTTTCCAAATTTTATACAATGAAAATTAATTACTTGTATTTTCAAAAGAGTACCAATAAAGGGTTGAAAATAACACTATTAGATTCAGAATTCTGAGCTCCCAAAGAGCTACTGTCTTAAACCTAGATATTTGACACCCCAGTCCATTAATCAGATAGCTCCCAAAGAGCTACTGTCTTAAACCTAGATATTGGACACCCCAGTCCATTAATCAGATGTGTTTGTGTGTGTGTGTGTGTGTATGTACACGTACTTGCATGCACACGTGTATGGTTAATACCAAGTAACCTAAAATATGTGATCCTTTGTGGGATCTTGGTTGGAATGGGAGGGGCTGCAGGGAAGACTGGACAAAGCTCCAGAAGAGTGGTCAATATATTTCAGAGCACCTCAAACTGGAGTATATTAGAGTGGCTGCTGATCAGAAAAACTATTCAAACAGAGAGGATGCATAAGACATAGAGACTAACAGTGGATTCCAGTACAAGTCCTAAACTGAAAAAGCAGAAGGGCAGAGCTCCCAACTGCAGGCACGGGCTTGCGAACTAGCTGCTTCTCTCGGGGGCAATTCTATGTGCCTGTTCCTGGGCGACAAGCTGCAGTGATTAAATCATTTACTTAATCATAATTCATGATTAAGCCTCACACCTCTAGAGGGGCCAAGAAGTTATACACATAATTCTTTGCAAATATGTTTATCTGATTGTTTAGACTAAAAAGGAAGAAACTGCTGTTAAAAACATGTACATTTGGAAGGGAACCAAAATAGAAATACTGCAACAAACTAAGAGCTGACAACTTCAAGCTCAGAAATACTTAATGAGTACCTACTATATGCCAGGCACTGTGGTGTTTATACTACAGTAATGAATAAAACAGGCATAGTCCTTGCCTTGACAGAGCTTAACTCTAGAAGAATTTAGAAAGAAGCAATAAAACCAAAAAGTAGATGTGGAATTCTGGTATTATATGATACAATATTACAGCCCCAATGAACTTGACTGTGCAGATCAAAGTATTAAAGCTGTTAATGGGTGTACGAGTAAGGGGAGGGGTGGGGTAGATTTTTGTTCCTGATCAAAAAAAATTTGACAGATTCATACTAAGAGCACTAAGAAATACTACAGCAAGGAAACATGTCTAAATTTGCTTAAGCTGGCATTTCCCAATCATATTTGATCACAAAAATTCCCTTTTTCATAGAATACCTATCAACAATCAGAGAAAAACATTTAACAAAGCTCAGCTTGCAAAATGCATGATAATGGCTATGCTATCAATACTAAATTGTCATCGGGTAGTTCTTTTAAAAAAGATAGGAAAGTTTATTATACTTTCTATAAAAATTAACAAACATTTAAGTTTTGACTCTTGAAAGTATAAAAATTTATTTATTTGGAATTTTTCATTCCCCAAAATCTAAGAGAAAGTATGTTTCCCAACTTGCCAGAGAATTATGGACCTGTAAAGATAGCCACCCCAAAACCCAAAAACCTTCTGAATCCCCCTCTCACCCAATGAAGCAATGAGCTATAAGAGGAGGCACGTCTGGAACATGGGCATTTGGCAGAAGAGGGCACAGTGAGTAAACAGCATGTGACCAGGTGCTAGAGACAAGAGACACAGAGTCACAGGTGCTTACAAAAAAGTATACAGCCAAGTTCTCATAATCTATTTCAGGGTAGAAGAGTGGTTGCAGATATTATTAAGAAGGAGGAAAGCACAAATAATGCCTTTTGTTGTAAGCACTTTTTCTGTTAAATATGTTAATCAATTTGACAGGAGAAATGGATCAGAGAGGTTGACTTATACAAAGGAAAGAGTTCTGGGTTGAAAGTTAAGAGACTTAGGTTCTAATCTGGTCTCAGTCATTATCTAATCAGAATCTCATTTTCCTCTAGTAAACCTGTTCCATTGTTCACCATCATTCATTCTCCTTCACATCTAGTCTTGGTATAGATTAAAAAGTAATTGATAATCTCAAATCAGGAAGACAAAAATTTTCTTATCAAATGGTGTTGGGACACTAGATAGCCATTGATTGGAAAAAAATGAAATTAGATCCATTCATCATATCATACACAAGAATAAACTGCAAGTGATTCAGAGATCTAAATGTGAAAAATGAAACTACGTAAGTCGTGGAAGAGAACATGAGTAAACATGAGTGTTAAGAAATGCTTTCTAACTATAGTCAAAGTCTAGAAGCAATAAAATAAAAGGTTGTTAAATCTGTCAATATAAATATAAAAACTGTGTAATGACAACAAGAAGAAAAAACTGTAGGCAAAGTCAAAAGATAACAAACTGGAGGAAAATATTCATAGATTAAGGGCTAATATCTCTAATTTACAAAGACTTTTTTAATTGAAAAAAACAA
Organism: Pteropus alecto; assembly: GCF_000325575.1. Classification (NCBI taxonomy): domain Eukaryota; kingdom Metazoa; phylum Chordata; class Mammalia; order Chiroptera; family Pteropodidae; genus Pteropus; species Pteropus alecto. The sequence goes on along the minus strand of NW_006494611.1, from coordinate 5,934,465 downwards.
AAACAAAAAACTCAATAGGGAAAAAAAGAATAAACACGAACAAACAATTCACAAAATGAAACATAAAATTATAAAATATGGTCTTTAAACTCATAAAAAGATGTTCAACTTCATTCATAATAGAATATATGCAAATTAAAATTAGGCTGAGATATAATCTCTCACCCATCAGACTGGTAATAATTCAAAAGCTTGACAATACCTTCTTTATTTGAGGATGCTGGTGGGAAGGAATTTATCACTACCTAACAAAATATTTGCCCTTGACTGAGCATTCCTACTTCCAGGAATATTGCCTGAAGATGTACCTCCAAAGATGTGAAAACAAATACCTATAATATTATTCATTGCAGGAAGCTACTCAACCACCCAGGCAAAGGAAATCATGTATGTAAAAGAGAGACAGAGAGGCAGAAAGAAGGAAGAAAAGGCAAAGAGAAAGACAGAAAAAGGAAGGAAAGAAGGAAAGGAGGGAGGAGGGAAAGTAGGAAGGAAGATATATGAATTGAAGCAGAGAGAGAGAAGGGAGACAAGGGGGAGAGAGAGAGAGAGAGAAAGAGAAAAGAATTTTTAAAAAGTGAAGCACAAAACAGCATATATTCAGTATGTTACCTTTTGCGTGAGAGAAAACAAGAAATATGAAAATTATATGTATATAAATTTATATATATATGGGCTTCAAAAGAAATACTTCAAAAGAAGGATAACCAAGAAAACAATGAGGTTGGTTACCTACAAGAGGTGTAGGGAGTAATGGGGTGAAAGGACATTGAAGGGAGCAGTACTTCTCTGAGAATAGCTTTGATATTTGGAAGTACAAGAATGTTTTACAGAATCAAAAAATAAAATTAAGTCAAAAAGGTAGGATGGGAAGGAGGGAAACTAACTTTGAAAGCAAAAAAGCAATTTAACCCAAATATGTTTCAAACGAATGATGTAATGACACTACGAGAATGGGAGGGAAGGTTTATAAAGAGAAAAGAACCAATCTGGGTAATTCCTGAACACAGTATTTGACAATATACCCTCAGACTTGGGCAGGGTTCAAGGTGAGAAAGGGGCATCCCAAGTAAATTTCAAACTCTTTTAGCAGGCTTGTTTTGTGTACTGGTCTGGGCAAAAAAAAAAAAAAAAATCATTACTATTATTTGTATATACATATATGTATACATATCCATATAGCTACAGATATGTGTATATATATGTATGTGTGTGTCTATATGTATATATGTATACACACACACACACACATATGCCTATACACTTTTATGTGTAAAATTTCCTGTCTCTGGCCAATGAAAGGGCCTATGAGCAAAGGCACTATAGTAGCCATGAGCATATCCAGCACTCAAATAATGGCCTCTAATACATTCTCCACTGAAAAAAAAAAACAAAAACAAGGACATATCTAAGAAATAGTTGATTTCAGGGCCCGGGCAGAGAAAATACAAAAGGAAACTAGAATATCTTTTCATTCTAGCAAATAAATAAGTACTAACAACAACATAAAAAGATGAGTATGCTTCACGAGGACACAGGGGCCAGCTTAAAGGGGCTCCCACTGGACAAATAAGACGATTTGAGTGTCAAAATAATTACAGAGCACTAATAAATTATACAAGATTGAAATAGGAATCTAGAAGTCTATACCTATATTAGAAACAGAGAGAGAAAGGAGAGAAGGAAGGGACCCTTGTTTAGGTAAAATGCAGAATGTTGAATGATGATAAATGCAAAGGGAGGGCTAAAGATGAGAAATCTTAAGTTTGTAATCATCATGGTAAAGGTTTAGGCAAAAATCGAGGGGAAATTTTTCATGAGGAGAAAGAATAAAGTATCTACTCATGGATTGTTTAATAATTGCAAGATACAAATTGGAACTATATAGTGGAGAAACTGAACAAACACCTTGACCAGGTGATTAAAATGACCATTATGAGCCTTTTGATGCAAAATATCCGGGGGACACAACATCGTCTGTGCAGTATTATAGCAAAGAATGCATCACTGAATCCAAACATGAAGAATCAACTGTTTAACACAAAATGAGGACTCTATATTTCTTAAAAGGGGAGAAGGGGCACTGTATTCTTCAAAATGTCAACGCCATAGGAGATAAAGAAAGGCTGTGGAAATGTTCCAGATTGAAAAAGAAACTAAAGGGACGTGACAACTTAATGCACTGCGTGATCCTAGTCAGAATTATCTACTAGAGGCGGGAAATGCTGTCAAGAATATAACTGGGAGAATTGACAACACATGAGTATAGAGAGTAGATTAAAATATTTTATCAATGTTAAGTGTACTGAAGTTGATAGCTATATTGTGAATATGAAGAAACTATCATTGTTAAGAAATAGACTTTAGAGGTAAAGGGTGTTGACATATCATAATGTATGCAATTTACTCTCAAAAACTTTAGAAAAAATTATATGTATATAGTTATATATGTATATAAAACTATGTGGAAAAAATATATATAATATACAGAGAGAGACAGAGAGACAGAGAAAGGAGGGGAGAAAATACAAATAGGATAATATGGTAAATGAATCTAGATAAAAGCATATGGATATTATTTGGGCTATTCTTATTCTTGCAACTTTTTTATGTTTAAAATTATTTACAATAATACATTTAAGGAAAAATAAGAGAAAGAAAAGGAAAAAAGAAGAAAGAGAAAGAACAACATAGTAACTAGGAATTAGCTCTATTTTCTAATAGGATTTCAAAATAATAAATTAAGACCAAGCTACTTCATTCCATGTAATATTATGTGTATATATATTTCATAGCTACACAAAGAATTTTGTATGTTTTACTTTCTTAAGATGGAAAAATATTCTATGAACAACACCTAAGATGTCCAAGGTCACAACGGATCTGTAACCAGGGCTACAATTACAAGATTTGTAGGTCAATTCAAGTCTCTGAAATTCCAGTTCACCACATTTGCAATCTGAGTAGTATTTCCCTTATAGAAAGAGCAAGTTTAGAGTTGAAAGATGAACTACATCTAACAAGCATCAATTTTTAACATATAGCTAGAATAAAAAGGCTATCTTCAGCAGCCTTTGAGGTTAAGTATCACCAAATGGATGGGGGGAGAGGGTGGCAGGGAGCATTCTTTATGTCAAAATATAGATTAGGTCACATATGTTGCCTTCCATTATATACCTGAACTTCGCAGCAGAAGGAAAAATTAGTGAATCAGACCTTGAAGTTTCCTTCCTGGATAAGCTTGGAGAGGAAAACAAAAAGATATGAAGGTTAGACATTATAAGGTCAAGAACCATCAACCCAATGGAACTTGATGTTTAAACAGAAAACAGGTAAAACATCTGGGAAGACAGCAGAATTCTCAGCCCTCTGATTCCAAAACAGGTTCTGCTGACTGAAATATATATATATATATATATATATAATTCTGCAGCTGAATACTAGGTATTGTTCCCTTCCAAAAAGCATTAAAATATAAAGGTCAGTTAGCTTAAATGGTATTTTATTGCGCATACTTTAAAAAGGACTTGAACAATTAAAGCAATGAAATACATTCCTTGCTATCATTTTTAAACATTCTTAGAAGCATAAAAAGAAGGCATGTTTCAATGTAGAAAATGTTAACTCCTTCTTTTCCTTTACACAACATTTATCTTATGGCCCTATAGAACTTAATGAGCCTTTTCAATAGTTTTCAGCGCATTCATGTTGTTTGGGTGAAATTCTTGGTTGTCCAGCAGTTTCCACTCAGGTGTCAGGGAGATGACAACCCAGAAGTGCAGTCCACGGAGTAAGATGTTAACCAAAATTCCACCAAAGGCACACACTGAAGATCCAAACTAGACCAATGGTTTAAAATATGACTAAAGCTCCAAACCCACCCACAACATTGTGATTCAGGAGAGCAGCTGAGAGTCAGAGCATTTTTTTAAAGTTCTTCTGGAGGTTTTAATAGGTGGCCAAGTTTGCAAACCAGTGGACTAGAAAATTCTAAACTCCTTTGTAGCTCCTACATTCTAGAAAAAGCTTCAGCCATCTGCTGTTTGTACAGTGTCCTTAGGCTGACACTGATAACATCATTTTATTTCTCTCCCTGGTTCAGTTTCCACAACAAAAAAATGACAAACTAATTTACCAGTCTATAAAAAAATTAATAAATTTTAAAGTACTTTACATATGTAATATCAGATTTTATCACCTTTCTTATATATAATATATAAAACTATTCCTTAGCTTTTTCAAAGATATTTCTCTCTTACCAACTAAATAGTTTAAAGCTCTAAAAATAGCCTCAAGCTTTTTATCCCACCAAAGTACCTAGCAACTGGTGCCTTGGGTATGGGTTTTAGTTGCTCACAAAATCCTAGAACCCAGGGTAGGAAGAAGTCTCTAGAGGTTATCTATATATCCACCTGCTTTCATGCAGAAAAAAGGTCATTACCCCATTTCACAGACAGGTCAAGTGAAGTTCTTTCTGCTCAAGTGATTTGAGCTTAGTCACACTCAGGTCTCTACACTCCACACTGACATGTCTCTCAGATTTCTGGAGGTCAGAGGCTTTCCTGTCAGGCCTTTAAATATAATCTGAATATAGTTCCCATTCTAGTTCATCTGGGTGACTTGAGAGAGACAGAGTCCCCTCTCCAGGCCTTGGTTCACTACTCTTTAGCAAAGGAGACTGAGACTGACCCCATTACCTGTTCTCATCTGAGGTTGTAGAAAATGAAAATAAAGCCTTAAATGTCAATAAATTGTTAAATCACTTAATGGATTAGTAACTTTGAGCAAGACATTTAGTACAAGAGGCAAAGAATTCCCTATAAAGAAATATCAAAACCTGAGCTTGGAAAATGAGAAGGGATAGAGGATATTAATCACAAACAAATTAGTGCAATGAATTGCTGGATGTCTGCTTCCTAGAGCCATCTGAAAGTTACGAAGCTGATGATTACAGAGATTTATGGGTCATCATTCCCACTTGATGGGCAGAAAAATAAAGTAGATGCCTAGAAATATGTGCCTATTCTCAAAGTCCTCAGGTACCATGAATTTAATGTTAATTAAAAAAAAAAAAAAGTGTCGTGGAGACCATCTTGTTCTATAATCTCATTTTGGATATAATGAAATAACAAGAGACAAAGAAACTTGCTCAAGATGACAAAAAATTAAGAAGCAGGTAGAACGTACAAGAGACATTCTAATAGAAACCCTTCTATTGCGTCACACTATTTCATGGAATCAGCCGAAAAAAAAAATTTAACTTTGAAAACATATTTCAACAATTACAGTCAAAAAACGGAAATCTTTCTGTTTATGTTAAGAATATAAAGAGAATTTTATGGACAACGAAAAACAGTAAGGGAAGCAGGACATCATTATTTGATTTTTTAAAACCCCAGAACAAAATGATTTTGATCTAGAAAATACATAGAGGTTGGAGAAGGAAGCATGCTTGGTTACTTGATTATTAAGTTTACTTTGCAGTCTTCAAGGTATGGGTGGCATTATTACACAAGCTGGCTCCTAAGAGGTAAAAGGCTGCAGGAGAGTTGAGGGGGTGAAGTGAAATTCAAGTCCACAGATATTTACTGAGCATTTATTTTCTCTGTGGACAGCTCTGTGCCAGAACCCACACAGAATACAATTATGAGAAAACACTATCCCTGCCCACAAACTGTTTAAAATCAAATGAGGCGGAATCAAGTAAACAATATACCCTAAGTCAAGTCTTGAATAATAAACTCAAAAAAGAGGAAAAAAATTGACACTAGCAACAGAGCAAGGATAAGAGACAAATAGACACTAGCGCAGTCAAAGCAATTACTCATCCACCCCCATGATGCTCAATCAGAGACCCACAGCGCTCCAAGACCTCTGTCAACGAGGTTTTCCAAAGATACTGACTGTGAACAAGTTAAACAATTTACATTTAAATATGCCTTCCCTAATCTGGATCCCTCTCCACATCTCTTCAAGCAATTCAACAAATAGCAGTTGATTACATCCTGCATTCAAAACCTTGGTCTGGACACTTGGTGGAAAAAAGAAATTAATTAGACATGGTCAGTACATTCAAGAAACTCACACCTGGTGAGGAAATACAGAATCATCCATCCACCACGCACTCATTCGACGGACATTTATTGAACATTTACTATATGCCAGGTATTGACAAACATGCTGAGGCTTCAGAAATGAGCAGGACATAGCTGAGTCCACAGTCCAGGGAGAAGACAAACAAAAAACCTAGTAAGCAGTATGTAGTTAGGCCCAAGGGGAGGTATGCACGTGTAACTGGAGCTTTAAGAGAAGGGGTTACAGCAATGACATGGAAGTCAGCACCTCTATGACTAATAACTGTATTTCTAACTTGAATACAAGGTAGCAGGAATTAGGTATCTGACAGAGACATGTGCAACACACCATGAGAGAACTCCTAGGAGTATTCTGAGTAAAGATCGGTCCTTGAGGGGAGAGTCGAAGGTCTTATCATTGCTCTGATGACTCACAGACCGAACAGTGAATCAGATCTGAAGGAACCTTCAAGAAGGCCCCACATGGTTAGGAGCAGAAGTAGGCCTGGAACTCAGAACTTCAGACTCCTTGAGGTGCTTCTCCCCAAGCCCACCCTGCTCCTCCAGGCCCGTGATTTATCAGGCCACCCTCAGCTATGCCACACTGCCATCCAAGGCTGCCAAGGGAGGGAGTAACAATTTAGACTTGGTATTGTTACCTTGAGGAGGCACGTTTGTTTTCAAACACTCCCAAGTGAAAAGCTATTACCAGACTCCCTTCCGCTATATATATAAAAGATGAGGACCTGAACTCAGACTAGTGTGAGAATGAACATTCTGGTTAACCTTTTTTCCACAGTGGGAAAACCAAGGCCCAGAGAGACTGAGGTCACCCTGCCCAGTCACCGCATAGGTTAGAAAGCACCTGAACTAAGAGTCAGGCATGTTTTACTAAATGCTGCCAGCTTGGTGGCTTATGACTCATTCTCACAGCCCACATTTTTGGTCAACTCAAGTGATATGCACCGGGAGGGTAAGGGCCCTGCCAGAAGGAGACATTAATTAACTATGTATTGCAGGGACAGATCCTAAGAAATTAAGAAATAAACTATTTCACAACTCTTTTTTCACAAGCTTTTCCAAAGTCTTTCCCTGATCTGGCCCTCTGCAACACCACCCCAGGTCCTTGGAGGTTTGCCCTCTAATTAAACTGCCCTAATTCGCACTGATTTTCTATCAGTATCCAACAGCAAAGGTGAGAGAGGACTGCCAATTGCTTGAAGATTTCCTTTATGAGTCATGGAAAACTGAAATAACTTGGGGGGCGGGGATGACTTTAGAAAGAGACACAGTTTTAAATCAGTTCCCACTAATTTGTTCCACTGTGTGGTATAACTCCTAAAGACAGGAAAAATTAAGTTTCTAGAGCTGACACAAAAATGGGAGTTTTTGTTAGGTTGTGTCAATTGTCACAGTGGCATTTCTTATTAGGATTTTTCTTACTGTCATTTTTTTTGTTATATTAATTATAGTTTGATCAGTGTAGGAGCTATTTTGAATCCATGGGACTTTCCTAACCAGATTGTTTTGGCATTTTAAAGTCACTCACATTCAAGGCCTAAACAATATGGCAAGTACCTCTTTTTCTCTCTCCTTTATACTCAAATTCTAAACAAAAGAACCATCTGTTCACTCTCTGAAAACATCGGCCCTTGTTTTCATCTTTCCGTTAATAATAATGCCTCAAACTTATATCATGCCTTTTTCCAACTTGCTTATTAAAGCATTTTGTAGATATTGCCTCAATCATCTTCAACATCACCCCCTATAAACTGAGGAGAAAAGGGAAATGTCTGCCAATTTTCAGTTAGATAAGTGATTACTGGATGTTTAACGAATTTTGTACAAATGATTGTATATGAGCATCATTATAAAGGGACTTTGACATCATCTAGTCCAGTTCTGGCTCTTACATATGTAAAAGGGAGACCCAAAAGGAGAAGTCATTTCTGTTCTATTTGTGAAGTTAGCTCTCTACCCCGACTGTAAACAGGGAAGAGAAGAACCAAGTGTTATACATTTTTGTATCCCCAGGGCCCAATGTGTAAAAAGGGCTCATTTAAATATCTGTTGAATGAATGAAAATGTTTGTGAATAGTTCCACAGGTGGTTGTGGCAGAGCCAGTGTCGAAGTTCAGCTCTCCTGCCCTCTTACTTAGTTGTGTTATTTTTAATAATACCATATAGTCCTTAATGCCGAAGAACTGAATAGAGACACCCCCAAAAGAGTTGGGAGTGGGTGGGGGAGATAAAAACCAGGCTTGTGTCTCAAGTAAGAAATTTGTTGAACAAATCCAGTAGCAATCCCAAGTTTGGCCATTGGCCATGCTAAAACTTAACCCGTGTTAAGGCTGACTCTCTAAAAGCTCTGCATTCCTTATGTGCTCCACTTATTTGGGGATTTGGTGGAGCAATTCCTTAACATTACCCTACTGGAAGAAATGATGTGTCTTAATACCGAAGGACAGCATGTCTCCGTAACATCCCTGAGCCCAGTAAGAGAGCATCCTCTACCCTGCAATTTACCCTCATCACTCACTGTAACTTGAGAGTACTCAGTCTCAGTATCATGAAATCCACCAGCCCAGAGTTTTCCAATGAGCAGAGAAGTCACCGAAATAAAAACCTTTTTCCATGTGCCTAGCTGGAAATCAGCAACTCACTGGCATGTTTTTCTTATTTTCAGGCTGTCCTATTCACCACTGCTACTCTTTGAAACTAAAGGAATGATGAATTGTTTCTAAAAAAGCAAGTTAAATGTGAAATTTTGTCATCTGAATTGCTTCTCTAGTAGTAGTTCTAACAGAGTCAATAACTCCCTAGAGAGTCTTCAAAAATAAATTGTATAGATAAGAAAGCTGGAGGTCTGAGGAGAGAAGGATAGTACCTTTTTTTGGTAAGTAAAAAAAAAGAAGGAAAAAGAAGAAAAATCATAGAGCCAAAGAGGACTCAAATATATTATAATGTGTTATCACATAAAGTGAATTAATTACATATGTGAAGAGGAAAGAAATAGTTACAAAATACAACCAAATCAACATAAATGAACCTTCAAACCATCCCGATGATTTTCTTTTTTCAAAGGGGGAGTGGATGAGGATGGTAGAAAAGGAGAAGAAAAATCATGGGGAACTAGGACGGAGGCATTTAAACCCCTAACATGCTACATCTTACAGGGACACAGAGTCTGCCTTCAGTGTCTGAGATTGTCCAGCACACTGTGGGAAACACTTACATCAAGCCATGAAGTACCAGCAGGAAAAACGACAGCATGTACTTCACGGCAAACAGCTGCAGAGAGGCACTCTGCACAGACAGCAGACACAGCAGTTGATTTCATGCTGTGTCAATACTCCTTTCTTTAGTCTCCACTCTCTGCTCCTGGAAGCCTTCAGAAGCGAGGCTGTCCTGGGACCATTTATTATTCTTGCAACCACTACCTAGAAAGGTAACTCTCTCCCAACATCTTCCTGACAAAGCAGAGAAGCAGTTTGCCCTTTTCATGCATATGGCCTTTCCTGTTCCCAGGCTACCTCAGACTTTGCATACATACCCCATCATCCAGCATCTTAAGGTTTTACACTTAAAAGTAAAAGGGTTCTACATTTAAGAACATATAAAAGATTCATAAAATGTTACTTAACTCGCCTTGATTTCCAAACCTAACTTTTCAGAGAATTATCTGTAAGCTGGCAATTGGGGAGGTGAGTTAACTACGTGTTCATCTGATGTCTGATGAAGTGTCACGTCTGCAAGAACAGAGAAATCTGTGCTCTCACAGCCCTTGCCATACTTCTCCGGACAAAACCATGTCTGAAGAAGGAACTCCACAGGAGGCAGAC
>NW_006494611.1:5917749-5924498 GCF_000325575.1 Pteropus alecto | reverse complement strand
TTTCATAGTGATAACTAGTACTCTTCCAAATAAAATTCTCTACCAAATGATGTTGCTGGTCTAATATTCTAACTACTGAATTAAAGTTGAATGATTGGGGCCTTGAGGCTCAGAAATTCTGTGCCTAATTATGGAGAGGTCTGCCCTCTCCCTCTTAGTTTATTCATCTCTATTCTGCTCTCTCTCTCTCTCTCTCTCTCTCTCTCTCTCTCTCTCTCTCTCTCTCTCTCTCTCTCTCTCTCACACACACACACACACACACATACACATGCCCCTTCCAGTCTACCACCTTGGAAGACAAGCTACAAGCAATTCCTACCCACATTCCCCATCACTGCTTCTCTGCTTAAGATTTGGCACCCCCAAAAAATCTTAATTGTTTTACGAGACAGACACCATTCGCACACAGACCTCACCTTGAGATGAGATCCTCTGTGCATTCCAGCAGCCTCTTCATCACCCCAGGCCACAGAGGCAGCCATCTGCCTGGGTCTCAGACGCTCAAGTCCAATCTCTACCTCTTGCTCTCTGAGACCCTGAACAAGTCATGTTCATAAATACCAATGTACCTACCAATTCTGACACCCTGCTCTAGAGCTCTGAAATTCCATTACGAACAAAGCAAACACCCACCAAAGCCCTCTATCTTGTATTGGTGTTTACCTACAGGCTCCCAGATAAATGGAAGTAATTTTTGCATGATCTTGCACAAATAATAATAGCACATTAATAGGGTCAAATACTTCTAATTTGTCTTTGTTTATTTGTTTATTTCCAGGCTAAATAAGTTGTAGGCACCACCTGCTAATAGCCTTTGGAGATTCCATGATGCCCTCTCTCTTTTTTTTCTTACAGTGGGCCACAAGTTCAGAAACTAAAAAGATGAAAAGTAGAAACCACACAGTAAAAATACAGAGCCAGAAATACTGAGAAAATAATTTAGGGAAAATAATATCATATCCCTCTTTAAAACCATTTTTTTTTCTTTTTCAACCAGTAACATTACAAAAGGCTAAAATAAAGTAAAAATAAAATTGAGCACATAAAAAAACTGATTTGCCTAGGATCCCTTTCAGCCGTGTCATCAGCAAGAATAGCAAATACTCACGTTTCTATTTGTTGCCCTCAACTGACATGGTTGGTCGTTTGTTTTGTTTTAAATAAAATGGGGAAGCAACAAATATATTAAATCCATCTGCAAAAAACCCATATTTGCATGTGGAAAACAAATAAGTGGGTGCCTGAATGGGTGATTAGGCATGCAATTGCCCATCTGCACCCAGGGCCCCAGCCTCCCCGCAGGTGTGCCTGCTCCTGCTGCAGGAGCTGAGATTCAATCGGAGAGTTCTCCGTTCTGGAGGGCGACAGACAGGAGGGAAACCAGTGGCCTCCGCAACTGAACTTGTTCTGAGCTGCCCACCACTACTGTCCCAGCTCCCCATCCACTGCCTCTGTATCTTAAAGCTGAAAAATCAGAAATACCTTATGTCATCCTTTTGTTAGATTTCTCTGGATTCATTAAATCGCAAAGGCGATTTATTTTCCGAGCATCTTCAATGTGTGCTTAACAAAAGCTTGTTATTGTAATTATTTTTTATGAGCACGGGTGACCTCCTCTTCTACACTCCACTTTGGTCACTCCATTCCAGTCCCGCTGGCCTTCGCACTTTTCTGGAATGCACCTAGCACGCTTCTGCCTCAGGGCCTTTGTAATAGCTTTTTCTCAGCCTAAAACATTCTCCCCCCTCTGATTTCAGATTCACTGCCTCATTTCATTCAGGTCCCTGATCAACTCTACTCTCAGCAGTAAGACCTTCTCAGACCTACCCTCTGGGCTCTTAACGTGCTTTGTTTTTCTTCTGAAAATAGATCACAACCTAAATAGTATATATTTACTTATTAGTGTGTGTATTATCTGTCTCCGTCAAATAAAACAGTTTGTTTGATTTTGTTCACCTTTCTTCACCTAGCACCTGGAATAGTGTATCGCACACAGCAGGTACTCAATAAACAGTTGTTAAGTTAATGAGTCATCATTATTATTTGCAAACCACTACACTAGGCACCAAGGGTCCTCTTATGGAATAAGACAGGATTCATGCTCTTAAGAAACTTTTACAGCCTAGTGGAGAAGGAAGGCTAAAATAATCTGCTGATATGACAAAGCACAGTGACATGAGCATTCTACTGGATGTATACACAAAGCATTCTGATAGTACAGAAAAAGCAAGCTGTTGACAATAGGGTGGTGGGAGAGGGGTTGAGGGAGGCCAACAAAAAGAATTCTCTGGAACTATCTTTTTAAAAAGCACAGAAATCATCCTCAAAAATACTTTCAGTACAAAAAAAATACTAAAACATCCTCAGTTAGCCTCCTTTCCTTCATCAATAATGCTAAATGGAACAAAAGATCGCCCAAGATAAGTCAGCATTTATGTTTGCCAAGACCATGATGAAGAAAGGACGAATCACTTTCCTCTGTAAAGACTTCATTTTAAAATGGAAATTATTTAAATGCTCACAAAATGGTCCTTCAGAAAATTCCAGACTCTCCCGACAGGGAGGACCTTAAAGAACAACCAGTCCAACTTATTCTCTCTACAAAGGATCCGTCGGTATCAGCCTCTTCCTAAAAACCTGCAAAGACCAAGTTTGTGCCCTCTTCCACTGCAGTCCCAGCCCATTCTCTCCTCCTCCATCCCCTTTCTCTCTCCTCCATTCTAACCACTTCTCGTTTCTTTTTTCATTAGTCAAAGGCTCTGGGTTCCAGTGCCATCGGCCATCCTAAACTGCCCTCTTCCTTTCTCTCCTCTCTCTCTCTCTCTCTCTCTCTCTCTCACTGTTACTGCTCCAAGACTTTTTTTTTTTTTTCCCAGCTGACCTAGTACTCAAGCAATTTAACCTCTGAGAGCATGCTGTCTGGGGTTGGGATAGGGACACAGAGGATCCAAAGAATTCATGGGTTAACGCTGTGAGCCCTGACCCAATAAGACCCTGACGGTCAACTAACTTTGTGACCTTGACCTTCAAATGCCATCTTTGACATAAATTAGAACAATGTAAATATTATAACTCTTTGGAAATAAAGAAGAGAAAGAGGTGAAAGGCATCTCCTGATTCACTCCACCTCAAAATCATTCGGAATTTGGAGAACCTTCTGCCTCCAATAAACCACAGCCCCTGTCATCCTCTTTATCCCAGCGTCTCAACTCCCAAAGCCAGCTTGCAAGCATAAATGCAAGATTAGGATATGCAGTTTTCATCTCTATACCTGATAATAGGATTCTAGCCACTACTTGACCTTGGGCGAGACACTTAAAGTCAGCAAAACAAAGCATCCCAAAAAGAAAAACAAAAAGAGAGATCTCTAAATAACTAATCCAAAAAAAGCCAAGAGACCCCTTACATGCCTCCACCTTCCCTTCCCCATCCACAGCCATTACAGATATGGCTCAATGACGGACTCTTTCTTACTCAGTCAGGATACAGCTTAAGAATCCTTCTCAACACAGCATCTCAGGGAGCTGCTACCAATATACTATATGGCCACATGAAATGAAATCCAAACTACTTATTCTTCGGATGAAGAAAAGTTAAGCTCAAAGATGGCCCACGACCTCCTCATGTCTCAGCGTTAGGAGCAGAACCAAACAACAAAGGGCCCTCCCCCATTCTCCTGGGCCACTCTCCTCTTCCAATCCTGATGTTCTCTGACTATTCCTTGGAGTGGGGATGAGGAGCTTGCAATTGTATTAAGTTCTATAAGAAATACAGATAAAGTAGGGGCAGAGCTTCAGAGAAGGCTTGGAGGAAGAGGTGCATTTGAGCTGGCCTAAAGAAATTTGCTATCTTTGTTGAATCAATGTGCTGTTTCTATCTTTAGCAGAAGAAAATTCAGGATCGGGAAAGCATTTCTAGTAGAAGGAACAGTATAGGCCAAGGAATGGTGAGGACTGTTGTATACTGAGAGGATTCTGGGGCTGTTGAGCAGAGCAGGAGCCATAACAGAGGCCGTGGAGAGGGGCAGGGTAGTGGCACCAAAGAAGATAGGACAAAATTAGAAGAGTAAACCAGGATCTTTGTGGTGTTTTAAAAGCTGATCTTTTTAATTGACTTAGAGGCCTTAAGACTCAAAAATGGGAAAAGAAGATTTCAAGAGAGTGGAAGGAAATGAAAGAATATACCTCCATTTCAATGGAAAAAGAACCTTGCTATAAACTGCATTACAGGAACACTTTCATTATGTAAAAGCCTATTTTGTTTTCATGTCATCCTTAGATTACATCATAGAGTGGCTACAGCCATCTCATACCATATTATAAATAAATCACTAGCTTAATCATAGAACGAGCCAGGGCCCTAGATTTAAAAGGAAAATATTAGATCATTTTTAATAACTGATATAACTCGAGCCAGTCGTCATTGAAGCAGGGTGAGGTGATGTCATCCCAAAGAAGTCCAAAGAGGAACCAAAGAGGGTCAGCACTGGACCAGTCCCAGAGAAGCTTCCATTTACAAAGGAGAGGTGGCTAATGGCAGTCGAGCAGAGCTCATCCTCTGGACAGACAATCTTGCCTTAAAAATCAACATTTAACTTTTCAAGTAACAATGCCCAAGAGGCCTTCCTCATGAAATGCAGAGTATGATCATTTTGTTCCCAGAACTACTGTATTTCCAAATATCAGAAAACATGGGTATATTATGATGTTTGTATTCATGTCTTGGGAGCCATAGAGCAAAACTGTAAATGTTAAGGCTTTCAGTTATTCAAAAAAACATGAAATCTGATGGTGACATATGCAAATGCTGCCAGTCTGCTCCAGGCCGAGGGGACAGTACAAAGTGGGGGCTCTGAGATAATGACCTGATAAAGGGAAGAACTGAAGAGAGTTTCTACCACATATAGACTATGAAGGAGACTGGAAACAACATTTAATGGGTATCCACTGCATACTAAGAACCATACTCAGTAGACACTTTATATATGTTATGCTGCTTTGTGAGCACAAAAAATAAGTGTGAGGTAGGCTTGTCCCATTTTTTTCAGGTATGGAAACCAGTTTAAGAAATGACTAAGTGACTTTTAAGATTAGGCAGTTAACTCATGATCGTCTTCCTACCCAAAATTTTGCTTTATCTTGTTGTCTTCACCCAATTAAAACTATTTTCTACAACGGACTTTCAATAAAAGTCAAAGAATTGATAAACATTTTATTTTCAAATTGAATATTTTATTAATATAGTTGTTGTCTTTGTACATAAACACTTTGAAAGCACTAGAAGTATAAAAACATTGAGAGGTGAAAGGGGCCATGGAATGGGGAACAGTATTAGCCTTCCGGCCAGTAAGTCTCCATAACCGAAGCTGACTTTCCTTCTTTTGGCAACAGAGCTACTAATGAGCTTGACCATAATTTTAAGTCCCCCATTTCCATTGATTTCTTCGGAATGTTAAGGTGGACTCTAAGGGAACCTGTCATCTTCTATAAAATGTACTGCCAAGCTTGGTTTTATAAAAAGACTGCTTTGGTGGGGGGAAGAGACAAATGTTCTAGAAAAGAACTTTCTGCCAGACAGAAGGTATTGGCTGAGGTTTTATGTCTGATCCTGTCAGTCTCACGGTAATGTTGTGTATTGGCTCACTGTTCTTAATACAAATGTTATTCATAACTGCAAAGATACACTGTCTGAGCCAAATAATATTGATTTATACAACTTTTCAAGACACAGCAAGACCCAACAGGAGATGCCGACCCTGAAATTTAACTAAAGCGACAACATGAAGGCTCAAGACTCCAAATTTTAACCTCTTTTCCCCAATCTGTTTCTGAGACAAAAGAGGTTGCATAAAGCAGAGAAAATATGCTTAACAGTTGTATGGACTGATTATGAAGCAGAGGCTGTGCGGAGGGAAGGGAAGCACTGGGCCAGAGTCAAAGGAGCCTTACATGGCTCCTCCCATGTCTACCCATGGCTCTGTGGCCCCAAAAGTCTGTCCCCTCTCTGGGTCTTGGTGTCTCACCTGTACAGTAAAGAGTTCAAGCAAGAACATTCAAATATTTCCACCAAAGCAGCTCTAACTGCTAAGGAGGGTAAAAATGTAGAGATAGGGGAGCATAGCGTTAATCGAAAACTTGTGTTTTTCCTCTGAAAAACCATACCAATGTTGTACTCTATGCTATTATATATCAATGCTTATATTAAGATTTTAAATAGAGTTTCCCCTCTCAAAACCTTTCAAATAAAATTGATTCACAGAGGTGTACTGAGTTTATTCAGTGGCTCCGTGTAACTCATCCTGCCACCTTACCACATGCCATGTAACCTAGGTAGTCCCTAAGTTGGCCCCCTATAAGTCCACCTTCCAGTTGCCATGCCCACGTGCAATCCCTCTCCTTGAGAATGGGCTGGACTTAGTGACTTCTAGCAAATAGACTGAAGCATGAGGAACAATTTGTGTCACTTCCAGGATTAGGTTACAAAAGGCCATGGCTTGCATCTGGGGGACTCTCTCTTGCTTACTGGCTCTGAGAAAAGCCAGCTGCCATGTTATGAGCTGCCCTATGGAGAGGCCCACATGGCGAGGAACTAAGGTTGGCCTCCAGCCAACAGTCAGCAAAAAACTAAGGCCCTAAGTGTAACAACCCATGAGTAACTGAATCCTGCCACAATCACCACGATCATGTGAATGAGCTTGGTATGCATCCCGCCTCCCCTCAACTGAGCCTTCAAAATAAACTGCAGGTTCA
>NW_006494611.1:5899421-5917685 GCF_000325575.1 Pteropus alecto | reverse complement strand
CACTCAGGCTGCAACTTCGAGAGACCTTGAGGTATCCATCCAAGCTGCTCTCAATTCCTGACTCACAGAAATTGTGAAATAATAAATGTTCTTTATTTTAAGGTGCTAAATATGGAATTTGTTATGCAGCGATAGATAATGAAGATAGCATCCAAGTGTGAGAGGCCCAGTCCTCGATTACTTTAATGGCCCCCATCAACTCCACTGCTTTTCATGAGGTCTGGGGAGTAGACTCTAAGAGATTCACTATTGGAAACTCTCAAAAGAACTCCTGTCCTCCAGAATTCAGAGATGCTCTCTACTTTGGTGACAAATACCCAGGCATGCTCTGGCCATGTAGAGATGACCATGAAAATGTCCGTGTAGCTCAAAGTCAACATGACACTTCCAGCTATAGTACATTGATGGGAAATGAACCAAGTACTGAACCACACATGCAAGGTGAGAGATTCCTTACGTGCCCAGTCATATTCTCCTATCAACTACATCCACCCTTAGAAACTGTCCAGACCTAGTGAGCCAAACTATGGCCACGGGTGCACCCTGGACTTACGTCATAAGGCTTCATGGCTCACTGAGAAGTTCCGAGATCAGATCCCCTCCTCCTGGAAAACTTCCCCAATGTTCTCAATTCTTTCCACTCTCCCAACCTTTCATCTAAGCCCCATGAGATTTGACGCTGCAAATTACTTACCTTGATTTCCCAAGCATATATATCTGGTGCTTAAAGAATGTGTGTTGTAAACAATACCTTTCTAAGGTACATTTCATTCTCATGTGTATGTCATTCTCTTCAACTAGACTATAAGTTTCTCAAGGTCATGGACTGTGCCAAATTCACTGTGGTGTCCTAAAGATCCCAAAGTTCACTGACTTCCAGACAAACACTGGGATCAAGGCAGAGAATAAGCACACTCCCTGTGAACTGGAGGCAGACACTTAGCATCAATCTACAAAGGATTCATGAGGTTCTCCATCCATTCACATCAGACCCCTGCCCCCCTACTACACAGTAACCCACTAAAGAGAAACCTGAGCATTTATGACCTCCTAGAGCCCTCTCCAAGGTAGAGGGACCTCCACTGTACTCAGGTCAGGAAATAGAAGACTGTGTAATTAGGAGATAGGAAGCAAGAGAAGGGGTGGAGGGCAGAGAGAGCTCTTCCTTTTACTTTCATGGACAGCAAATACCTCCTACAAGACATCCCTGGGTTACAGAAGAGCCACAGAGCTTCAGGAGGCTGGATGAGTCCCTGCTCAGATCCAGCAAGTCCTTTTGCAATTTTCGAAGCACTAACATAGAAGCAATGAAAGCTGACTAAGCAGATGGTCATCCATGCCCAGAAACCGCCTGACCAAGGAATTGTAGGAAGCCAAGATATCCACCTCTGAAAGAGAAGAGGAAGTGACCAATGTTTTGCTTCCGGCAGAGACTAATACCTGATCCTTCTGAGGACCAAAGAGGAAATATTAATACCAAAAGCCCTATACACTAGTATCAACAGAGAGAAATAATTTCCTTCCTGACTCCCACTGGGCTAGTCATGCCTGGAACAGAAGGTGTGATTATCTAATCAAGCAAAGCAAGAGCCAAATGGCTAGCCTAGACTGTAGCTTCTAGGGGAGTTCTCAAGCACTGATACTTAGTCTCTCATCTACATCCCTCCACTTCCTGCTGCTTAGAGCAAAAAAAATCTACGTAAAAAGTAATAATAATATGCTATTTCATGTCAATTTCAACCACCACCATTAAGTAAGATTTCAGATCTTATTCCTTTCCAAGACTGAGAGCAAATTAGTGCTCATCTAATCCCGGAGTTGGTGGGGTTTCAGGGTTAGGAAGAAAGACATACATACGCTGAGCATAGATTGTGCACCAGGCATGGTGCTGGGGACTGCACATTAAATCATCTTATTTTTCTGTATATTCAAGATGAGTCTTAACTAAAGAATGAAACAACTATAATAATCTATCATGTATGCACCACACTTTATATTTTGTAAATCAGGTTGGAATCTATCAGCTCATTTGCTCTAAACAAACATGAGAGGTAGGCAGGGCAATGATTATTATTCCTAATTCTTGGATCAGGGAAATGAAAGCAAAAAGAGCTTATTTTTCTAAAGTTGCTCATCTAATAATTGACAGACCTTCTGAAACCCTATCCTGCCATACTTGCTGCTTTTTTTATGAACTCACAAACTTCTTAAGCCATACTGGTCCCAAAAGCCTCTTTCTGTCCAGTCATTTGTTTCATTCTCATAAAACCATGCAGTTCAGCCTCATCTGTGCTAGAATTCCTCAAAAGCTCCAACAGAGAATTGTCCAGGGCCTAATGGAACATCCTCAGGAAATAGTACACTCACTTTGGATTTTTCTTTATATTCATGAAAATGTACTTGCACCTACCACGTGCCAGAGATCTCACTATACTCTAGGGAAACACTCATGAACAAGAGATGCTGTCCCTCTTCTGACAGGTTTTATATTCTAAAGGGCCATAATCACGTGTGCCCTGCATCTCGCCCTCTCCAGGGCTTCATTCCTATAACGGTTCCTGATAGGACACCATTTCCAGTCCTCTCGGTATCCTCATGTGGAAAATCCAGTTGGCTTAAATCCACTTCAAAGGATGAGGCAAAGAATAAAATCTGACACTCTAGGGGAGCTTTGACAGGATGGTTAAAAGATTCACAGTCACCCATATAGCTTTAGTCCTCTCCCCACTTCCTAATGGCATCCAGATATTCTTTAGAGGGACCACCGCTTCTCCACTGAGAGGCTGTCATAAAGTTTAAGCGGGAGTGTTTCAAAATTCAGAGAACCTGATTCACACATATCTATTAGAACAGCGTCCTCCTTGTGGCCTCAGTGACTGGTGCAGGAGTATACAATTACCCACATCTATAGAAATATCGAAAATAGGGCTTTCTTTTCCCAAATGGCAAAGAGGCAGCCTATAGCCCAGGTCCCAGCAAGCAGCCACCTCATGCCATGAGATGAAATATACTGATGTGTTAGATGAAGCCAACACACACAGTAGAGGGCAGAGCAAGGAGACACAGCTGAGGCCTGTTCAAAGTAGGGCTGAAGCCCACCTTACTTCTGGACTTTCTGATTTCCAGAAGTTTTTTTTTTAATGCAGCTTAAGGCTGTATCAGTGTTTTGGAAGACAAAAGCCACTGTTAGCTCACAATTAGCTTCTAAAAAACAAAAATTTCTGCATCTCTTACAGCTCACTCCTGTTAAGGTACTCTCTCCCATTCTCTCATTACACATTAGATTTTTTTAAATTCAAGTACGAAGCTTCATATTCATTACGATTTAATTTCAAACACTGAAAAGAAACTCAGGAGGTAGAGCGGGTAACAGAAATTCATATTTGATGCTTAAAGTATATGCTTGGGGCAAGGCATTCAAGACCATGTTAGAAATTTTAACAAGCTAAAATGTTTAAGAGTCAAAGCAGTGGTTTCCAGCCTTTTACCTTACGCAGATCCGTATGTGCTCAGAAAGTCAGTTGTTCTGTTAAGATACATGGATTAAGAAAAGAAAGGGTGACAAAATGTAACTACAAACTCAGCCACACTTTTAAATGAAATTAGGTTTTATCAATCACAGCAGCACCTGCTCTGTTTCGGAAAACTACCTCATAAACAGGGCAAGGCATATTATTTATTCAGTATAAATGCAGTGCTCGGGGCATGTATGGACTGACCCTTAGGATGGAGACCACAGATCTAGAATTCTAAATAGAAGCCTTTCTCAGAATTCCCCAGCTATTTTCCTCAAGTCTCCCATAACCGCGGGTGGCCCACACCACTAATTATTTTTAGCACACTTCTTTTCTAGAACATGTTGTTCTATTCTAACCTCTAAACAGAGGAATTCCAAAAAACAAGGAAAAGTTTACCTTACCTGGTCACCATCCCCCTATACTAGTGTGCAAACAAGATTCAAATTCAGATCCCAATGAAGCTCTAGGAGGCTCTTTAAGACAAAGGTTCACACCCTTTGCCTAAACAAAGTTAATCTCTTCTACCTCAAAGGGGTGTCATGAAAGTAAAAGGAGATCACAGAAGCACCTGGCCCAGGAGTAAACAAGTGCCACCCAATAATAATACCTTCTTTCCTGTAAATGCCCGAAACACGGTTCATTGACATTTTCATTTTGGTCTTTCAATTTCAAAAAAAAAAAATTCCCTCCATGCCAAAGGAGAAAGAAGCAATATAATTATTGGCATTCGGAAATCATCATTAATCCACATTTTCTTCCAATTTCTCTTCGTGCTACCTTCCAAGAGCTGAATCCTGCCTTTTCTTTGCCACACGTTTTATTAGCATTATTATATTTCATCCACTGCCAATGAAATCAACTCAAAAATAAAAGAAAGAACATTTCGATCCTTCTCTAGTTTTTAGTACACCCTAATTATTAGTGCCCATGCTTTAAATGGAAATCGCTGATTTTTAAAAGTCATTAAAACATTCACATTGATTATAAAAGGGAAAATTCTTTACTGCGTAGGACTCACCAATTGAGGAAAAATATCTTCCCTCCAGTGACTGCCCAATAGAACAATGAAAAAAGCCCTAGATTGAGAACCAGGTGACCGGATTCTGTCTTCGGTTCTGTTTCTGAGCCTGCTATCCCACCTGTAGGAAATGGGAGAAAGAGGTTGCTTATGATCTCTAGGATCTTACCAGCTTCAGAACTTCCCAGGCTTATGAACTCGCTGAGGTATAGAGGTAAGCCACTAGATCTGTGAGTTTCGATCCCGGCATCATTCCCAGGATGGCCTCCAATCAACTCCTGGCACTTTTATTTCACTAATCTGTCTCAGAACGATGGGGAAACAGGATGCCAGTACCCCAGTGTTCATCCTCAGCTCCCCTGGGAAAACGGCTTCATGGTAATATCGGAGATGAAAGAAATAGATAAAGTAGTTAGATATTCACATTGTATTCAAGAAAGAAAAAAAAAAACAGCAAAACCTGAACTACAACAAATAAAGAGACAAGGAGTATGAGTTTGGAGTCAAATTTCTAACTGTAGGACTTAGCAAACTCTCTGAAAAGTAAGAGCCAATGAGCAGCAGCAGAGCTGGAAAATCTCAACACTTCCCAGTAAGTCCTCATTACAGGTTTCATTTCATTAAAAGCTATTACTATTTGGCTAAGAATGATGCAATATACATTTTAACATACACAGATGCCAAAGCAGAGGGTTATTATAAAATGTGTCTTTCATATGCAGGAGAAATCCACATACCAGAAAAACTACTATCCCATTTCAATTGTCATTTTAAGCATTACTGAATCAATCAAACAATTGTTTCATGTATTATTTTCTCATTCAGTCTTCAAATAGCCATGGAAGATCAAAGCTGACCCATCTCAGCTCTTCCTATTGATGGGAGGAGAAGCTGGGGCCAGAGTAGGGAGGTGGCCGCTCTGGGAAGAGCCCACCACAAGTGGCAGACAGTCCAGGGCTCCAGTCCAGGGCTTGTTCTCCTGGACCCAGTTACTTTGACAGAGGAGCACAGCAAAACTTGCTGGGCAGAGGGACTTGCCCTCAGTCACACAATCGGCTTTGGAGCAAAACCAGAACTTTCATACTCAGACCTCCGAACACCTGCTTCAAAGCTTTCACAGAACAGCCCGACAGCAGAAGAAATTAACTTAGAAAAATGGAGCATAATCGAGATGAGCCCAGCAAAGAAATAAGCTTCCAGAGAGCTAGTGGTCTTCAACGGCATTAGAATTCTCAAAGCCATTCCACTGAATTGAGAGAAAGACACAATTTCAAACTGGCTGAGAAATGGAGTATTAGGAGACGAACAATGAACCTGTGGACAGGGATGCCTGACTTCTCTGACTTCTAAACTTGGCTAAAAGACACAGTTCTCCATCGTGGCCCTAAGGCAATCTCTCACACACTTGCCAACTTCCCTCCATGCACAAATAAAGTGGCCTCCCTTTTCCATAGTCAACTTTTCTTTTAATAATTTTTTTTCTTCTTTTCCATAAAGAGAACAAGCAGCTTTGCTAAAGAACCACTGTGAAATGATTGAAGTTCCCATGCAAACAAACCATTAGCAGAGTTCAAATGCAATTTAAATTACCAGTTGTTAAAGTGCTCCTCAATTTTGTGGTAAGTTTCCAAGGAGAATTACATGCTATATACTATTTAATTGGTTGTTTTCTATTTTTTAACATCCATTTATTCCCCCCACCACCCTTATATTTCAGAAGTGTCTATAAAAGCTTTCCTTTAAAAAATTTTACATTGTTGAATAGATTAAATCTAAAGATTGAAAAGTATCAGAGAAACAGCTGCAAGATGACGCAGCTCAGCAGAAATTGATGGTTTTGACACCATAAAACAAGCAGAAGTTTGAAATCTTAGAAGTCACCTCGTAGTGCCGTCACTCTTTACAGGTAAAGACACTGACGCCACACCAGGGAATGGAGGGGCTGACCTAAAGTCCTCTCATTGGTCAGTGAGGGATTCGGGATGAGAACCTTGGCTCCTAACTCCCAGTCCTATGCCTCCTTTTCCCACCACCACACGGTTGGAAAAGATGATGAGAAATACTCAATGAATTTTCTACTCATAATTTAAAAAATAAACATGGAGTCCTCTTCAAATACACTCCTGACCTCGAAAGCGGAGATGGGCAAAGGCAAGTATCTCCTCAAGCGGGAGAAAAAGAAGTAAAGGCTGATGAATGAGAAGGAGCTTAAAATGAGCAGATTCTTGGCGAGGAAGTCAAGACACTCATCTAGATTCATTAATCAAGTTATGACACATCAAGACTGCTGATTTCCACTGCTTGATCCGGCCCAGGATTAGTGGCTGCCCCTGGAGCGAGAGGATAAACGAGCAACAAAGTAAAGGCAGGTGTTGTAACACCTGTAAATTGAAAGGATTTCTGAAGAACATCGTGAGTACAGGATGAAGTTTAAGGCTTTGATACTAGACTTGTGTAAATTATGTACCCTCTCTGAGCTCAAGCTTCCCTGTCTGTAAAATGGGGCTAATATCACTTACCTGTCAGGGGGTGTGTAATCATGCCTTGGCATTCCACATCAAGCATCCACAGCACAGAGCCGGCAAATAGTATGTATTAATTAATGTTCACCCCCTTGACTGCCAAGGTTTCTATCATTTCTCAAAGCCTAGGATTCTGTCGTTCTAATTTATCTGGACTATAACGGAATCTCACAAGCCATGTATGTTCCCTACGTTTGTTAGATGCTGTATGTCCCCTGACTATAAATTCATTTATTTTGTCATTCAAGATATTAAAACAAAACAAAACATGTGCATGAAAATTTAAAGATCCAAGCATTTTCCTTTAAAAGTACACTCTTTGGAACTGCTATTTAAAAATGGCCTTCAAACTAAATTGATGAAGCATGCAGCAGTAAAATTCTCAATTTAACATCCAAATTCTCATCTAAACTTTCCATCAACCAATTGTCCGTTGAGGAAAGTAAGGGTCAAGGAAGTTAGGCAAGATTTTGGGGCTAGGAAATGGTAAAGCCAGGACTTGAACCCCTGTCTTCAAAATCAAGCTCTATGACACAGGTTTTATTACTTTCACCTACAATTATACTATGGACAGCTATTCTGCTAGAAGCAGAAACACACCTTTTAAAAAACTTTTCTATTTTCACATTTCAAGGAGATTTGGGGTTTAAAAAAAAAAAAAAAAAAAGGCCGAACTTTCAAATTAAAAAATATCTATAGAAAAACACTTTTTAGTCTATCTAGACCCTTTCTGAATTCCACCTTGCTGTTATATTCTCAAGTGAAATAAAAACTCAGAGCCCTGGCATTAAGCAGACATCTGCTGGGTATGTGGGAAGCAGGCCTGAGAAGGGTTAGCAATGAGCTGATATCAGGCTAATTCAAAAGCAATTCAAATGGCTGGGCTCATGATCAAACAAATCATGGGCAACCCTAGTATGAGCTTCTGAGCACCCTCCGGCGCATCTGTTAGCTGACAGAACGTCATGTGCCCTGACTTCAGAGGTGCACAAAATAGACATTTACTAGAACTTCCTGTCCTTAGCGAGGCACAGTATATGGACCTAGCAGTTGTAGGTACTAAGTTAGACATGACTTGAGCTCTCAAAGAGTTCACAGGCCTCACTGGGGACATGCCTGAATACACAAAACAGAATGAAAGGTATGCAAAGCACAAGTACATGCAATGTCATTTTGAGGGTCTGGAAGAGCTATTCAGATGACTTCTAAACTGAGCCTGAACACCCAAGAGGATTTCCATGCATGAAGGGGAAGAAATAAGCCCAGGGAACACAATGTGCTAAGGCCTTGAGGAGGATGAGTTCAGGGTGTTCTTGGGGAAAGTGACTAATCTGGTGAGGCCAGTGGCAGAGGACGTGGAAGGATGCGGTGGGACATGAGGCTGGAAAGGAATGTTGCGGCTAGAACATGGAGGACCTTGTGTGCCAGGCGAAAACACTTGGATCTCCAGACTCATGGGTACTGCATTCTGGGAAATGACTCAAGCGAAAGTTAAAATTCCTTCTAAAGAACCGAATCCGCTTCCATAGTCAGCATCCAAGCATAGCAAGGGTGGGAGTGTCTAAAGAAGAGTGTCCTCTGACCCCATCCAAACAGAAGTCAGAAGAGTAGGTGGCTCTCAGAGTTGTCCCAATCCCACACCTCCATGGACCCTTTCCTCTCGTCTAGAACTCTCACTCATGGAAGACCCAGGAAAGAAACTAAGTATCATGTTCCAAGCGATATTTCCACTCTAGCTTCAGGGAAACGCCGACACCACCCAGCTTGGTAGATCAGAAGAACATAGGCTGAACCCAGGCCCGAGCCTCTTTCCTGATACTGAGGAAGCAGGAGCCAAAGGCCTATCCAGCACATACTATGTGTGCCCAAAGCTCCACGTCTCAGAGCTCCCGCCAGGCCTGGCATCGTGTGACTGGAGCTTTCAACTAGTATTGAGCCTGCACTAATGTCACTACTTAAGTTGTATGGAATCCCATGCCTTAATGGAGACTTTGTAGCAGGTCTCAGATGCCAAAGACACAGGCAAGATGTGAATCCCTTCCTGCCCTTAAGGAGTTCCCAGTCTAGAAGGAGAGATAAGACATCAACATAATAGGAGATGGCAAGTGCCTTAGAAGAAGCACAGATGACAATAAAAATGTACATAACAATCCTATGACTTGGTTTGAGTGTTTTTATCCATTTGACAGATGAGGAAACTCGGACTCAATCAAGTTCACACAGCTAGGCAGCATCATAGCCGAGATCCCATACTCATAAGCACCGGAGTTTTTTCTATTGCCTCACAGCCCACTGTGGTGTGGGTTAGCAGAAGAGAGAACAGAGACGTCACTTTAGTGTGCGGGAGTGCGCACAGTGAAGAGTGTGGATGATAGGGAGCAGATGATCAGAGATTACTTCATTCAGAAAGTGTCATCTGTGCACGAGTTTATTAGGAGGAGCAGGAGGTCTATGGATGAAGATGAGAGAGGTTCCCTCAGGCTAAAGGAACAGCACGAAGGTGAGAAAATGCAGGGCATTTGTGGGGAATGGCAGGGAATGTGGCCGACTTAAGGATGAGTAAGCAGGAGCATCGAGGAAGTTCACGGTGAGCACGTACTGCTGTCTGGTTATAATGCGCCCTGGGTCCCAGAGGCAGGAGTTTTTACTTAATGCCAAAAATACTAGGAAAATGTTACAGGTGACAAAATAAATAAACTTACAGTCAGGGATATACAGATGCATATACTAGGAAAATAATAAATGCTTCAAAGCAGAACTGTGGCATGGTTTCAGCTTTACTTTGGATTCTGGGCTCCAATGCTAAAGCATTGGATTAGCCTTTCAGGACCTGGGCCAAAAGCAGGAATAGTGGACCATCAGGTCCTTTCGGGTCAAAGTACAGGTGGACACTGTTCCCTGGCAATGACTTTGGGGGCTAGGGCTTCTAATCCTATTTTGTAAATCTTGACCTTCTTGAGAAGAGTCCCTACAGCTCATTAAATGAATCCCAGGCCCTAGTTGGAGCATAAGTTCCCCAAGGTGGTGAGCAGAGCATAGAGAACAAGACAAGAGTCACAGAATCAAAAGACCCACATTCGAATTCTTGGATTCTCCATGAACTAACTATGGAATCCTGAGCAAGTCGCTTCCTTTTAACGAAGGCAGCTTCCTCATTTTAAAATGGAAACAATCATACTTATATAGCTAGGTTCTTGTGAGAATTAACAATTAACTTGTAAGATTAAATATAAGGAGATGTGTTTCTACATGCAGGCTGACATGTTTAGAATAGGTGTTCCCCCTGAAAGCCACCATGTTGATAGAGACAGTGCAAAAACTGCCCAGTCCTCCTGGCGAAGTATCTAAATCTGGAGCTGTCAACAATTTTTCCCCCTATTGAAAATTGAGCTGTATTCCCCAGGCAAGTCATTACATCTTTTTGTGCCAAATTGTTTTCATCTTTTAAATGACCCAGTAATCCCACTTTGGGCAATATACATAAGGGAATAATCTAAAAGGAAAAAAGAAGGCAATTTGTTTGAAGATGTTATTCATAGTGCTATTTCTAGCTCTTTATATATCCCTCTATTATAGCACTTATCTCACTGTGCTGTAATTATCCACTCCCCTTCTAAACGCCTCCAAATTATCTTTGAATCAATCTCCAGCACCTAGCACAATGCCTGGCATACAGTAAGAACTCAATAAATGTTTGTTGACTAAATGAATGGGTAATATGAAAAAAGTTTTAAAAGAAATCCGAATGAGTCAAAAACAAAACATTGCTTTTAAGAGATGATATTAAAGAATCTTAAAAGAAAAAAACCTGGTGACTACAGACTGCAAACTACTTGAAAAGGAGTAAGTGATGAAGCCTCAGGAGTGAATTTCAAATGATTTAGTTTATGATCTCTGAGCATCTCCAGGCTTAGGATGAGTGTAGTACAAGATTGCCATGAGACACCTAGGGACATGAGGTCACTTGCGAGGTCATTTTGGCTTGGTGGCCAGGGCACAAGGGTCTGTTAGGAATCTTGGATTCTCACCAGCTTACACTGACTAAATTTCCTAACTTCTCTAAAACCAGTTTCTCCACTGAAAAATGGAGCATTTTCAGGAAAGCCCAGCCCATTAAAAGAAATTACAAGGAGCAAGCAAATGAAAGAGGACAGTTGGGAGGTCCTCTTGGACCAGGGTCCTCAAGCCAAGGTGGAACTTTGAAGCCCCAGCTCTTCCGGGCTTCCACTACACCTTCCAGCCCCATCTTACAGGGTGGTTGATTGAAGGCGCCTCACCAGGGACTTTACTGGAGGCTGGAATCTCTGTGGGAACAGAAGACAGATCAAGGGAAAACACCATGTTAAATACGGCCCATAAAGTCAACATCACTCTGAATGTTCCGTATCCTTGGTGGGAAAGAATGCTTTATACAAATACCAGGGGAGAGCAAAGGAAGCGGCATGTTCTCCAGGGCTTATTTTGGGGCGTTCCAGCAGCTCTGAGCCAGGAAGCCAGAGGCAGGAAGCCACTGCCCTCCGTTCCTTGGCCAGAATCTCAAGGTTAGAAACCAAAGTGGGGAGCACGCAGACTCCTTAGTCCGGATCACCTGCAAGTCTGTGCACCCCCCACTTCCATCAGGGTCTCCCAGATTCCTATTCCACTTGATAGTTTCCTGAAGGAACTGCACTTGACATCATGTAGACAGTCGTTCCAAAACACATCATGAACCCACCCACTTCTCTCTGGCCCAACTTCTACCACCCTAATCAAAGTAACCGCCACCTCTCACACCGATGATTCAAGAGTCTCCTCCTAACCTTCTTGCTTCTACTCTCAACCGCTCCTTACAATCCATTTCCCCCCACAGCGGGCAGAATGGAGCTGATAAAACATAACTCAGATGCTTCCCCTCACACCTAGACTCAGGTCCAAGCCCCTGCTCTAGCTTACTAACAGCTACCAGCCCCTCCCCACTCTCCTCTCAGGCTTTACCCCTTGCAGCCCACTACCTGCTAGCATACTGCACTCCTTCAGTTCCTCAAACACACAGCCATTCCCACTCCACTGCCCTTTCACTGACCACGCACCCTCTGCCTGCAATTCTCTTCCCCTGACTTTTACATGTCTGGCTCCTTGCCATCCAGATCTCAGCTTAAACAATCACCTCTCAGAGCCCTTCCTCCATTCACTCAGTCAGAGCACTCTGTGTGAATCTCTGAAGTGTTACTTATCATTTTCTACTGTTTACATGTTCATTTATTATCTGCCTCCTCCACACACCCCTACTGGAATGTCAATCCCAAGGGATCATTGTTCCTGTGTCTTTTTCTTCACGCTAAACCCAGTGCTGGATCTTCATCCAGAACAGTATACAGCATATAAGTGGGAATCCAATAAACATTAAATAAAATTTGACAAATACATGCCACAGATGAAAGAAACCTTACAGACTGCTGAAGGGCAAGTAGCCCAGCCCTGTTGCTAACATCTTGAGCTTCAGAACCCAGCATGAATCACTAGTGCTAGCATTCAGGAGCTACGGGAGTTTGGGCAAGTTTTCCCACTTCTCTAGACCTTACTTTTCTCAGGTAAAATGGGGATAACAGCACCTGCTTTGTGGGAATGCTGGGAGAAGTGAGAAATAAATCACGTAAAATGCCCAGTACGAGGCTTATCACAGACAAAAATGTTCACTGTCATCAACAACAACCCCATCTTCCAGGTAGAAAAACCAAGACTCAGAAAGGTGCATTCATCATCGCTCAAATTAAATAGTGAGTGAGCAACAGAACCAAGTCAGAGACACTCATCTTCAGTCTTCATCCACTGCTCCACAGACCAGCTGTTCCATAGACATAATAATAACAAAAATACCTGATATCATGTCGCTGATTTATATACTTTGCCAGAAAGGATCTAAAGTACCTGACAAAAGAGGCACATAGTTCATGACTTTTTTTAAAGTGAAAAAATTGGGAAGGGAGGTAGAAAAATAAGATGAAGGAAAAGAGTTAAAAAAAGAGCCATACGTCTCATACCATTTGCTAGAAGTGGGCTTCAATTTGGCTGTGAGATTCTCAAAGGCCGATACAAAACAGAGAAAACTACCTGTGCCTGGTCCTTTGGAACACTTGGTCAGTGAAATGTCACAGCAATGTGTGAAGAGGTACCACTATCCAGTTAAGACTCCCTCCAGTTTTTCATACTCAGCTAAAATCCAGTCTCTGTTACTTCTGATCATATCTGCTCTGAAGTCACACTATGGCGTCCAAATCCCAGCTCTACTACTGATGGTGTGACTTTGGGCAACTTACTTAAACCCTCGAAGCCTCAGGATCTTCCTCTAAAAAAAAGGTGAAAAAAATAGTACCTAAATAGATTTTTTTAAATGTGGTATATACATACAAGGTATACATACAAGGGAATATTATTCAGCCTTAAAAAGAAGGGAAATTCTGACACATACTACAACATGATGAACCTTTAGGACATGCTAAGTGAAAGAAGCCAGTCAGAAAAGGATCAACACTATATAATTCCACTTATATGAGCTACCTATAGTCTTCTCATAGAGAGAGAAGGTAGAATGGTGGTTGTTCAGGGGCGGGTGGGAGGAGAGAATGAGGAGTTAATACTTAAATGGGTCCAGTTTCAGTTTTGCAGGTGAAAAGAGTTCTGGAGATTGGTTGCACAACATGTGACTGTACTTAACACTACTGAGCTGTACACTTAAAATGGTTAAAATAGTAAATGATATATTGTGTGCATTTTAAGAAAATTAAAAATAAAATCTAAAAAAAAAAAATTGTATATACTCACAGGTAGCTGAAGTGACTCTGATTTATGTCAAATGCTTTGCCCCATGCTTGGCACAGGGAAGCAATCAATTCACATCAGTTCTCCTTATTAACAGGAATAGCGTTCACACTGATAACTACCAACCCTAACCCCTTCATGTCCCTGTCCATCAGCACCACAACAGGAAAACATGCCAAGCCTTCATGCTTCAAGGCAGCCTCCTCCCACCTCGTGAGCTGGGCCTCCAATCCCCATCCAGCCACAGGCCATAGAGGAAGAGTCAGGTTGCTTGCAGGTACCTGGGAGTTCTGCCTCACCAGGGCTTCCAAGCATCTTAGAAAGCTGCTTTTCTTCCCTTGGACACTGACCGGAACTAAGGTAGGTCTCCGAGCACTTTCTCTGCTCTATTAAAATCTGCCACCTAATGCTACTGGCATCAAAGTGCTTCCCAAAAAAACACATCTCCATCATCTCTTCTGCATTGGAGAAAGGGGCCCCGAAGTTGATCAGAAACTGAACTGACCGCAAAAAGTTACTCATTATGGCATCGGTGAACTGTAATGGGGTGGTGCCCTCTTGGTCTCTATCAAATGCTGCCACCATATCAAAGAAGGCTAAAGAAGTGTGTGTGTGTGTGTGTGTTTAAAATCTATTCAGAATCAGAGTTCACCTTTGAATGGGAAGGAATAATACTCTAGAATTCTTACAGCTTCAAGAATAGCGGTAGAGGCTTAGATGGAAAGCCCTGCACAATTTCTTTCAAGGCCTGTGCATAATTTCCACTGCCACAAATGAAACTGAAATAAAGAGCTCCACTATTCAGTTCTGCCTTTTGGACAAGCTATCATCCCTTTCAGAAAAGAAAAACATACAGGCAGCAAAGCAGATCAAAAGGTAGCCCCTCACATTCAAACAACATTCACATGACCAAAAGCAAAGAAAGGTAAGTAAGCAGAAAACAAACAAGGGGAAAAAAGTAAAATTTTAAAAACAACAAATTCAGGCATCTAAGACCATGTAACATACGAGAAAGAGATCTGAACTGGGAGAACAAGGTTCTAGTTCTCAATTTCTCATCCACTAGATCACTAAATGTGGGCAATAGAGGCATCTCTGAGTTCCAATTTCCTCATCTGCAAAATGGGTATGTTCTCTTCCTTTGCCTGAAGGGGCAGCTTTAGTAGAAGAAGTAATGAACCAAGAATGAGAAGATCTGTGTTCTAATTCCACCTAATTAGTCAAGCACCAGCAAAGCAAATTAGCTGCACCCTCTGGGCCTCTACTTCCCATTATCATGTAAAATGAGACAGATCAACTGAATAATCTCTAAGACTCCTTCCAACACTGACAGTCCATCAGATCTACACAACGTCCCACACACCAGGTATTAATTCTAGACAGTGGATACAGTGCAAATGCTATATAGCCAACATCCTGCATACTCTTAAGTCCAACCATAACTGCTTTTCAAGCTAAAACTATGCCTGCCGAAGTATCCCCAAACATACCTTGTGGCTTGCTGCTTTAGCCCTAGTAATCAGGCAGAGACACCCTCAAATTATCTTTCTACTCAACTCAAGGTAGGCCTCAGGTGGGAAGAAATACCTAATTTTTTTTACACACAAACAGAATTTTTCCTCAGGCAGAGCCCATCCCTAAATCCCACTGTCAGGAGTACTCTCCTGGGAAAGCAGCTGTCCACACCCCAAATTAAAGCGCTCCCAGCAACAAGTCTCATCACCAGGCAAGGGAGCCAGCTGTCAGTGCTGTAAGCCCGGGGTCTGGGAGCAGAAATGCCATGCGCTCTGGCAACAATGATGTACTCACGTGAGGTCAGGCCCCACAGGCAGCTGGCCTTCCGCTGGCTCTCACTCCCTCTCACACACCCTGAGTCTCACTGCAAGGAGGTGATCCCGAGGCCAGAGGGGAACAGCACTGAGACATTCTCTCCTCAGCCTCCAGAACACGGGGCAAAGGAATGGAGGGGGAGGGGTGAGGGTGGGAAGGGGGAAGGGGAGCGACTTTGTTTCTGGAAACAAGAATTCAAATCCTGCTTCTCCTAAACCCTGAGTCACCTCGTTCTCTTCCAATAGATCAGTGTGGTGGGTAAACATTTCCATAAATGGAGAAGCAGGCTGGAGGACGTCTGAAAAATCACCCTTCTCTCCTCTGGCACTGGAAGAACATGCCCCACTTAAGACAGAATTCCTTACTCGGAGTAAATGATTAACCCCAAAAGAAGTGGAGTCTAAACTGTTCCACAGCTGTCCCACTACAGGAAAATCCTCCCCCGCCCAAACAAGGAAGTAATTGGTTTAAAAGGCTGTTAAGTTCACCTTGAGAATGGGGCCATCTATCATGCAAACACATTTATGAAGTCTATTCATTCGGAGTAGGGGGAGGTATTTGGGGAAATTCACCTGAAGACGTCACTAAGAATCAAGTTCGCAGTTCTATTAATGGCAGATGAATCCTATAACAACCCCAGCCCTGGAACCCCAATCCCTGACTCCCCTGAGCTGAGAGTCCTCCTGGAAACTGAGTTTTGCATGAGTTCTTTATAGGACAGACACCAGACAGGAAGACCCACAATAAAACCAGACTTTCTGGAAAAACTTTGGGCAAGGCGGGGTGTAGAAGGCTGAACTACCCAATTTAATTTGTAAGATTAATTCCAATCCAAAGTTCCTGAGTAGTGTTCAATAACTGAATTGGACTAGCGAAGTCGATCAGGAATAAATCTGGTCCAAAATGACTCCAGAACTGAAGTAGAGGAGGAGAAAGGAGATGAGACGCTGGGTGAAATGGTGGTAGAGGAAGATGAGTCTGTTCAGAGAAGGGAATCTATATCTTGGCTTCTCGGTGGTTCTATTTCTCAGCATGATCTTCTTCTACCGTTGGCTGTAAAGGCTTTCGTAAGTCAGAAGAGCCATTTTTTCAGAATCATCACCAACTTCCTGGCTTTTGGGCCTGCACCATGAAGCTGCTTGTTCTAATCCCTAGGGAATCTTCTAGCAACAAACAGCACTGGTCAGAGAGCAAGGAAACCCATGCCCTAAACCTAGATCAGCCACTCCTTAAGATTTTGGACAAATCGGTTCTCTACTTAGAGCTTACACTGTCTCATCTACAAATAGGGTAGATATTCCAAAATTGTCCAACTATGAGCTCTAAAAGTATCTTCTATTTGGTCTAGACAAATAGTCATGACAAATTTATTTTGATTACTTGTTTTTGCAAGCATGACATAAGTACCTGAAAATTTGCAAACATTTCTTACTTACTGCATATTTAATAAATGAACACAAATATAAGTGACTGTCAAATGAAGGAAAGAAACAGGATCCTTGGACCACTTGCAAGAACCAGAACTCGGTACAGAACTCTTGCCAATGCAGTACTCCCTAGAGGTCCCAGAGGCAAGCTTGAAGAGGGCAAAAGGATGGCCCTCATTTATAATTGAGAAGACTAGACCAGCCATCAGACCTGGTTGTTCTGTGGAAAGATTATCATCCTGTTAGGGACTCAGAGTTCCTTCTAATATTGCAACAGGAACACTACAGCAGGGGAAAGATATTCCATGAAAAAATAGCTGTCCAGGGAAGACCCGGGAACTCTGAAAACCAAGGACCAAGGAGGGAGCTATAGGGATAGGTATGAAAACCAGAATGATAAAGTCTATATCTACCCTCCACTTTGCAAATAGCATTTGCAGATCAGTTTCCACACCCACAAAGGGGCTCTTCATTCCTTAATGTATGTGCGCCTCTCTTCCTCTTGACCACTGAGAACGATTGGCTCTGGGATCTCAAGAGGAGAAAAGACCATAAAGGCCATTGAGCCCATACCTCCAGTGCCCCCATTAATGAATCCCCCCATGGTATCCCTGAGGTCTCCAGTGAGGTAGAGATCATTATCTCCTACAGCTGCAAATTCCATCTTTCCAACAGAAAGTTCTCCCTTATATGGAAACAAAATCTGGCTCCCTGGGCTTCAACCTCAGTTCCTCATTCTGTCTCTGAGAACCATATAAACAACCTATGTCTTTCTCACTGGTCTGGAATTTTTGTAGGTGAATATAGATATAAAAACGAAGCTCTCCACGATCTCATCTCTCAGTTACTCTGGCTGTTTCCTGACCATATCGCATTGCTAGCTCCTAATGCATTTGTTGCCAACTTGAAATCCATCCTTTTTGTGTTTTCCAATAAGTGTTACTGCTAAGCAACCAGTTCTGCATATGTACTGATGACCTTGTGGATTCACAAGATGTACCCTGTTAAAACCAAGTCATCGAGATATGGGAAAAGTTAGGTCTTCTAGATCAGTTCTTCAACTACCTCTACCCCATCGCCCATGCCACATTCCCATCCTTCATGGGTGAAGGTCAAGGACGCACATCCCAGACCCACCTCCCCATTCCTGC
>NW_006494611.1:5849881-5898466 GCF_000325575.1 Pteropus alecto | reverse complement strand
CTCTCTAGTCTTCTCAGACCTAACACTGTCTCCAGGATAAAAGGCTGTTCAAAGAAGCATGAAGAGAACTCTACTGAAAAGAAGGCCTCATCAACACAAGTGCCCTCCGCGGCCTGCAGGCAGGACAACAGGGCTAATCTGCTGATCACAGGACTGGGAGCTCATGATCCCTGACAACTCCAGCACCATTCTAGACCTCGGTGTCGTTACAAATGGCCGTGCAGTGGCAGGGGAGTGGGGGTGTCCTTTTCCATCACAGTTCTGATGGCACTATTTGGATTCAAAGTATATGTAGTAACGATGCCTCACATTAGAAGCATGCTTTACTATTTAGTAAATGCTTTCCCAGATAGTCTTATTTCATCCCTACTGGCAATTACCCCTGGAGGTAGTCTCATAACCAATTCAGTCATAGGCAAACTGAGGCTGAGAGATTAAGTATATTTCCAAGGTCACAGCATGAGTAAGTCGTAAAAAGAATACTGGTTTCGGAGTTAGACTACTCAAGATTCCAGGGGCAATCCTACCAGCTGTATGACCTCTGGCCAACTGTTTAACTTTTCTAAACCTTGCTTTCTACACCTGAAAATTAAAAACTAAAATAGCCCCTCTGCCTATCTCTCAGAGCAGTTATGAGGATCAAATGAGATAATGAGAGTGAAAGCCCTCTGGAAAATGGGGAAGGCGGCACGAAAGTGTAAGGGATCATTGTGTGATTACTTGTAAATGACTGTGCATTCCATTACAAATTTAAAAACCAGTGAGGTCATTCTCAAGGCAAAGAAACATTAAGGCTCTGGGAATTAAAGGGTAACAATCTGGCGTTCTGCTAGGTTATGTCTATACACTACTCACTCTTGCAGTTGAAGGTCAGCAGTGACTGTCAGATTTTCAATCGCCAAGTCACATATGTCTACAGCGGTGCTCAAGAAAAACTCTCCCTTTTCAGCTACAAGCAAATGCCAGGCCGAAAGGAAGTAATAGAGATGGACATTTGAAAGACCCCCTTCCCCACACCGAGATTCTCGGTTCCAGAAACGTGATCTGCAATGTTTTCCTTGGAGAAGTTGTTAGAAACACAGGCTCCAGTCTCTCTGCAATATGCCCGTGGGGAAATAAACACACAGTAAGGAGCTATTTACCAGAGAGCACTAAGAAAGCTCCTAAGCATGAATTATGAAGGGCCCAGGATTCAAGTTGCAGACATCAAAAAGACAGAAATTCCAACCCATTAAACCTCCCAGGCCCATTCACAGAGGCTGGACCTGGGATCTGGGCAACCCAGGCAGCAGAGAGGCCCGTTTACATACCAGAGGTCCTGCTGTAGGTCGCTGGGGAGCCAGAGGGCACCCAAGAAGCTCTGTGAGTGTAGGCGCTGGTCTGGCTTCCTTCAGGACTCTCCCAACACACTAGTCATCAGAATTCTCTTCAATTTCTGCAAAGATCCAAGTCACTGATGTCATTTATGGTGGGGCTGGATCATCCCCAGAAATCCATCCCCAGGGTAGATGAGCACACGGCTCAGTGATGACCGTTTTCTGCTTTGCATTTTATCATCTGTAAAATGCTTTCTTCATTGTGCTTAACATTGGAGAAAAGCACTAATTTGTGGAATAGAAGTGTGAGCACCTACTATGTGTGCCTGAATCCCCAGGGATGCTACAGGAAGAGCAGTGAGACGCAGGTAATTTCAAGCAGCTCACAAGCATAGTAGAAGAGAGACACTGACCATAATACAGAACACGATGTGGTCCACTCCACGAGTTCAGACTTCAGTAGGGCCCCTCTCAATGGGAGGAACAGACTGCTGGGCTAGGTATTAAAAGAGGGTAGGACTTAGAGTGTGAGAGGTAAAGGGGTAAAGGAGCAAAGGCATTTCAGGCAAAAGGGAAGATTTGAACCCAGTGAGGAGCTATGTCCAAAGAATGGTAAGCTTAGAGGATGTGTAGGTCACTCATGGGAGAGGTGGGCAGAAGGGTGGAGACAAACAGATAACTTAGAAAAGTAAACTGAAGCCAAATACTGTAATTTGTTGCAGGCTAAGGTGACTGAATTTTATTTCTAAAAGCAGTGTTTTCTTATTTATTTGTTTGTTTGTTTGTTTAGAGAAGCAAAGCTCTAATCACACCATTGATCGGCTTTTAAAACAAAATAAGTCTCTTTGGCTGCCAAATAATAAAAACAATAACAACATTAATGATTGTTTCCTTTGTGCTGAGCACTGTACTAAGCAGGTTGCCTTCATTACTCCATTTAATGCCATCAGCAACTCGGTGACCTTACAGATGAGGAAATAAAGGCTAAAAGAAAAAGCAAACTGTACCAATCCTAGAGACAGTACGTGGAAGAGGCTGCAATTAACTAACTCACAGTGCAAGCAACCCCTTGCAATTCTAGACTGTCCTCTCCAATTTCTAAGCCTCCTCTGCATTGCCCAGACTCTATCTCATTTCTTTGAGATGAAATCATCCTCACGTAACTGTCACACATGATAATCATATATAACAAACATAACTATCTCTAAAAATACTTGACAAAAGTCCCCATTTGTTTCTGTCTCCCCACTAGTTCCCTGAAGTCAGGAACCTGGCCTGTGTTTTCAGTATTGTATACACAGTGGACACTCAATAATCACACGTATTCGGTTAAACAATATCTTTGAAAGTTGGGCCAAAGAGATAACACAATACTGGCTGTAATTTCTACTCTCTTCTGCCCAGAAATGGAACTAATCTCAGTGAGATTCCCAAGGTCCAAAGGGGAGACAGAGCCAACTTGAAAAAGGTCAAGGGTAGTGTACATGGGGCAGCCTGAAGCTTCTGCAGCTACTCACAGGCTGCTTGACACTCGAACCTGCAGCCAGGTGCTCCACAGGCCTCAGAGGGCGGTGAACAGAATGCACATTTCCTTGAAAAGGACAAAAAGCTCCTGGATTCCTCCTAAGTGTGACTTGTCTCAGCCTTAGTAAAAGGATAAACTGGGCTGACATAGTGGTTTTCCAACTGTTTTTTCCCCTAGAAGCAGAACTTTTCCTTTGAACAAAATGTTTTGTAGTTGCTCAGTTGTAAAGTAAATAAGCGCAGAGCTGCTCTGACTGGGATCCAGAGCTCCCCTTCCCTCCTACTCTCTCACCACTTGTCACCTCCTCCACCCAGCACCCCAACCCCAAGGTCACTTCTGAGGTCTCCCAGGTTCCGGGAAGCCAGCTTGAAAACCACCAGCCTTCTAAGCTCTTCATAGTACCTTCCAGCTCTGATGCCTGTAACCTCCAAGGTCTGAGATGTACCTCCCCAATAAGCAGCTCTGCTTTTTTACCAATGAGACAGGCAACATAGGCCGTAGCAGGGGGGGAAAAAAGAGTTCTCAAATTAGAAAACTTAGATGATATTCTATTAAGGACCTGTGTTCTCACAAGCAAGTTATTTAAATCTCACTGAGCCTTGGTTTTCTTGTCTATAAAGTGGGAAATAATATTCTTATCTACCGAACTAGGTTTTATGAGAATTAACTAATTTAATATGCATAAATTCTCTAGCAAAATGCTACAATAAAAATACTACGTTATGATCACCCCATCTATAAATTTATCTAAGCCCATATGTAGAAAAGTAAGTAGCACTGTGTCCAGGGCAAAGAAGATGCTCAAGGGGCCCATTGCCTTCTTTCTTTGCTCTCATGGACATTTTCAACCCGAACAAACAATATGACACCAATAAAGAGCCAGAGAGAGAAATACGTTTTGAGTCCTAACTTCCCTACAGCTCATCTTTGAAAAATCTTACAGCTTTGTCTCTGGAACCTTTGAAATTCATGGCCATTTTAGGCTTCCAAGGATGTCAACGCAGACCGTCAAGGGTGGAGAAAGCGAATTTGAGAAAACCACTGATCCGGGTCATTGGCATAAGAGAGAGTGTTAGATTTGGCATCCCAGCCACCAGCTTTCACATCAACCAGCTGAGCAGACTGAGAAATCCCACTTGTTCTCTGAGGCTCAGTTTCTTTATCTGTGAAATAAGGATGAAAACAGCCCTATCCTATACCTCCCTGTTTTGCTGACTAGAACCAAGGAGTGATGGATAAGAAAACTCTTGAAAACTTCGCAGCTCTTTTTCCTATATTAAAATTATCATTTTATTATAGCTACAAGTAAAAAAGTTGAACCACTGAAAAAAATAACTTAGAATATGCCCAAATCCAGTCTTGAGGTTCCTGTTCCAGTTGCAAGAATCCTGTCTCTCACCTGACTTTTACCCCTGCACATCTTGAAGGTTAACCCCCATTTCATTGCAGCTCTCCCAGCAGACCCGTGTAGTCTCTGAACTACACGAAAAAGAATGTCCAAGTGTCCTCAAGCCAGCACTCAGGGCCTTCAGGATGAGCCCCAACCCACCTTTCCAGCCACATCTCCCATTATATTGCTACAAGAATCCCTTGCTCCAGGCAAGAGTGTAGCCCCAATTCTTCACAACTCCAAGAATTTGGCCATGCTTCCCCTCAGAGTTGCACCTCCAAATCTGAGCACAAAATCTCCTTACCATGCAGTGGGGAAGTGGACCACTTGAGAGGGTTCTGTGAATGAGGTATAGTCAGCAGTGTCTTCTGTGCCCCATCCTTTCTCTAAAGATGGTCCCACCAATTACTGGTCCATAAACATCCACATCATGATAAGAAGAAATAATTTTGAATTTCTTTGTAGTCAACAAAAATTCACCTTCTTGAATGCTTAATGTCAGATATAACCACGACACCTACTCCACAAATGAGAAAGCTGTGGGTGAAGAACATAATAAGCAGAGCCAGTAGCCACTACAGGCCGTTGGCTCCAGCATCCATGCACACTATCCTCTCCCTCGGCAGCAGAGTGCCATGTAAACTTTGTCGTAGAAGGTGCCAGCCTCAGGCCAGCCCACTGCATGACTCTGGGCAAATCATTGTCCTTCTCTGAGCCATACGATGTGGTGTCATTCCACACATCTACACACCTCTTCCTCTCTCCTCCTGAGAGATTTCAGAAATAGAACCTTAGAGAGGAACTAACAAAGTAATGCTTACATATGTGTGTGGTCAGTTCTGCCCTGAGCTTTCTTTCCCTCCCAACCTCCAAAGTCCACCCCATAAGAAGGAAGAATGACTCAAATGTCAAAAAGCCACACTACAGGGGACACCGTGTGGCGGCATCACCATGCAGACCAGCAAGCCGCTCGTATGCTCAACTGCGGTCACGGTCACAGTGCATGAGCCTTGTTAGCAAACTGCCGGTTCACTTGGCAATTTATAATAAGCTCGAGATGCAAGGGCATTAATGTGGACTTCACAGTATGGACCTGACATGCATGCCTCATGGTTTGTGGGCTCCCTGAGGGCGGCAATGGAAGAATCCCTCTTTTCTTCAAAGCATTAGCTTTTCTTTTTAGTGTAGGCAACTAGAACTGCTGTCTGACCACAGCACTCATTTAGATGTGGAGACAGGACCTGCGTAGCCGGCCGCCGTGCCCTCTCCAGGTATTTTCCTCAAGTCTAAATGCTGACACCTGGGCTCTCCCAGGACCACAGAATCCCAGATATTGGCAAAACTCAAATACTAACTAGCCCAACTCCTGGAAATGATTTGTCTGGGGCATTCGTTCATTCGTTCAGAAAGCTCACTGACGTCCACTTATTGCACAGCAAGAAGAGGAGGCTAAGCTTCTGCTTTCAAGGACCCTGCACCAATATCTTAAGTGGTTTCTCAATGGCAACAGATTAAGTCCAAGTGCTTTATCTAATCTCAAGTTTCTCGATAACTCGAACTCGATCTTCTCTTCCCACCATAAACTCCCTTTGCTTATTCAGACTGAACTTTTAGTCCACATTATTCTCTTGCCTGACCTACTACCCCTCCCCACCCCAATATCCAATACAGATGTCCTACACATCCTCCAAGGCCAATGGTAGTTTTCAACAGGAACAAGAAATGGAGTTATTTCCAGAGTGTCTCATGTATTACAGACATCTAGCATCTCTGGCCCCGACCACTGCATGACAATGGTAGTCTGGCTTAAAGCATTGAGACAATGAAAAAACATTCTACCTGATTAGCAGAACCCCTTAAAGAAATGTTACTACTCCCAACAAAAAATCACCCGACCACTCTCACCCTACATGAAACCTCCCTTGTTTCACAGTCCAGTCAAAATAATCTCTCTTCTCTGAACTTGCTCAGCCTGCTCTCTAGGACATCGATCATGACCTTCCTTGTACTATTCTTACTATTATTATTTTCTTTCCAGTGAAGGCTCCCAGTGGAAGAACCTATGACTTACATCTGCCCACAGAGCCAAATCTAGCCCAGTGTCAGGCTCATAGTAAGTGTTTAATAAACGTTATTGAATAAATTATGTAAACAGGACAACTGTCCACGATGTGATTCCCAGGAAGAGATTAAACTGAATTGGAAAATTCCAAATCAACCACTGTTGTCAAAACTAAGGAGAACCTAATTCAGAAACTGAAATTGGGCAAATGGACAAATATTTTGGGGGATACTAAGTGTACTAATGTTATATATTTTATATAAATAAACAAAGATTAAGTAGAATATTATACGTAATTATATTACAACATTATAATTCATTGTACATATTAAATATTATAGGATAATAAGCCCTGGACATTTTTAAATGTGTTGGTGGCAGACATATTGTCTCAATTGGCTCAGAGTTCTTTTCTGTCCTCTAAAGTGCCTTCCTGCACTGCAGAAGCAGATTGCTAAAAACTACATTTCCCACACTCCCTTAAAGCTAGTAAATTAGGTTCCAGAAATAAGATGTATTCGTGTGAAACTTAGTAGGCAAACGTGAAGCTAAATCATCCTGCTGATATTTCTATGGCAAGCAACATTGTGGAATCCTGAGTCAAAATGCCTCTCCATTTGGCAGTACAATGTCCCGCCGCCAACTCTGAGGATGTTGAGAAAAGTTTCAAAGGCAGGAGGGCT
Organism: Pteropus alecto; assembly: GCF_000325575.1. Taxonomy (NCBI): domain Eukaryota; kingdom Metazoa; phylum Chordata; class Mammalia; order Chiroptera; family Pteropodidae; genus Pteropus; species Pteropus alecto. Next base: position 5,891,490 of record NW_006494611.1, on the reverse strand, counting down.
TCAGCAGCAGCTTCCTAATGCCATCTTCCTTATCCCTGGATTGCAGCTATGGAAAAAATTCTTCAAGTTCATAGCTCCAGGTGTAGCCTCCTGGCTCCCACTGCTCCAGCCTTTCCAGCAATTTTGTTAGCACCTTTTCCCCTGAATTAATCCCTTTCCACTTAAATTGTGTGGAAATGTCTTTCCTACACTTAAGACAGATAGATGGAATAGAGAAAATAAAGAAAGCTAATAGATCCATTAACTGATCATCCATTCCTTTATTTCTTGATCTGCTCGAGTAAGATCTATGTCTGTCTATATTTAAGACCCTCCCTTGCCTCTGTGAGGGGAAGACAATATGTCACTTCACTGTAATGAGCCCAACGGACCTAAGACTTAAGTGGCAAGTGTCATTAGCTAATTAGAGCTTCATAAAAGAGCTTATGGTCAACATAAACTCTAATTCCTATAACATTAAGCACAGTTACAGCACAATTACTAACTCTTTCCTAAGAATTCTTGGCTTGCCCTCTCTGTTTTCCAGATTTGCCCCTGAATACTTCAGTACCTCAAAGGCATACCGCTACACACCTAGCCCATCTGCTCTGTGCAGCCTCACGGAGTCAGCCTCGAGAAATGTATGTGCCTGTCCTTGTTTCCTTGTTTGTAAAATAGGGTTAGTAATAGTGCCTTCCCTGTAAGTTTGTCTAGAGGATTAGATAAATCACTGTGAATAAAGTAGCTACAGCAGTGACTGGCACCTTTGTTTCCTGAGTGTCAGCTAGTGTGTAAACCAAGGAGCAATCTTAGGACACAGGTATAAGTCCTATTTTACAAATGAGGAAACTGAGACTCAGAGAGATTACATAACTTGTCCAAGGTCAGATGGCTATGAAGCGAGGGGTGGAGGCAGGACCCAAATCCAGCTCCACAGCCTTCCACCAAATTCGAAGCTCTTTGCTCTTCAGCATCCTGTTTGCTGATATGCACACCTAATGGAAAAATGTATTAAAATGGAAGAGGAAAAATAACCCAGACATAACGGGGCTGTACCTTGGGAGTTCTCTGGGCATCACAGGATGATAAGGCCAATGTCATAAGCTCTGCCCTTCAGCACAGTCAGCTCCTGTGTGTAAAATTAGCCCAGCGCTGCTCCAGTGCCGCCTGGAGCCCCGAGGCAAAACTCACCCCAGGCACAGCGCGACCTCGCCTCACCCTCAGTCCCAGGAAGGGTCCCTCACGAACCTCATTAGGGCCCGAGATGACTCATTTTGCTCTATCCTGTCTCTGCCTGCTGAGGTCACCTCGCTGCCATCCAGAAAGGCAGCTCCAAAGGAGAAGTAAAGATGAAAATGCAAGCAACTGTTCTGCATTCCTTTCCTCCAGGACAGCTTATGATCAAGGAAGAGGTGCCTACTACCTTGCCAGCTGTGTACTAAAGGAAGCAGGCTCTGCTGTGTTAGATAAGCCGACTCAGGACCGAAAACAGACACTAGCCCAGATGGACTCTTGAGACCTCTCTCCTTATTTTACTCTGGAGATGATGGTATTGGCCAGGGGAGGGGCCTATTCTATATTCTGAACATAGCACTTGATGATGAACACCATGGTCTCTTCTGCATCCTCTCAACCTAATACCACCAGACTTGAAGGCAGATCTCAAATGCTATCTCCCCAGGGGCCTGACCTGCATCCATCCCTACCTAGCTAGAATTTCCATCACAAATTCCACAATGCCTTATCTCTACTTATTATTTGGCATTTATTTGTTCAACAAACAATATCTTGCACATCTATTTTGGACTTGAGGGACACAGAAATGAAAGAAATGACCACTACACTCAAAGAAATCAACTTCAATAAATAGCCAAAATTGGGGGTGGGGGGATATCAGGGGTCAGAGATGTATTCCAAGCCAGGGGTCCCCAACCCCCAGACCATGGACCAGTACCAGTCCATGGCCTGTTAGGAACCAGACCGCACAGCAGGAGGTGAGCAGCAGGTGAGCAAGCAAAGCTTCATCTGTATTCGCAGACGCTCCCCAGCTTTAACATCACCCCCTCAGCTCCACTTCAGATCATCAGGCATTAGATTCTCATAGGAGCAGAAGTCCCTGGTGTCAGAAAGGTTGGGGACCACTTTTCTAAGCAGAGGTGATATCAGAGCAAAGTATTAAAAGGCACATGGGAGGCTACCCTGATAAGGTGGGGATAATAGCAATGTTTCGACAAGGGAACAGCATATGTTAAGTCCTGGAGGCTACAGAGAATCCCATGTCTCAGAGATGAGTGAGATGAGGATGGAAAAAGACAAGGGCCAAAATACCAAGGGTCTTCTAGTTTATGCAAAAGATTGTGAATTTCACCCTGGATGAGAAAATCATTAAAGGATTTTAAAAACAGAGATATAGCCTGAATGAATTTTCATTTTTGAAAAATCACTCTGGAAGAAGAACATGGAATAGAAGAGGGTGAAAATAAACAACAAAGGCCAGGTGAGCAGGAGAGAGATGCTAAGGATCTGAACCTAGGGAGGACAGTGAAGGTGAAGGAGGGGTAAGTAGGAGTAGTTACCACGGCTGACTCACTAAGATCTGAGGATGATTAAATAGAAAGGTGAGGGAAAGGGAGGAGGCATCCAGAATGAGTCCTATTTTCCAGGCTTGGGTGACTGAGTAGATAGCTGGTGATTTCATTTGCCAAGGTGACAAGGAGACTCAGCTAAAACACATGCTGAGTCTCAGGTAACTTTAAGAATTCCAACTGGAGTGTCCAAAAGGCACTTACCTACATAGGTCTGAAACTCAGGAGTTCCAAACCAAACATAACCCCATGAGAGTCGTGAGCACAAAGACAACAAAGATGGCTAAGACAAAGTTTTACATCAACAATTATGGGATCTGAGGAGGAAAAGGAGCCATCATGGGAACCTTAAGGAGAGGCCAGAGAGGTAGGGGAAGAATATAGGAAGCTAAGGAAGCAAGAATGGTCAACAGTTGACTGTACCACAGAGGCCAGATCAGAGCAGGGTTAAAAGTTAACAAACTTGGCCCCCATAGACCTGGGCAACAGCAGCTTCCATAAGACTGAAATGGGCTAAGAATCCAAAAGAAGGTGAGGAAGTAGACAAGTGTAAAGGCAGAGAGGGCATATGGGAGAATATCTTACTTCTAGACAACCTGCTTCAGAAGCCATATATAATTCAAGCCACATTTCCTAGCAGCCACAATTTCAGAAAGCAAAAAGAAAACAGGAGAAATTAATTTGAATAATCTTTTCTTTAACCCAATATATCCAAAATATTATCACTTCATAAGTAATGAACATAAAACTTATGAATAAGATAGTTTATATTATCATTTTATACTAAGCCTTTGAAATCTGATGAGTATATTCCACTTACAGCACATTTCTGTTCGAACTGGCTACATTGTATATCCTTGACAGCCACACGTCATTTCTGGTTTACCTGTGATGAATCACTGTACCTTTTTCTCTAATATGAAGAAATGAATGGATAGATTGCCATTCCACTGTAAAAATTTGTGAACTCTCCATGACTTCTTTCCCTCTATCAGCTATACTTTACATTTCCAGTCTTGAGTCATATTGTGACTGGAGCCTTGGTAGAGCTTAATATTAATATAAATAGCAGAAATTCCATTCCTTCTAAACTTCCTCTCTTTCCTTCAAAAATCACAAAAGATGTATGTCAATCTCTCTAATTTTCTTAGAGCAAAAATCACTATCAAATGCTAGTCAGAAGAGCTTCCACTCACGTGGATCTCAAGTGGGTCTCTTCAACTCTCTGAACTCCACTTTCCCTGCGGTAAAATACAACCCCAACTTTGCTTATCTCATAGACTCATCATAAAACTCAAAATAGTGAAAACATTAAGTAATATACAGAAGTAAGGTACCACCCAGAAGTTTCCCTATATTATAAAGGTATACCATATGAGCTTATAATATTACAAACATCAATCATGTCTATATGCACATATACAAAAAACAAATATAACTCTGTGTGGCTACATTAACACTAGTATTTTAATTTCCAACATTACTATACTTCCTTTTTCCCTTCAAAAATCACAGAAGATGTGGTCACTCTGATTTTCCTAGGGAAAAACAACTAGGTTTTCCCTGAGTCAATACCCGTCGAGGTTTGCAGAACTGGATAAGGCTTGCCTACAAAGTACAGACTGAAAAGTGCTGGGGCAGGACGTGAGCAAGCCTGGGAGATGGTATGGTTGAGGACTCGATCGCCTTTCTACTGACAAGACACAGAAAATGTCCTGTCTTGGACAGACACCATTTATAACTTGATAGTTAAAATAGTCTCCACTCCGCACAACTTCCAAGAGCTGAATGGCCATGACTATTTGGTTTCATTTTGCTGTTTGAGCATGATACACGGAAATACGTTAGGAATTAGAAAGGTGTGAAGCTAAAATAAAGACTTCTTAGGGGCGTAAACACCAAGCGGAAAGGAAAAAAAAAAAGATGATCAATTATTTTCTTTTGCTGATGAGAGCCACTGTCAACAGACCTGATTTTTTAAAACTTCCTTCAAAACTCTGTAGCTAATGTACTAAGAATGAGGGCCACTCATAGACCCCAGAGATAAAGGAGCTCACATGACCATTCAGCACCCCGATTTTAGTGGGGAAGAAACAAAGAGAACAAGAACACGTGGAGGTCCTGAGACAGAGGGGGTTGGGGGGAGCCCTTGTCCATGGGGACACAATACATGAGTAGCATAGCAAAGCCTTAAACTCTGTAAGTCAAAATCCAAATCTTTAGCTGGTTCTTCTTATGTGACCCCTAATTTTTTTAAAAGCCAAATTAAAAATCACTCACTGGCCGACCCAACTAGATGAAGCTGTTGATACACAAGTTGCAGACTACAGTACCAGGAAAAATTAAAAAATAGATAAATTCAGCTGCAAATGTCGTTTAATCCAAACTCTGTTCTAGTAGTAAAAGATAAATTACTGTTCCACTTGGTGTTTCTCAGCCACACGTTTCCCACATCCAGTGAAGTTCTTGTGGCATACCAGCCATCACAACCAGTCTCTATCAGACCACCCACAGGAACATGTCGCCTTTCAGTGGTGACACAAAGCAAAAGTCAGACTTGTGCCTCACTGGCCAAGTCTTTTTAAAAAAAAAAAAAAAAAAAAAAAACAGAATGCACTAACATGTCATGGCGTGTAATATCTTAAATGGCAGTTTAGAAAATTTTGCTGCTGTTGTTTACCAAACACTTATAGGGCACTTGATATGTGACAATTTTCTAAGCACTTTACTAATATCAATTCATAATCTTCCCAACAGCCCCTATGAAGTAGGTACCATTATCATTATTCTCATTTTACAGATGAGAAAACTGAGGCACAAGTAGACACAGGGCTAGACAGTGGCGGAGCTGGGAACTACATCTAGACAATCTGGCTTAAAGTCTGTGTGCTCCTGACCACCACGCTACGCTGCCCCTCAGTTGGTTTTGTCTGTCTTCTCTGTTTTTATTGTTAGGGGAGGAGTCTCAAAAGCAAACAAAATGTCAGTAAGAAATATGAAGGGCACACAGAATGACACACTATCCTCAGCATGACTGACACAGCCTCTCCCTAAACTCGAGTTACAGGAGAGGCCAAATCTTAACTGGAAATCATGTTACTGACTTACTCTGAGAAAGCCCTGTCACAAGACCAGAAACATACAGCATCAAAGAGATCAGCGTTTGTCACTATCAAAAGGTGGTCCTGTGAGAGTGAAAGTCAGTCAAAAGGTCAGGCACAGTAGGACAGACAGACCAAAACAGCCACCTCCCCATGAGTGGTCTTGCTCAGGGGACAGGAAAGCCCCCGGGTAGAGGTTCCCTCTTCCCTGAGTCCTGCCTGCCAAATCATGGAGCAAGGACTCTGGTCCCCATTCTGCAGAAGAGGATACTGATGTCTCCAGTATTTGTTACAATTTACACTTCTATGCAAGAAAAGCACTCTATTCCTCATGTGTGTAACTACAAATTCATGGGACACAGAGGTGACATGGTGTAGAAGCAGAACATTCAGGCTTTACAGTCAAAATCAAGTTCAAATTTTGTTCCTGCCATTGTGTGATGTTGTGCAAATCACAAACTGAGTTCTGATTTCTTCACCTGTGAGATGAGGGAAGGATAAAAAATCCCTATCTCGTGGGGTTACTGGAAGACTAGACACAATGCTAACAAACCGCTAACACCTGGCACAGAGCAGTTATTATTTAAAATAAACATAAAAGTAAAAATTGCCTACCCTCTCCGCACACAGGAGCTCCCCTTGTGGGACAGTAAAATGGATATGCTGTTCTTCCTCTTTGCTTTCCTGATCTTTCAATAGTACCGCTGCCGCGCTCACCATCACCTGAGCGCAAAATCCCTTAAGCTCCAACCTTCAGCTATTCAGTCAAGTTCTGTGCTGTTTCACACATTGGTGCTCTTACCCAGGTTCTCCCTTTTTCCTAGAAAGTTCCTTACCAAATTCCTCTTCATCTTACAAAACCCGGCTCAAGCATCACTGACCCTATGAAGCCTTTCCAATAATCCCCTCCCCTGTGCCCTGTTATTACACTGATGACACTAAAAGGTAAATGAATAACCACACAAGGCTGATACTCATCAGTATACAGAGATACGGCAACACAGGTAGCTAAAATATTTAAATATTTCCTTGCCCATTGGTAAACAGTTTCTGTTTCAAAGCCTCCAAGTGTCATCACACCACCCCAATTTCCCCAGTCCCTCCTTTAGGACCCCTTGAACCTCCCCACAGTCTAACGATGGAAATGTTATCCTTGGCAAAGCTGGTGCCTCTTCAGTAGAGGGTATTAATCACATTTAAATATCATCTCTGTCTATATGGATAACTTAGCTACTAAATGAATGTTGATATACACACTTTTTGGAACATGACAGATACTAATTACTGGGTAGGATGCTCCTTGAGGGCCAGAAGCACATGACTCCTCAGCATCCAGGTCTCTCCACTCAGGGCAAGCTCATGGCAAATGCTGAATTGATTCATAATGTCTCCGAGGCCTCTCCCTCCTCGGCCACAGCCTGGCACATAATAGGACTTCAACAAGTATTTACTGCCCAACTGCCCCACTGTGTACAAACTTGCCCCACTGTGTGTCAAACCAGTTTGACGCCCACCTCTCCAGCTACCTAGCTCCCTGACCCCAGCTGCTGTCCCTCCAGCTTATCCTTACCCGCTTCCAATGACATGACCTACAGGTCAGCCGTTTGCTTCAAACCTGCCATGGTCCCCTGGTGCTAAAAATCCAATCCAAATTCTGAGACTAGCATGGGGGTCCTCATTCTAACCTCATTCTGGGAATAAGAAAATGACCAAAAGAAACATGTTTCCTCAAAGCACACAAAAGATAATAAATACAAGAAGTTATCCCTTTAAAAGTTAACCAAAGCTGTTAAAAACACAACTCCTTGTATTTTTATAACCTCCTGAGGTTTTCAAAACAGTTGTCCATCAAAACGATTCACTCCCTCTTCCCTCCACATCCAGTGAAGAAGAAAGGCCAGGGATTACTGTCCTCGATATTAATGATGGGGAAGTGACTTCTCCAAGTAACACAGTTGGTTCATATCATGGCCAGAGCCAAATTCTAACCTCAAGAATCACAATCCAGAGCTGTTGTTGTCCTCGGGTCAGTTCATCTCATTAATGGACCAGCTTGTGGACTTGGATGTAAAAACACAACATGTAACTCTCACTCACTGTCTGCTAATGCTGCTGTCTTCTCCTCAGCAGCACTTTCCACCCTCTGAAAATATGGATTTGTTTACTTTGCTGTCGGTCACGCTTCGTAGACTGCAAGCAATATAAGGCCATGACTTTGCCTGTCTCCTTCCTCACTCTGTCCCCTATAGAACATAGCATACACACTTGACTGTGAAAAGAAAAGGCGATTTGGAGTCAGAACCAACACTGACTCTCTCCACTTTCAGTTACCAGAAGCCTAACCATGGACAAATCATTTAACATCTCCAAGGCTCAAACTCTTCATCCTTAAAATCCGAATAATAACACTCACGTTCCAGTATGTTTGAAAAAAGTTTAAAAAAAAAAAAAAAGAATATTCGCCAGATAATCAGTCAATAAATGCCAGCTTCTCCCTTTCTCTACCAGTCCCCAATTATGCTTCCTTCATTCGCCACCCACCCCCAAATTGCTCCTTCTATCAATTACCCATCCTTGCCTGTAGTATTTAGGATCACAAATATGCCCTTCTCCATTTCTGAGTGTCAGTCCCTCCCACATATGCCTTCTGAGGCAGGTGTCTACAACTGGGACCCAGGCAGAGCTCACAGCTGGAGCCAACCACATTTTCATGTCTGCCAAGCTTTGACCTACTTCCCAGCCAGACCAAAGCAGGTGATGCTTAGTGATTCAGCAAGGTATTTTTTTTTTCAAGTCACCTTAAACATGGGACATAACACAGAATTATGTACTCACAGAGCTCAGAGCTAAAGGGTCTACAAAGCCCATACCATCATATCTAACTCTTATTTGATAGATATGGAATCTGTGTTCTGGAGAATGAAAGTGTCTTAGCCAAAAACAAACTCTGAAATTCCCCAAAGATCAGAAACAGCATGACTCCAATTATATCCTAAGAAAGGGCCCTGACTTGCCTACACTTTCCCTCATCTCAGAAATAATTCCTTATGTCTCAGAGCTTAGATCCTTCTTGATTCCATTCTGGACAAATATATTCTCTACTACGATGGAAATGTATTCGCTATATGATGGAAAATTTTTCTAATTTCCAGTTCCATGAAGTACAGTTTACATACCTAGAAATAAAACTGCAAATGTTTTAAATCATAAGAGATGAAATATGAACAATGGGATCTTAGAAGCAAGAAGATATGGTGTCTAGACTTGGTTCTGCCACTAACTACTTACATGACCTTGAGAGAGTACTTCTCCCCTCCAGGTCACCTTTTTCTCATAGACTATTGGACCAGATCCTCTACAAGCTGCAATATGCTATTTCTATGTGTCTCATCATCACCTTTGATACAATATTATCACCCACTATCCAAAATAATTAGACTGCAACTCATTAAGCTCAGAATTTTTCCATAGTGCAACTGGGTACATATTGTTTAGCATATGATCCATGTTCATCAATGAATTGTAAAGCTTTTCAAAGACAAGGACCCCATTTATGTAACTATGTCACACAGACTTTGTAAATATCTTAGATAAATGTTACCAGACTAAAGTTTTATAGTAACGCAATGCTGTAGGATGACAATAAAATAATAAGACAGTCTTCTCATTATATCAAAACTTAGTCTTCTCATGACCGTGGATTTCTTCACAGTGGTCTCTTTGTTCTAATAATCTCGCCTTTCCTCAAATCCCTGCCTTATAAATCATGTGTTGAAGCAGTTGTAGATCTTACAGAATATTCTTAATGAGAGTACCTCTTTGATTTTTGAGAATAACTCTGATTTTTCCGACAGTCCCTCATAGATAATACCAGTGAATAAGGGAGGTGATCCAGGTCTAGGTGGTCATGTTAAATAGTACTTAACCAAGATAACTATTACATAAACTTTTGAGGTGATAAAGAGCATGGTGAGCATAAGTCACAGAGCCTCAGCTGACCCCAGAGAACTCATTCGAAGAGGGTGACACTCAGTGGATCTCCAGATAGTACCAGGTTTGCTGTAAGTCACACTATAGCTTCCTACAGCTGCCAAGAAAACTCAAGGTGTTGATTCAGAAGTGGTACTTCTCTCCATCTTCCTACTGCTCCTTTCAAAAAAAAAGTAATAAAATGTGAGGTGATCCCTATTAGAATCCAACCATAGTTATTGGAATATGTCCTCAAAGAAGATAACACAGGATTCCCAGTTTTCTTTCCCAACTAACTACTCATAAAATAAATTAATGAAAAGCCCATGTGCATTAAAATGTTTATAACAGTGTTAGTTGTAAGAGCAGATTATTGGCAACAATTCATATCCAAAAACATGTGGATGGCTAAATTTCAAAATAGTAATCCACTCAATGGAATATGAGAATGGCCGTTAAAAATATGAGAATTACAAAATAATCTGAAAATTTTTGTGAATATTCAATGGGGAAAAAAAGCAAACAAAACTGCTTAGTAAGAATATATAAAGAAAATAGTGAACAATATTTTAATAACATACCTTCTTCTGAATAATTATGATAACCTAGTGGCATGACTCAGGACTCCTCCATGAGATCCTGGAAATATCTGAGCTATGATAAAGACATAGTGATTTAAATAGAAGAAGGCAATCAGAAACTCCAGAGGAAAAAAAAACAAAAGAGAGCATGGGAAATCATGAACTAAATTTGAAACCAGTCTAAAATAAAAGAAAAAGTTGATGGAACTTCAACAAAAAACAAAGAACAGATTATAAGCAGGCAAGAGAACAATTAGAAAGACAGAAGATACACAGTATATGGTAGAAAATAGTTAGTTTGTGTCTCCCAACCAAAATACAACCTTAAATTCTAAAAAATAAAAACCAAAAAATATTATTTATGTATATATTATATATTATACATATACACACATATGCATGTGCAAGAAGCTCATTATATAACTAAAACAAACAAAAACCTTCAATAAGTTTAAACAAATAGAGGAGAATTGGAAGGATCTGTTAGATTTTGATACTAAGGGAAAGTTCATTCCCCTATAAGTAGCTTAAAGGTGGTGACCTCAGAACCCTAGAAAAGGAAATGAAACCACAGCACATGAGTTAGCCCTGTATTGAGCAATATTTGCCTAGAAATCATAATGTAAATATTGATTGTTTTCAGCTTTTGAAATCAAGCCACAGACAGCACAGAAGACTCAGTTATGGCTATAAACCTTATATAACTCCATGTACACATGTATCCATTACAACCACTGTTAATGCAGAAGGGAACATAACACATAGCTGACAAATTATAAAACCAATAACTTAAAAGCTAAAGAAATAAGAATATTATTTTAAAATATGACAATAACCACTAGAAAGATTAAAAACAAAATGGTTACAGGTAGAGAATGGGATTGGGGTAGGGGGAGACGGGACAAAAAATTATTTTTTTATAAATGCTTCTCTATTATTTCACTTTATTTTTACTATGAACATTTATTTTAACATCCTTTAAAATTTTTAAAAATGAAGAAAATAATATTTCAAAGGAAAATGGCATAGCTGCAAATAGCATGACCCAGAGGTCACGAAAGTCAAATGTGAAGGGGCTGTCTTGGGAAAACCATCACAAAATGTCACTCTTGTGGCAATCACTAAGTGTACAACGAGGTCCCCTTTTTAAGTCACTTTTGCCCCCTTTTAAAAAAATCTCCTTCCGCTTCTCTCCCCAAGCTTTTTAACTCTCTCCTAACAACCTCCTATAAAAATCTTGAACGACAATCTTCACCGGCTTCAAAATAAAGACAGTCCCTAACGAAAACTTGAAAATGTAAAGAATCCCTGAGGAAACCCCAAAATCAACAGACAGCTCAGCCTGCGCACGCCTGTGGCCTAGAAGCACTCGGAGGCAGGAGAGTGCAGCTATAATTAGCTGCTTCTGGGCAGACAACAAGGACTCCTGTTCCCTGGAAAGGAGGTAATTAAAGGAGGCAGATTTAGGCCTGAGGTGGTAAGTCTCAAAGAACTGTGCTCCAGGCAATCCCAACCTGCACCCTGAACGAGGAAATAGAAACCCGCAGGCCTGACACTCCATTCCTAAACCATTTTTAATTCTTCTCTCTGGTTTCTAAAACCAGGGGAATGCTGCCATCAGCCCGATCACTTCTATTTTTCCGTCACCTAAGACCCATTTACTGGGCGCCCACTCTGTGCCAGGCATTGTGCTCAGTTCCATAAGGAGGGCAGAGGCGAATGAGACCCGAACCTGCCCTCACAGAACTGACAGGGGAGATAGGCATAAACCCATAGTTCTCATCACTAGGGAAGAAACAATCCATATCAAGAGAGAAGGATGGAAAGAGGCCACTGCCTGCTGGAATGCCTGGGGAGGCCATGCAAAAGCTTAACTGGAACAAATGAAAATAATACAAACATGTGACGGTGAGGTGGCTTTCTACAAGGTGAAAATTACACGAGCAAAGGCACAAACCGGGAGGAAAAGAGAGTCATCCACTGTGGGTAGAACAAGGGCAAGTAAAGAAGATTAATGCGAATGGCTCTCATTTATCGGGTGCCCCCCACATGCCAGCACAGACTCTTCGTAGGCTTTCTCTCCAACCCCTGCAACCATCCTACCGGGTAAGAATATTTTTCCTCCATTTTACAATGGGGAGAAACAACATTCCCAAGATCACAGAACTGTAAAGTGACAAAGTACAAACTGTAAAGTACAAACTCAAAATCAGGCCATTTTGGCTCTAAAACCCAACCCTTTTTTCCCTGTGCCACCAAAAGGAGTAGAAAAAGAAAGCATCTCTGCAATCGAGGCTAAGGAGATACGCCAGTGACCAGGGGCAAACATTTCTCAGAACAGCACTCTCGAGGGCTCCCACTTTAGGAATTCCCAAACTTCAGAGTGCTCCTGTACCTGTGTTTTAATGACTCCCTCTCATAATGTCCAACATATTAGCTGTCACCATCACAGCATTTGGAGCCTTTCAGAACCTGGGCACTGATGTGGCATTCATCTCCCAGGATTTCACACTTTGTAGGGTCCTTGCTGTCTTAAGTAGGAAAAGATCACACAGCACGACCCACCAAAAACCCACAGGTCTGAGCTCTGTCGCCATGAGCCTAGGGAGTCAGGAGCTCCAGCTTCAGGCTCATGTCACATCTCAGCATCTGTCTTCCTGAGACCCTCTAAACACAGCCAGGCTTCTTCAGGTGAGTGGTCTGGGGCAATAGCTCTATCTAACACGTCTCTCAAAACACTGCACGGGGAGGTCTGCCTTCTGCAGCTCTGTGTCCATCTGCTTTTTTCCCCTGACTATCCAACAAAAAATACCTTTCCGCATAAACTTGACAAGACTGACACCTTCTCCGTTTGGGAAGGAGAAGAGGCCCAAGGGAAGAGAGGTTTCAAATAGGACTGAATCACATCCTTGTCATGAAAAAAAGATTTGAGATTTAACTCAGCTAAGAGATGGGCCAATTTCCCCATTACAAGTGGCAACTCCATGATTTAGGGATGCTGTTTTGCTATTTTGTAAAAAAAAAAAAAAAAAGTTTATAGTTTAACTGAGAAAAGAGTCTAAGGATTGTCCTTCCTACATCACATTCATTGATCATTTTCTCTTACCTCAGCCCTTCTTGTAGACACATGAACACTCCTAGCCCTTTACTTGGACAGCATGACATCTGAACCAAGGTTGATACTGAGATCTGCTACTTAAATATAGTTGTGTGCTGCATGCCTTGGCCTTTGTTCATAAGTTTACTACACGTTAGCAAGTGTTCACCTGGCTATCAGCTACCACCCAGATACTTCCATGAGAATTTTCTAGGAACTCTTCAAAACTTTCTAGATCATCAATGTAAGGGTACTTTCTAGATATTCTCTCACCTATCCTTAATGACCTTCTACTCTCCTAGGAGGTAAGAAATAACTTACTTTGGGGATGAGCCTATGAAGGCAGACAAGAAAAGTCCTTAACTCACACATCTGGCAAAAACATACTGAGTAATTAGTAGACATGGGCACAATGCTGTGTGAAGTGCCTGGAAACAGAGCTGAATAACACCTGGAGGCTGCTCTCAAACGAATCAGCTTAATGAGAGGACACAGACAAGCAAATTATTAAACAAGTGCTGGCACAGCAAAAAACATGCCATCCACTGATTCCCAGGCTCCTCGTCGGCAGCAACGCGTATTTCCCACAAGCCCGCATTCCTGGACTGTTCTCACAGAATGCCAAAACACGGTCTTCAATTCTCTCAGCACTGCAACCAGCTAGAAGTGGTGGGAGGAAAGTAAAGTACCTGATAGGTAGTAATACACAGTGAAATCTACTTCATGCTAAAGGGGGAAGCAGGGAGAGAGAGATAAAATGGAACTTTTTCCAAGACCTTCAAGTCACTTCTCTTCCTGGGCTTCCAATTACTAGAAGGTACCAGATAGACCAAGAGAGACCAAAGTACTGGTAATTTCCCAGCTCTTTCTGGCTCCACACACCAAGGCACTGAATCTAAGTCCTCCAGCTTTGTCAAGATCAAGGAGAGCAAAGAGATATGCAACCCTTCCACCCCTCAAACTCACTGAGATAACCAATTCTCATCCACGCTCTTATCTCACAGCTCCCTCTTCCTGGCAGACCCCTGCCCACCCCTTCTGGCTCATTCATGCTCATCCTTAGAGGTCTGTTAGCAGCAGCCATAGCAGCCACACAGCGAATGCTCACGGAATTAGAGAAGGCACTTCTATTCTTTCTCCACCACCCTGCAAAAACTGGTTTGACAGATCTCTATTAACTTTAGGAAGCAGTTCAAGAGACACTCTTCAACTCCTTATCATCCAAGGCCCGCCACACTAGAGCCCGACTTGCCTTCCCAGCATACGGCTTAATGTGCTTAACCTGAAGGAGTCTACACATCCTTCAAAGCCCAGTTCAAGTTCAATATTAAAAGAGCACAATTTCCTGCTCATAGAACTCACCCCTTCTTCTAAGCTCCCAAGGCACACTCTTATCACCTGCCCCACACTGGCTGGTCTTGGATAGTTTATCTTTTGATGGGTGCATGTCCCCTGACCCCTAGTGAATGGGGAGTTCCCTGCAGGCAGGTCCTTATGCCCAGAACACCCAAGAGCCTAACAGTCACGGCACATCGCAGGCACTCAGCAAGCATCAAAGCACAGCTCTCATGGCTGGAAGTAGGCCATACAAAAATCAAAAACCACGCCTCACCAGTGCCCAATCTGCTCATTTTTACTTAATGTACTTTCTATTGTTTTGTGACTGGATCCTCCAGTCAGAACATCTTAGTCAGTTAAATCCTCATCTGACAGTCTCCCACCAAGCAGCACACGGCCTCTCTTTGAATACCTCCAAGGACCAGAAATCTTCCCCCACTCAAAACAATTTTGGGATATCTCTAACAACATGTCCTTAAATACTGAGTTCAATCTATCTCCATGGGTGTTTTGGTTAAATCCTTAGGAAGGGCAGGTGGGGGGCGGGGCAAGCACAGAACCAGCTGAGGAAGCAATGTCGCATGACAGCTAAGATCTGGACTTTGAAATCAAGTAGAACTGGGTTCATATCCCAGCCCGCCACTTGGAGAAAGGCTTTGAACCTCCCTAGGCCTCACATGGCTGTTAAAGGAGTAACAGAAATATAACTCAGGCTAAGTGTCGAGCACAATGAGCACTCCATAAATGGCAGCTATCATGGCAATCAGTTCTATTCCTGTCTCCCATTCCAGCTTGCCACGTAAACAGAGTGCTGATCACACCCCTGGCCTCTCCATGGTGTCTGTACACCTGTCGATGTCTTTGCAAAGCCTCAGCCAACATCCTATTCTGTTTGCCGCTGGCTGGCACGAAGGAAAGCACGGTCTGACCAGGCTTCCCATTCAAAACACTGGCATTGAGAAGACAGTGGACAAACAGAGAAAAGGCAGATTATTTTGCTACTGCCTGTAAGGGTACCGTCCACCACTCTACAAAGGTGACAGAGGACACCAGATGCCACAGCAGCTGCCTCAGTCACTGGGAGCTGTCGACACTGCTCAAGCATCTCCAATCATAGCCCCAAAAACAGACACCAAGAAGGAGGGCAAAGGTGGAGAGGGAATGGGAGGAATAGCGCGTGACTTGGTGACTGTTCTCTACAGTCAGGCTGCCAAGTCACTCACCACATTGTGACACATCTGCCTCAGAGCACCAAGGGCAAGGGTGCAACCTCTTCGCCCAGTTCCACTTCCTACCCTTTTGTAGGCTGGCAAGCAGTTCAGGGTGCTGAGAAGTGTGTTCTCAAGCAAAAGACATGGGATCCAGTCCTGGCTGTGCACTAAAATCTGTGACCTTGGGAGGCTGAGTGACCTTCTTCAATTATACAGCAGGATACTGGCCTAGACTGCTGGATCTTTAACCAGGGATGCCTGAGAGAAACACTTGGGGAATTCTTCCTAAGTACCTGTGACCTAGCCTATCTCTCAGAGATTAAGATTGGAGGGTTAGGGATAGGGGGTATGAATATATTTTTTAAATTCTCTGGCTTATTCTGACGGTTAAGAATCATTGGACTTAAAGACCCACACATCCCCTTCAGCTGAGACCACCATGCATCGCGTTAGGTCTGGCACACAACAGATACTAAAATGTTTCCTCTTTTCACTGCACTATCACATCTATCCCCTGCCAAAAGCAACGGCAGCCACACAGGCTCCACTAGGAAAGATGGCAGCAGGTGCCATATGGAAAACAAATTGCGCAGGCCTATCGGGCCCATTTCTGAATTTAAAAACACCCATGGTCCATTACCAATGGAAAGAATGGGAAGGGGATCCCTGTAAATATGTACATGCCCAAAAGAGCAGAGCTAAGCTCTAGAGCAGTGCTTCCCAAACCTTACTGTGCATAGGTAAGCCCCACATCACTTGAAGGACTTGTTGAGATGCGGATTCTGGGGTGGGGCTGAGATTCTTCATTTTTAAAAAGTCTCCTGTGATACTGAAGCTACTGGCCCAAGAAACAAACCTTTAAATAGCAATGTTCTGAGCACAGTCATTTTGAAGGGGTAAATTTGCCCACAAATTTTCTGGGCAGCTACTATATGCCTCTCAGGCACTGTGCTGGGGCTAGAAAGACAAAGATAAACAGGACACAAGAAAGAGACAGTCCAGCATATATTCACAATAAAACATGCTTTAAATTCTATATCAGAGGCATAGCCAAGGTGCCATGAGCACTCCAGCAAGAAGCCATTTATAATATTTGGAAGCATGAAACAGAAAACCATGAGGAACAGTGAGGAGGTACTTACATTATGGAGGAGAACAATTAGAAAATAGTAGGTACAACATGGTCCCATGTGAAGGCAAAAACCAGGTCAGCAAACTCTATCTTTATGACCCATAAGCCAGGATCCTGGTTTTTATATTTTTAAGTTTAAAGAAAAGAAGAAGAATGTATGACACAGACTGTAAGGCCCGCAGAGCCTAAAATATTTACTATCTGGCCCTTTACAGAAAATATTTTCTGATCCCTAGGCTAGAAAGATAGAGAGATACACAGATATAATTATACATCAAATTTCATGTTGGTTATTGCAAGTGGCTACAGGTGGTTTTTATTTTCTTCTCTATGATTTTCCATATGTTCCTAATATTCTTTGGTGTCTGTGAGTTATTTTGAAATTAAGGGTTAAAAAAGTTCTTGTCCTTTGAGTAAGCAATTTTATGTCCTAGTAATCTATCTTAGAAAATAATCAGACGCAGATAAAGAATTTGATAAAAAGGATGGTCATCACAGTGCAATTTACAATAATGAAAAATTAGAAATTCAAACGTCAGCTACCAAAAATAGATGATTAAAAAATTATAGTATATTCCTAAGATGGAATAATATTCATTTGTCAAAAACTACACGTATGAAGAATTCCTAGTGCCATGAGACGATGCTCACATTCTTTTATTTGGTGAAATGGCAATATGCAAAAACTGTATATACAATGAGAGAAGTCAGTAAAATGCAAATGTGCAAAAAATAATTAAAGGAACTACTCAAGAATATTAAAACCATAAACGGTGTGTGTATCTAGATAGTGGATTTACAAGTGATTCTCATTTCCTTCTTTATTTGGTTCTCTATATTTGAAATATTTTATTATGAGCTTTACTACTCTTAGAACAATACCACATACACTGTAATAAAATTTGGGTTTATTTTTGCTTTCAATTCTTTCTAAGGGATTGAGAGGACACTCAAGAGGAAGAGACATCTGTGCTGTATTTTGAGAGATGAGCAGGCTTTACCAGAGAGAAACGAAGGGCCCTTGGGCCAACGGGAAAGCACATGCCAAGACTCACAAGCGTGCAAGATGATGTGACCAATAACACACTCAGGGTAGCTAAAACATAGAGTGTGACGGGCAGGGGATGGCAGGAGACAATCCTGGAACCGAGGCAAGGTCAGATGATGGCAAGGTGAAGGTGTGCAAGTGAAAGGATTTTACCTACAGGCTGTAGGAGATGGTGAGTGAGAAGGCAGGAGGAAGCTGGAGGAGAGATACTTTCCCTAAAGCAGAGTCGGGGACCACCACAAAAGCCCGTACTGGGCAAGAGAACTGACAGGTAAGTGTCTTCCACGCAGTCACAAAACAGTTCTCCTTAATTTTCTCCTAACAGGGTTATGCATATATTTGTGCACAGGAATAAAATTAATTGGGAAATCAAACCAACACGTTCTTATTGTTCCAGGCATTGCTAGAGGGCCATTCTGATTTCCTCCTAAAAGTAGATCCACCAACTTGCTACATTCCGATCATTAGACACAGGTGCCAAGCAAAGGAGGACAAGGCCTGCAGGTGCCATTGTCTGCTCAATGGACCCAAGGCGGGAAGGATGAGTCTGAGTAGAAAGCAGGGAAAGGAAGAAGAAAAAAGCCTTACATGTGGAGGACAAGACAGAGGGCTGTCTGTCAGAGGTACACGTGTAAGGGCCAGGATGGTCATTTCTCCAGCCAGAGGTCATGCTCTTAGAGGATGGAATAGGCTGCAGAGAGGCTGTGCTGAAGTCCCCTCCGTGCTAGATTACTGGCAAGGTGAGAAATGGGGTTCTCGTAAACCAGAAGGAATGCTGCTGGCAGGAGACACTCAGACCTGCTCAAGAGGGCTTTAAATGGAAATATCGGAGCAAAGTAGGAAACTGTAAGAACTGAGCAACACATTGGGCAAACAAGTGTTTCCAAGATACAGCCACTCCAGGAGGGCAGGGGCTCTGGAATCACAGGGGAAACCAAGGGAGATACACCAGCCTGGACAGCCTTCTAAGCTCCCAGTGGCACAGAGGCCAAAGCAAGAAATGAGGTCGAGAGCTGAGGCAGGAGCCTGGGAGGAGAGTACAGTGCTAAGATGGAGGACTGCCTATCAGAGGGGTACACGTAAAAGCCAGAGAAGGAACCTCTACTCTGAAGATAGAGGCAACCTAAAAGGAGGCCACTGTGGAAGCTTCAGCACAGGCTTCAGGGGTGGACCTGGGGGTCAGCGTGCTTCCATGATTCATGAGGAATGCAGAGAATTGAAGCTATGTAGGGCCCACATAAAGCCTTTCAAAAATGTCTCTCTTTTTCTTTCTTTGTGACCAAACATGTCTTGATGTCCACAGAGCCACTGATGGGCAGCTCTGCTGCTGGAGCACTTCCTCTGCGTGCTGTACACACACCCCCGTACGAGACTTTACCCGTTGCCCCAATTTGGTTTGCATGTCTGTTTCCTGTGCAGACCACAACCTCCTAGATGCTGAAACAGTGCCTTAGTCACCTGTGCCACCAGTCCTTGGAATGGCAGGCAATAAACACGGAAACAACAAACGCCCTACCTGCTGCATAAATCAGTTACGACTCTTCTCTTGCAAAAAGCAAATCGTCTGATGGATTCTCATTCACTAACCAACAGTGTGACCCACAGTTAAGGAAACTATAGAGGTAAGTGATTACAGGGGGTTTAATATCAGCAAAAAAAAAAAAGAAGAAAACAAGAAACAAGAAAAAGAAGAAGAACTCTGAGGTGGGCAGAAGACACACATTAGAAGAATGATACTGTATTGTCTTGAGTAGTGATCTGAAGAAAGGAATATTCTGAGGCCTTGGAAAGCAAAGAGTAGCCAGGTGCTCACAGTAGACCCTGGGCAACAGAGAAAAAAGACCAACGAAGATGTGAGGAGAAAGGCAAAACATGAGTGATCATCTAGAAGTACCAGTAGTGCCTCAGGAGGAGTGGAGAGTTAAGACTGCCAGAGAAAAGGGAGGAGGAGCTGAAGGGAGGAGGCTGTGAAGAGCATGAGGCACTTCCTGTGAGCCTGTGGTGCACTTACTGGGGACAGACTTCCCAAGGTGCCTTGCTCTACCCACCTGTGAACTGAGCTAAATCCCTAAGGTCTCTCCTAGCACAGGCTGGCTATGAAGCGAGGAGAGAGCCTGGACACCCTGGAGCTCCATTCACTGCCCTGACACCCCCGTCTCAGTGAGACCACAGGAGCCTCACTCTTCTTGCACTTGTTAACCAAGGGTGCTGCAATGTCTGCCCCGTCAGAGCCCCCGGGCTCACCTGTTTCTAAAGGAATGAAATGAATAGCATGTGCACTGAACTGGCCTCAGTTCGGCAACATTTTCATGGACTCTTATACCTCACGCACTCGTCACACAGTCCCATCCTCCCAGCATCCCTGACCCTCCTCCAGCAGCAGCTGTCACAGTCCTCCCAGGGATGACTCCCTGGACTCCTGTGGGCAGCTCTATCTCCGTCCCTCATTCTTCTCCAGCTCTTTGGTTCCTCCCAATAATATGAGCACATGCAATTCTCTGGCATTTTGTAACCATGAAGTGCCTTCCCAAAGACAAGTATTTTAATCCTTAATTCAAATTTAATAGGTAACATCTGCACTTCCATTTTACAGATGAAGAAACTGAGGCTTAAGGAAGACATTATTTTCATCTTCCCCAGTACCACCCCAACTTCTAGGCAGGCCTCTCGCAGCTCCTAAACCAATCAAGAAAGATACAGCAGTCATAGCTAGTCTTTTCTAATCTAATCCCTTTGCTGCTAAATAAACCCAGTAATCAAGGTGTCGAGGTCAATCACATCACTGTCTTTCACCCTCCTGTGCTGGCTGGCGCAAGGTGCAGAACCGGGAACGTGCCTCAAGGCCCCAGTGAAAAGCAGATGCCGTCACCTTGGCCAGATACCCTAGTTACGCTGGCACCCACCTCACTTCAACCAGCCCTCCCTCCCAGTCCTGGGGGCTCTCTACTGAAGAGGACCCTGACATGGGAGTGAAGACATCTCTCCTACATTTCAAGCAAGGCTTTCTCTGGGCTGGCCAGCCCAGACAACCATCAGTGGACAAACCCCAGGCCTGCCGCCCCTTCCAACACCAAGCCATGGGCCACCCAGCCCCTTCTACTGGCCCCCACCTCAGATGCATTCCCCATCAACCCAAAACTTGTAGCTGGTAGACAGGCTCCTACCTTTTTCCAATTTCCATCCTTCCGCTTGTTCATTATGGTCTCCTATTACTAGACTAAGTTGACTGGCTTCAAATTACAGCTCAGAGAGGTCAAGTGACCTGACTAAGACCACACAGCTAATAAGTGGCAGAACTGGGACTTGAACTCAGCTTTTCTAATTCCAAGCCATGTGTGTTTGTTCCACTAATCCCAGTTTCTGTCCATTGCAATGTTCAGGAAGCCACCTACACATAAGATGGTGGGGATCACATCTTCTTCTCTTCAATAATAATGATTGCGACAAGAGCTAACATTCACAGAGTGTGCACTGAGGGCTAGGTACATGCTCAACAATTTACCTTCAGCACTAGGAGGTGTTTCTGTCCTCATTTTCAGGTGAGAAAATGAAAAAGTAATTTACTCAAGTTCTGACTAACTGAAGCCCACGCTTTCAGACTACCACAGTGCTATACCACCTCCAGTTCAAATGCAATTCCTGGTATAGAGCAGTGGTCAAAAATGTGGGTTAACTGAATAAGAAAATGTAGTTTGAGACAACCAAATGGGAAGTGCTGGAAAACAAGTCTGTGACCAGATCAGACAAAGCTGGTGAATGTTAGCTATCACTCTGCAGTAGAACTAAAAATAATATTGTTCCTAGACAGTCTCCAGTGACAGCGTGGAACAGACTGCAAGTCAGAATCCCTGGTTTTGACTCTAGTTTTGCTCCTGACAGCTGTGTGACTCTCGACAAGTCCTTCTCACCTATCTTGGGTCTCATTTCCCCATCTATAACAAAAAAAAAAAAAGATCAAGCAATTGGACTAGGTCAGTGGTTCCCATCTGCATGGGCACCATCCAAGAGCTTGTCAGAAATGCAAGTTCACGATCTACTGCATCAGAGTTTCTGGAATGGAGTCCAGAAAACCCTCCAAGATGACTCTGATGCTCCTTCAAGTTTGAGAACTACTAGATTAGATGATCTTTACAATCATTCCAGTTCTACCTTTCTGAGAACCTTATGCTTCTTCAATGCAGCATCATCAAACTCCTCACAACTCTGCCCCTCTGATTTCAATCTGGCGTGAACTTAAGTCAATGGGCTCTCTCATCTGGGTTTGTCTGACACTTCCTCCTGTGATTAATACAGTTTACTCCACTACACTTCTTTTTTCCATTTACCACCTCAGCGGTATGCATTCTGTCACTATATTAAAAAATACACGTGAAAACATTAGCAAAGAAGCCACGCCATAAGCACTATGGCATCCTGGCACCATCTTTTAAAAAACTGGAAAGGGGGTTTATCCCTGAGGCAAGTCAGTAAGGAACCACCATTTAATCTGTGCCTTTCTAATCTCAGTAATCTTTTCAGTACAAACCACCTGAAGGAATGAGAGAACATTTGTTTTATACTCCAATGACATATGTAGATGAAACAAATCATTTCATCCTTAGTCATTATATGTCAAAAAAAAAAATCCAGATAAACCTTCCAAATATGAAAATACATCCCAAAGAATACTATTTTCTATGTGCAGACTATCAACAAATAATCTCTGTGTAGCTCATTGCCGCAATCTTAAAATATCACCTGAGAGTCTACTGTGGAATATGAATGAATGAATGAATGAATGAATGAATGAATGGGAGGGGACCTTCTCAGTGCTGGTACTGGGGTATGTAGAGATGAGGTGATTAAAATCCTGTTCTAAAGGAATTAAGTTGAGTATAGTGTGGGTGATGTCAAATCTATCAACCCATCCATGCATCCATGCAACTGTCCATCCATTCAACAAGTACTCGCTGTGTGTCTGCCATATTCCAGGCAGAAATAAATGTCTTCAAGAAGTTAAAATCCCAAAAGATGATAGGCACATAGATAACTACAATAGAAGGTAGAAAGTGCTCAGTTTCATGCAAGCACTATAGATAACAGGCAATGGGAGAGTATAGAGGAAGTAATTATTTCCTGCTTAGGGGCACTGTGTGAAAATCAAGGTCTGCTTCCTGGAGGAGGTGCTGGACCTTGAAGATCAATTCAGAATCAAACAGGTGATGATGGCAGAGAACAGCAGTCCAACCTGAGGATATGATGTGACAAAGGCAAGAATGAGAGAAAACAATGGAAATAAGGTTCCAAAAATCCATTGGTCCCATTCAAAAAGACCACGAATGTCAGGGGAAAAAGGGATATACATGGAACAATAAATAGATCAGTGGTTGCCAGGGGCTGGGGTAGAGGAGGAAGAGATAAATAGGTAGATGACAGAGGACTTTTAGAACAGTGGAAATACTCTGTATGATACAGTGATGGATACATGTCATATATTCGTCCAAATCCGTAGACTATACAACACAAAAAGTGATAATGATGTGTCAATCCATGTAGATTTATTAATGGTGACAAATGTACCACTCTGGTAGGGTATGTTGACAATGGAGGAAGTTATGCATTTGCAGGGGCAGGAGGGATATGAGAAATCTCTGTACCTTCCTCTCAATTTTGCTGTGAACCTAAAACTGCTCTTAAAAAATAAAGTCTAACCCTAATGCTAACCCTAACTCTAAAAATGAAGATTATACAGAGGGTTTACTTCTCCAAGGTTCTGCCACTGCCTTCACTGCCCTCAGCTTCTCCCTCCCCACTGGAGACGGTTGCCTCCTTCTTTCCTGGCACAGACCACGCTGTGCACCTGCTCGCCTCATCTGGCTTCCCTGTTCCCGTGCCTTCTCAGCTGCCTCATCCACGGCTCCCTCGCAGTATCAGTGCCTGACGCAGGCTTAACTGTACTTACTATGCCATGTCTTTACACTACTGTTTTCTGTAATTTATAAAACACATACTGCCCACGACTTTGTATTTTTAATTCTTGTAAGAAGTTTTGAGATCCAATTTGTGTGAAAGTCAGACTGCAACATAATGTAGTATTGTATGATAAAAGCTTCCAAGAATAAAAACAGACAGTATATCCTGCTTAACAGATGAGGAAAACTGAGGTGTATAGCAGAAGAGCCTGAATCCAAACTCAGCTCTTTCAGAGTCCCTGGCTGTCGCTTACACATCCATTCAACAACAGGGACAGAATCAGGGCACTTCCACAATTCTTTTTTGACCTGCTCTGGGCTTCCAGCTTCGCCCTACATTGTCACTCCCCATTTCAGGGTCCCAGTCTCCTCCCTGGAAAGCAAGGAGGCTGGATTGTGGTGATTGATTTTTAAGCCCTGCTTTGTCAGAGCCCTTTCCGAAAAAAAAGAAAAAGCAGAGGAGAGCTAGAAGGTGGGTCCCTTTGTGTCCCACTTCATCCACAGCCACTTCGGTTTATTCATTCGACATTACAGATCATAACAGGCTTCACTATAAATAATCCTTCCCCAGCTTGTGTGTGTGTGAGAGAGAGAGAGAGAGAGACAGACAGACAGACAGACAGACAGACAGAGACAGAGAAAGAGAGAGACAGACAGAAAGAGAGAGAGAGAGAGAGAGAGAGAGAGAGAGAGAGAGAAAGAAAGAAAGAAAGAAAGAAAGAAAGAAAAAAAGAAAGAAAGAAAGAAAGAAAGAAAGAAAGAAAGAAAACCTGAAAGTTTTAAAGCCACAGAGATATAACAACTAAATTTTTTTTTAATTCAACAAATATTTACAGAGCACCTTCTCCCTGCCAGGTTCTGTGCTAGGGCTGAGGATACAATGAGAACAAATCATGCATGGTCCCTGAATCCCTGGAGCTCCTATGCTTGTGAGGCGGACAGACTGTAGAATTACAATGGGGGTAAATGACAGGCATAAAATGTCGAGTGCTAGAGCCATACAACAGAGAGGAAACAAACCAGCTTTGGGGTAAGGATCTGGGTGGGGAAGGAGAGGCAGCAAAGTTTGAAGACTGACGAGAAATCAATCAGTCAGAGGGACCAATGCGGAACCCTGGACTGGATTCTGGAAAAGAAAGAGAATGTTGATGGGAAAACTGATAATACCCAAATAGAGTGTGGAGTTTATAGTAATGGTCCAACGTCAATTTCTTAGTTTTGACAAATTTACCATGGTAACGTTAAATGTCAAAAATAAGGGAAACTGAGTAAATTGTGTGTGAAAATTCTCTATGCGATCTTTATTATTTTCGATAAACCTAAAATCATTTCAAAATTAAAAATTCATTTTAAAAGATGACAAAAAGAACCCGCTCATCTCTAATATCTTTCTCAAATCACAATTTTCTAACTCTTAAAGGACAGCACATAATAACAGCAGCTAATAGTTAAGGTGGGCTTACCATGTGTCAGGCTTGGTTCTAAGGCCTTGATACGTACTAATTTGTTTAATCCTCATAACATGGAAATAAGTTATTTTATTACTTCTATTTTATGGACGAGGCAACAGAGACCTAAAGAGATTGAGTAACAAGTTGAGGCATTAAATGGTAGAGGCAGGATGCAATCTAGTTCCAGAGCCCAGGCCCTTTAGCACTACACGTTTATATCAAAGCTTTCAAAAGGTTTCTGGATTTTTCAAGTAGGCATATATAACTGTTGAAATCCAAAGAACTAATCCCAAAGACTGAAAGGTGAGTGTACGTTTTATACAAAGAAGTAGCTAACTTTTGAAAATCTTTACTGGAGTGAAACCACACCTCACTGTCATTATCTCACTGCCTCTCCACATGTGAACAATATCTCTGGGCTTGTGCTGTGTCCTGTGCTCTCTGTCGCAGTATCTTTGCAGATTTGAACCACCAGCCCACATTCTGTCCTCTGGTCGCTCCTTGTCAGGCTGCCTGCTGACATTTTAAGACATCTCTAAAGGGTCTGTCTAGGTATATGGTGAAATGAAATATGCAGGCTCTTCAAAATAAGCTTAAGCTTTCCATGTGACAAGTTTTCCTAGATGCTCAAGAATCCATGCAGAGAACCTAACAGTGCATTGCTCATTTCTAGAAAGCAAAAAAAATCTCTCCGATTTATAATATTCCTCGCTGGCTATGGTTTCTACCTGGGTCAAGGAGAAATCAGAAAGCTTCTCGCCTCCACTGTGGGATGTTTGAGAGCTAGACTTGGTCTCATTTATTGAACAATATTTATTCAGTAAAGAAATGGTTCCAAAGAACAGACAGTCTCCTGGAAAGATGTACAGCTGGCCAGGACAGCCATTCTCCGATCTGCCCCACCTTTGTAGCCATTTGTCTGTCTTTGGAAGGTTTTGAAGCAGACACTCTGCATGGGCAGAGCCAGAAGGTCAAAAAGAATCCTCAAGAGATGAGGAGAAAGGGAGCTCTCCAGCAGAAGAATGCGAAAGGAAAATTTACAGTAGGGAGACTACAAGCAAAGAAGAGAGAAGCTAGAGTGGCAGAGAAGGAAATATAAGTGAAAACTAATAGGCAATATAAAGAAAATGAGTCCAGAAGAAGGCTGGGTACAGAAGAAGCAGTTTGCATTGAATGACTACTATGCATGGGCATAAAGCTTTGCTCATTGCACATTTCCTCATATTGCCAGGCTCAAAGATATGTATCTGATAGAATAATCCAGATTGACTCCCGCTTATGTTGACTTAGCAAGTGTTAACACTCACCATTTTTAGTTGAAAGGTCCCTAAGAGTACATCTAGCCTACACCTAACATTTCAAAGATAAACCGAGGCTCGGACAGGGAAAACCTTGTGCCCAGAGGTAAAACCTAAGTCTCCCCATTCCTTGCCTGTGCTCCTTTCTGTAAAGACATGGATATCAAGGTAGGTACTGAGAGAACACAGCCTTAGGTCAAATCTCCTATGGAATGGTGGACCAGAGGTATAGATTAGCCTTCATTTCATCTAGCATGTTCCATCTGCTGGTTACTACTAGAGGAGAAAATCGGTAGCACTATTTTAAATGAAGTAAATGACTTTTCAGGAAGATTATAAAAGGAGAGCTTGCCTTACATGAAAAGGATGATACAGATGAATAAGAATGAAAAATGACGCAGGTGATTCATCAGAATTTGAGAAGCTGGGGAAGAAGGATAGGTGGAGAAAATGGTATGTTATGGGGTAAGTGGAAACTAGATCTACTAGAATAAAGCAGTTCACAAAGGAGCCAAGACTCACTCTTAACAGAGATTGTGATTCACAAGCAGAGGCTCTGCCCCGGACAGTGTCAGAATACCTTACTTCTGCTGATGGGCAATCACTCAGCTGGAACCAGGCCTAAAGCAGAGTTCTACACCAAAAAAAGCTGTTGCCTCTTACCTCTCCAGATTTAGGTTATAAGAAAAATTGGTCTAAGTTGTATCCATGTGTTAGAGTGTCTCAAACAAATCGGTCATGTCAGATTTTCACAGCTGTTCTTCTCCCAGTGACTCTAACAAGCCCCTAGGCCTCTCTGCTTGTACAAATTATATCTCTCTCACAAGCCTAGCTCTACTCCTTGAGGAAAGCCTACTCTGATTACACACCCACAACCCAGCCAGAAGTCCCTATGTCTGAAATCACCCACTTTATCTTTCACACAACTTAGAACTTCCAACCCTGTATCAGTTACTAGGGTGTATGCCTAGGTAACCCTCTCAGGCTGAGATTCTGGTAGACAGGATTCATGGCTTATAGCAGCTTTTTCCAAAGTACATTGGAACATTAAGCCCAAGAACTGTTCTGAGGAAAAAAAGGAAGGAGGGTGGTGATGCAGGGAGCCTATGGTCAAATAACTGGGAAATAAACTTCTTGGAAGGTCATCATGTATATTAGTTTACTAAAGGCTCAGAAAATTCCAATAGTAAAAATACTCATTTAATTTTGTTTAACTTGAATTTCTCCAAACTTACCTGGCTACGGGATCTTTTTGCCACAGAACACTCTTAACACTTTGGGAGACACTGTCTTACAGAATCACAGCACTTAAGAGACCTCAGTGCTCCTACAGCAGCACCTTATCCAATATGTCTACTACTGCACCTCCATACCAGACTGTGTGTCTTCCATAAGAGCAAGGACCTTGTCCAAATCATCACAGTATTCCTGACACCTAGCAAAGTGCCTTACAAACTTAGGCCAATAAATATATGTTAAATGAATGAACTACACCCAATCCTCTCATTTCTTAAGATAAGAAAATAAAGCCCAATATGTCAACATGATCTCCTCTATATCTTAAGTGTTTAAAAGAATGTCTTACACGAAGAACGTGCTCAATAATTCTTGAAGAATGGAATGGAATGGAACAGAAGTTTCACAGCTGTGCCCCAAGCCAGAAGTTCCCATAATA
The DNA here is from genome assembly GCF_000325575.1 of Pteropus alecto. Lineage (NCBI taxonomy): Eukaryota > Metazoa > Chordata > Mammalia > Chiroptera > Pteropodidae > Pteropus > Pteropus alecto. The sequence goes on along the minus strand of NW_006494611.1, from coordinate 5,863,074 downwards.
TGATGGACTCCTGCCTCTTCTCTTCTTTTTGCCCAAGCTGGATATCAACCAGAAGAAAATGAAGATGACAAATCAGAAGAGGAAAGCCAAGGGAAAACCAAAGCCCTTTGGGATGGGAGGTAGGGAAATGGTGCCTGCAGACTGATGGAGATAAACAAGACTTGTCTGTATCTCATTTAGACTTAATAAGATAGTTTGCTGAATGTTAATTAAATACTCAGTGGTTGTTACCAACTGTGGTGATTAACTTAATTTTGAATTAAATAAGCAATAAATGCTTAACTGAAGTTCTATTAAATTTTACCCAGCAAGTGAGGAATATGAGGCTCTTAATTGACTTTAAACAAGATAGTTATGGCAAGTTAGTTGAATTTTTATTACTTGAAGATAACTGCCTTATTAAATCTAAATTGACTATTTTATTTGATAGAGAAATATGTCATCTATTTTTTTCCATTTACCAAAAACATGTCCAAAAAGGTTCACAGCTGGTCCAAAGTGCTTGGGTCAGAATTATTTTGGTTTTTAGTCCTATTCTAAAAATTTAAGAGGCAGAGAGATCTGGGAAGGAGTTCTATATGAGACTAAAGAAACATGTGATCATATTTTCTAAATCAAAAATCAGGGCTCAGCTTTCTCAGTATAGATACACATTGGAGATGTTGTTTAGAAATCATAACTCTGAACTTTCCAAGATGTTTCCATGGTTTAAAAGGCTACTTACACAAAACATCTGAAATCACAGTTACTATTCAAATAAATGGTTGGCTTTGCTACTCAACAAGCTGTATGACTCTTAGGTAAATAACTTCACTCTTCCAGGTCTTGGCGACCACATATGTTAAATGAGGAGGTTGGACTAGAGATCACTGACTTTATTCATTTATTTTTTATTTGTAGTACGTGTAGCGCCCCAAATAGTGACTGACACACAGTAGGTGCTCAATTGACATTGACCAAATGAATAAAGTAATACATAAATAAAGTTCAGGCAACTCAAAACACTAAACATTTTTAGCTCTTTCATAGCAAACTTCTCTAGCCCAGATTATCTTTATATATTGCCATTTGATAGTTCACACAAGGGAAACAAGTTCTAAAACCATTACTTGGGAATTTTTTTCATAATTAAGGAAATGTAAATTAAAAATATAATGAAATCATTTCTTACATATTAATTTAGCAAAAAATGCAAGTTATAAAATTAAATACTGATGAATATATCGAAAAGAAGTAGATTCACATACTGCTAATGAATCTACAAATTAGTACAGTCTTTCTGGAAGCTGTATGGTAACTTGCATGAAAAGTAATAAAAATATTTGGTATGTTTGTGTCTATAATTCTCTTTTGAAAGAACTTAAAACTTATTTAGCCCGTCAACAAACATTTATTTAAGGCCTACTATGGGTCGTACTCTATGGGGAAACAAGGGAAAAGATGTGGGGTGTGTTATCCTCTGGTGGGCTGACAGAGAAAAAAGAGGACAGAGAAAATATTTTCAGTAGTATCACATGGCAAGCTTTGGTCTTTTCTACACTGACCACAGAATTCCTTCAACAATCACATTATACGGAAGGCACTATTATCTCCTTCTACAGATGAGGAACTGGGAGCTTCAGAGAGGCTGAGCAACCATATATATATTCAAGGCTGTGTGCTAAAAAAAGGCGGAGCCATGATTTGAACCCAAACCTGTCTGACCCTCCAAACCATGATGCATTTTCTACTAAGTCCCTGAGGAAATTAGATATCTAGTCAGATGACCACATCATCACATCATTTGGGATAAAAAGATACAAGGGATAAAAAGATAATCACTGCAAGGAAAAGTAGAAGTGCCGAAAAATATAATTGTCTTTAGGAAATAATTTAGAAGAATCAAGAGCTATTTGTCCACCGATGTTTATCATTACATTTTTTTAAGATGCTGAATTGCATTTAATTGCTTTAAAATAAAAATTATCCTAGTGCCCACACGGGTAAATGCCTAAAGCAGGATTTATCAATTTCAAAAGATCTCTGGTTACTTAAAAAATAAATACAAAGCCCAGGCAAAAAGAAGGAGGAGCTTTTTGGTAAGAATATTAAGTGAAAGAAAACATTGTATACATACAGAAAAGTGGACGTGCACTTTTTGCGGGTTAAGATTAGGGTTACAGTCTCATAAAAGATCAGAGAGGTATTCAGGTAAAAGAGTTTTGACGGTGTTTTTTTGTTTGTTTGTTTTTAATGAAGTTGAGTAAATGTATTTTTAAATGAGTTCTTTTTCATTGTCTTTTGATAACAGACTGATGGTTTAGTGGAGCTCAATTAGCCTTTTCATTACTAAAGATACTCTTAAAACTCAAGTTGTCATTATTACCTCACTGAGAGTATTCATTCATATGTTCATTCAACATATGAATTTAACATTTGTTAAATTCTTACAATATATCAGGATCCACGATAAATGTTAAGGATATCACTATGAACAGAAGCTAAAGCCTGTCTTGAGGATCTTCTCAGGCTGGGAACAAGAGGAATCTGAAACTGTGCTAACAGAAAATTCAAATAGAAGTCCTAGTTCAACATCTAATCAACTTGAGCCCTGGGCAAGTCAATCTTTCTCAGCTTCACATTCCTGATCAGTAAAACTTGGACAATAATAATAACTACTCACAGGACTATTGTGAGGATTTACCTATAATTTGTAGAAAAACATATGATTAACTGTAAAGAACTATAAAAATGGCAACTGGTGACAGTGTCATAACTGTACTGGTGGATTCATTCCATTTTGATCAAGTTCATGCAGGCTGCCCTAGGATACAAAGACCTCCCTGATGAGTGGGTGTTAACTTACTGGCACCAAAATAGTGGCTCCTCGTTACTCCACAAGAACGGTAGCCCACCATTCTTAGTGCCTAATCATCCACTTCTGACTCTGCCTTTCGTCCAGTGTGGCTAAAATGATCCTGAGGAAGCAAAAGGGTACAGGACCCCCAAGGAAGATTGTTAAAAGTATCTTTTCTAAGAAGGGGAGAGAGGGAGCAGGGAGAGAGGCAGGTAAAAATAGTCACGGTTGATAGACCTCAAAGACAATGTATATCAATTCTTCAACCAATGCCTGAGTTTTCACTGTAATATTTCAACCAGCCACTGCTTGAAGATCTCCAGTGATTAGAAATTCAATAACTCTAAAAAAGAGCTAACTTCATTAATTAAGAGGTTTCATGGAACTCTTAATATACAAAACTAGGTAGAGATCTTCTTCTTGACAGATAGCTAACTCAACAGCCATGCACTCTGTCACCCTTCTAAAGACACTAGGCAAAGAATTGGATCACCTTGGGGTCATGCTGGGACCAGAGCTGCAGACTTTGCATGTGTCATTTGCTCAGGGTATGCAGTTACTCTTGTTTAAATGAGAACGGATGATCTCTATTCTACCTGTGAAATGTCCCTCATATCCACTGCTTCAGTCCTAATTCATCCTTGCTTTATGTTTTGCCTAAGCTACTGCAGTACATCTTACCATCTCCAGTACCCCCTCCAATCCATCCAGCAAACCATGAGCAGTTATTTTCCTAAAGCACCTATCCAACCACCTCACTTCCCTACCTAACATTCCTTCCATAGTGCAGTCTCAACTCATCAGTGCAGCAGTCAACACCTCATCAATCTAAGTCCCAACCCACCTTTTCGCCCTCATCTCCATGGCCTCTCTACTAGGCAACAGGTCCTCACAGACTCAAATTTTCCAAAGCACCACGCACTTTCTCACCTCCATGTCTCTGTCCATGGTACTTGCCTTGCTTAACAACCCTCTCCTTCTCTAGCTCATCAAACAAATTCTCACTCATCCCCCAGTGCCTAGAGTTAGTCAGCGACCAGTCAGAGCCACCAGATATCTTTGCACATACTTTTACATACTGTCTTGATTATTTAAGTGATATCCTTGGAGTCAGGGATCACACAGCATTCATGTTTCCATCTTCCAAACTCAGGTGAGTTTCACTCCTTCATTCACAAGTACACTTGGCACATGATATTGAATAAACAAACAGAAGAAAATGCCAAATAGATGCATAAATGTAACTTTAGGGTCCTATCCAGCTGCCATTACTGGAACCCTAATATTCTCCAAGTAAAGCTGCCAGGTGGTGGCTAAAAGGAGAGATTTACAGGTTGGAAATGACAGACGGCTGGAAAGCTGACCTACCTTTCACCTCATTCTAAGAAAAGTTGCCCCTTTCCCTCCGGCTCACTACCAGAGTTTGCTTTTCCCATGACAAGGAACACCCCGCCCTCTGTGTGGCAACTCCCTACTGCAGTTCCTGAAAATGACTCCTTTTCATACCAAACAAGACAGAAGCTCCAGATGCCATCTAAGTTTTTTTTCTTCTTCTTCCTGGAAACTAAACAAGAACCATAGTCAGTGAAAAGTCATCATGAAGAGTAAGTACAGTTTACTCTGGTGACCTCTTGGCACAGAATTTAGTACTGCATTGGCAGTTATAGTTAGAGATCTTTATCAAGATGGGTCACTGAATGGGAAATAACTGCAAAAAAAAAAAAAAAAAAAAACAGCTTAAAGTACACACGGGGACAGAGAATCAATCTTATTTCTTAACTATTAGCAGCCAGAGCCATTGTAGCTGCCCCATCACAGGAAGGACTAAGCCTTCCTGTCCTTCAATGTCTGACCCTCCCAACAAGCTTCCACACATGTTCCAGTGGACTCACATGCTCCAAAACTTCTTCATTTCACCTCTCTCGTTGCACTTTCTTATATTTTAAGCAGGTATTAACATGTTTTATCAACCCTAATAAACTCTTAAGTGCCTACAATCTAGGCTCCCCCTTCAAACATCCTCAAACTTTACCTTTATGAACGTAATTCACTGGAAAAAAAAAAAAAAAAACAAGAAACAAAAACGTTTCTCAAGCACCCAGCCTCTCCTCTAACAAAACAGCAGAGTTCGTTGGGTTTTTACCTTAGGCCTGGCCTTATGCATTAGATACATGACCTCATTCAATGCTCACAAGGAGGGTAACCATATGATTAATCCACCAAATGAGAACACCTCTGAGAGTGAAAGGGGTCACGATTAATACTGCACCAGGACACAAGCATAAACCAGTGCTATCATGAGAAAAACGAGAAGGTACAGTCCCTCTAACTTTGAAGCCAGTATTGTTACAATAGCCATTTTTACAGATAAGAAAACTGAGGTTAATATTAAGGACAGGAATCCCTTAATAACCAAAATGTGGTCTCCTAAAAATGCCAAGGAACTCACACTACATTTGTCCACAACCATCTTCCCCTAATGAAGAAGGTCCTCCACCTCTTGAAACCCTCTGCAACGTGGCAGCTGGGCAGCTGGCTGATGGCCTGAATGACTAAGAAATGCTGACAATGGCTATGGCAGGAAAAATGCCAGTACTGGAGGTGGAACGAGTCCAAAGCACATTTTTTGAAGGTCAGTGAAATAACCCTGCCCTGCCCTGATCCTTTCGCTGACCTGCCCCATGAAAAGTTCCCACACAAGTTTCTGAGGAAGACCTTACACCATCTCTCACCATCAATTTTCCATTTGAACTACTGGGGGCTTTGATGTAAGTCCATGACACAAGCAATCACTGCAGCAGAAGCAAACCCTGCAAGGCTGAAAAACACAACACAAACAAAACCCAAAAGAGTGAGATGGTCACAGTGGAAGAAGGGATACTGCACAGCCATTCTCTGATGATGAACCATCTGTCTGCATAGCCTAGAATGCCTGTGAATGTCTGTGGTACTCACTCCACTTTGCTGAGTGCACTATTCTCAACAGTGGTGCCCTCATTAATAGAGGTCTAAAAATGAGTCAGTCAGTAAGCCAAGTCGTGCCTGTGACCACCCAAGGGAGCACCCTCCATTACATGGCACTGCTAGGATTTGAACTTGGAGCTATCTGCTTCTAAACCTCACGATATCCATTAGTAAGGCAAAGTGCCATCCCTGTGTTATAGACACCACACTGGGCACCAGGAATTGCCACATTATACAGTATATTATTATTTATAAAGCAACATCATCAAAATTTCTCTGGTTCTCTCAAATGCACTATGATATATCATATGATCTCTATTTAAAGGTAACTAAGGCTCACTTGGGGATATTCTGGAACTTGCTTAAGATCACAGGGCTAGTGTGGGTGGCTCAAACACAGGTCTTTGTTTTTCCTATACCAAAAACTATTGGTGATGTTACTGCCAAAATGATGGCATGGTAAAGCCCAGATCCTCAGGACTCGAGAGTCTTCAAACTCATTCTCAGTTGCCTTCCAAAGTCCCAGACACAGGCAGCTACTGTTACTAATTAGCACACAATGAAATAATAACGGTTCTTGCCTGTGTAAGGACTTTCACATCAATTTCTCACGCTCGCTTAGTGAGGCTGAGGACTAGGACAGGAGCTTTGGATACAGGAGACTGATTCTCACTCTGCCACTTAAGGCCAAGCACCCTGTGGGAAGGTTTCCCCCATCCCCTGAACCCTTGCCCACACTCTGCAAGACAAGACTGATCCTGCTGACCCATCTCTTGGATAGCAGTTGGGAACAATGTAATAAAACCAACTGTAAAAGGCACTTGCTCCATGAAAAGTGCTATGAAGGCTATGAAATACTAATGGGTTCTGTGAGATGGGTTGAGATGGGTGTTTTAAGAAGGAAGTAAAAAACAGGAGGATCTACCCTGTAACAGATCAATACTGGCAGCCTGAAAACCTTTAGGCAGGCAAAAATAATTTTTTTTTAAAAAAGGGAATGCTGAGGGTGGGGGTGGGGCTGTGTCACAAGCAAAGGACCTGGGAGTTACCAAGGAGTCTGAAGCTTGGTTCCTGCAAACAAGCCACAGGCATAAATGAGAGCAAAAGAAATACATCCCCAAACCACACACAAACTCAAACGCAACCATCAGTAATCCCTTTGTTTTCAAAGTGCAAAGCACAAGGTTCAAGCCCAGAAACAAGATCTCTAAATCAAATCCCCTCCCAAATTACCCAAAGCACAGCCCCCGGAGGGGTAGGGGCAAAAGGAGAAGAATGTGTCAGGCCTGGCTCAGCAGAAACAGAATCAAAAACACCTTTGAAAGGAGGCTGGCCACACCCCAATTCCAGCTCAGCTAACAAAGGTGTGACTAAGCAACTCTGTCCCTTTCCTGGGGCCTCAGTTTCCTCACCTATACAATGAGGAAGCAGGTCGCTTTGGCCACCATGGCCCCAGCCACGCCTCTAAGGCAGGAACTGGCTGCCAGCTTGCTGGTTCTCCTACTATCTACAAGCTCTGATCACATAAAACAGTTTTTCCAGCCAAGGCTGATAAGCTAGCAAATAATTAGAAGGACAAGAATAAGAACTCAGCTGCCTGATATGATTCTAACAGCAAGCAGCTTCCAGAATCCTTTCTTCCCCTCTCTACTCTGCTGACCTGGTGCAGGCCCTCCTGCCGTAGAACATTTCAGCCGCCTCCTAAGCAGGTCCCTGCCTATGGTTTTGACCTGCTATCACTCTGCCATCAAAGCTCCCTAAAGCAGAGAGGCTCTCTTGGCTCAAAAAGTAACGAAAACTCTGCTGCCCCCACACTCCCACCACTGCCATCATCCTTAGCTCATCTATCAGCCTTTACCATCTAACCCTCCCTAGCCAGAACCACCTTTCGCAGTGATCTCCAACATACCCTTCTACTCCAAACCCTCTTAGGCCTCAGGCCTGTGTGTATATACATATATCAAGGTCTCACTGTTTTGAAAGCTCTTCCACGCCTGTCCACCATACGAACTCTCCTATTCACTCTTCAAACCCCAGCCCAAATGTCTTCTTTTCCATGAGTATTCATCTGTTCTTTCAGGTGTTTGGTCGCTCCTTTCTTAGTGCTCCCATTAGTCCTTTGTTTATCACTCTAGTAAGGCCTTACCATGTTCTATTTTAATCTCTTTCCTATGCTAGAATCGAAATCCTTGAAAACAGACCCTTGTCTTCGTAAGCCAGTATCTAGTCTTTCTGTCCGGCATATGGTATTCACTCAGTACACATGTGCTGGATTAAATACAAGAGGTTGAGGGGGATGTGATCACACATGTTCGTAGGGTTGAAGCGGGCAGGAATCTGGGAATGGCTTCATATCACAAGGTGGGTTTTGACTTTGAAATGAAAGGGTCATAGGTTTACAACAGGCAGGGACAATGGAGAGAGGCCAGGAACTCCAGGTAGAGAAAACACATTAGAAAAAGCATGAATAAGGAAACAGGAATGTTCGGACCACAGAACCACCTGACTGTGAGAGAAAAGTGAAAGAGCAGTTTTAATTGCAATTACTCAGGAGAGCTAGTTTAGAGACTCAGCTCTGCACTACCAGTCCCCTAATCTTGACCCTGACAGTGGGACTGCCCAATACCTTCTGTGGCAGGTACAGCATAGATTCTCAATCTAGTCCTGAGACTCTAGAGGCCCAAGCTTCTGGGTCAATAAAAACAGTACCCCTCCCCCAACATGGCTATCTGTGGTTACAGTGAACTAACTCAATCCCTTTCTTCAACTAACAAATATTTCCAGAACACCTACCGTGTCCCAGGCACTCCTCTGGACACTAAGAACATGATCAGTAACAAAGGTACCCTTGCGATCCTAATGAAGCTTAGTTTAAAATGGAGGGGAGACAAAGACAAGCAAACATAAAAGGTCAAGTGCTGATTCATGCTTATATTGTGTCAGTGAACACTATTCTTTCATTTCACAGTTACTGAACACCTTCAGGGCACCAGAGATGATATGGATTCAAAGATGAAGACACCAAGGTCTTATTTACTTTGCAGGGTGCCATTCCTGGTGTCTGTGCCTGTATCTGGGAATCACCGAAATGCAAATGACCTACCTGAGGCAAGCAAGCCACAAAAAGGACTTGACTTGATCCCTCAGAGTCCTGAGCCTGCAAGCTTTCTTGGAAGAAGGGGTGTGCATGACCCAGGGAGGGCAGGATCCAAAAGGAGCTATTTGGCTCAACTCCAGAGAACACCTAGCATTGTCCCAGGAGCCACAGATCAAGGACAATAACTGAGATCAACACTTCATCACCTCCCTACTTTGTTATTTCAGTGCCCCAACTGCCTCTCAAATCCTTATCAAATCCTTTTCACCAGGGATGTAAGGTACAACATGGTAACTATAGTTAACACCACTCTATGCTATACATGAAAGAGTAAATCCTAAGAGTTCTCATTACAAGGATCTTTTTCTTTTTTTTTTACATAAAATGATGCATGCTAACTAAAGTTATGATGGTAATCATTTTGCAATATATGTAAGTCAACCCATTATGCTGTACATCTTAAACTTATACAGCGATATATGTCAATAATATCTCAATAAAATTGGAAAAAATCCTTACCTCCAGCTAGTTATGGAGAGAGAAAATGCCCAAAAGGTAGAAGAAATGGTAGAATCTTAAGAGACGGAATGGTGAGAAGAACCAGTGTGGAATTGAGAAGCCTGCTCACCCAGGTAAATCCTCAATTATGATCCTATCAGGGCCCAATAAATGTATACTGAATTAAATTCTAAGGAACAGCACTGAAAAACAATGTGGATTTGAACTTTTCATTCTATGAACACATAAAAGAGTGGTGACGAAGTTATAGATCAGGCAAGGTTGGAAACTCAGCCACATCACTTAGTAGTTGGGTAACCCTATTTAACCAAACTCATTGTCTCATCTGTGAAATGAAACTGATAATCATAAAACCTACTTTAATGAATCAGTATGAGAATGTCAAGCACTCGAAAAATTTTCAAAGTTATTATTATTACTATTATTATTGGAAAGAACAACAGAAAGATTAACATTTTCTACCTTCAATTCTGTGGTTGAGCTGCTTCCAAGCATAAATGCCATTAACCCTCTGGCCACCCACTCACCCTATTTGCGGAAAGTCAGAAGAGAGGAAGTCCTCAAGGATACATCTATGTCCTCTCTCATTTCTGTGACCTGGCCATTTATTTCCTCTGTGACTTGTGCACTAGCCATTTATTTCCTCCATGCCCCTGGACAACCTGGAGCGGTCCCACAACACACTTCCATCCTTTCCTCCCTTCCTGTCACTCTCATGTTCTCTGCTTCATACACACCTTCAAACTCAGGGATTTCCAACCAGATAGGAACTCCCTGCATGCAGCACAACCTTACCTCCCCTTCCTCTCCTCGATTTCTGCCAGCACTGCACAGCCTTCCATGCCATATTCCAAGAAAAGTCCCCACCCATCAGTGCACACACTGAACTAAGATTCTTAACTACTGCCCAAGGTCAAAGTCTCAGGTTCACTCAACCAGTGACTTAAACTATGCTTCCTGCATTACTATTCAAATACTTATTCCCAGAGATGGTTCCAGAGCTCCTGCCCATGCTTGTTCTCATGTGAATCTCTATAGCCTACAAGATAAATTTAAATCTACTTAGAAAAAATAAAAGTCCTCCACTTTCTTCAATTCCCACAGCCCCCTTCATGCTAGCCATTCAAAATACAGCCTCAAGAATACATCTTCCCTACATCTGCATTCACCTCACAGGTTGTCTCTTACCTGTCCTTCTTCCACTTGGATAACTCCTACTCAGCCCCAAAGATCGTCTTCAGACACCATTCTCTCTGTGCCCAGCAACCGAAACATACCCCTAGAGCAGTGTGCACACACACACACGCATGCTCATCCAGGACCAGGACGTGTCCTTCTCAATTTTGTACTCCCAGGGCCAGCCAGTTCCTGGTTCACAGTAGGTAGGCTCCCAAACTTGTGTGCTTCCTGCACTGCTCTTTCTGTGTAAATAGCCACGTGTTCCATCCTCTGTTTTTACCATGTTACCTGGCATCTTTTATCGCCCTGTCCATTTTCCAATAAAAGTAGCAAATCTCTGGGCTAAAGGGGCTTTCCAGTCCCTGTGAGTTACACTATGCCCTTGGCCAAAAACCCATCAACATTCCAGCATCTTAAACCACAGTTCAGAAATCAAATCCAAACTGACTCTTCCCCAGTTCCCAATTAACCCATGCTAGTTCCACAGCAGGGTCAAGTCATATATTAACACCAAAAGTCAAAGTTATGGGTTGTAATTCTGAGCACATTTCTAATTAGCCATGTGACCTTGGACAAGGGTTGCAGTGGAGATGACAGTGTCACCAGGCCCAAGGCTTGGGGGATTTTTGAGATTCAAATGGAATATCTATCTGATGGGAAAGTGTTGTATAAAGTGCAAAGCACTGTATATTCATACAGATTATGATTAACAAATTTTATCAATTCTAAATCATTGTAAGATGTACCATCATCAACTTAGAATGAAAAATTGCTCAACTATGACATATCTGTAATTATAAGACAACCCAATTTCAGTAATATTAAAATTTGAAAAAGTGTGTTTTAGAACTGATGAAATACAAGTTATTTGACTCTAAAATACAAGAACCTGCTATAAAATCTTCATATTTGCCAATGGAGCATGATAGGTACTCAGTAATATATTTAAAAGAGTGAACATCCACTGACAATATTCTTAGGCCAAATTATTGCCACTCTGCCTAGAAATGGGCAACAGAAGACTTCCCAGTGCCAGTCCTGCTCTCAATCATGTCCCACCCTGATCAAAACCCTCAAATGATGGCTTCAAGTCACATCCAAACTCCCAAGACCGACATTTTTAAGGCCCTTTATAACCAAATCTCCTTTCACACCAACCACTGCCCGGGACTGTCTACCTCCCCCAAAGCGATGACCTCTCCACCAGAATATGTCACCCCAAGGGTGCTATTCAGTCCCAGGCATAGTAACCAACTCAGCAGCCCAGATTCTTCTCCCTCTGCCCATCCCCAAAGCCAACTCTAGGCCCTCCTGCTGCTTACAGGAAGCATGACCCCAAGGGACCGCCTGATCCAAAGGTCCCAGGCCTTCACTCCTTCCATTTAGACAGGTAACCCTAACTACTTATCTCCCACTTAAGGTTTAAATTCCAGATTGTCAAGGCCTGGGTATTAGAGTTGAAGGACTGTCTTGCAAAGGTTAAATGCAATATACTTCCTTTTAACAGTCTCCTAGTGCTGGCAAGAACCCAGGAAGGAAGAAAGCTGGTCATTGGGCCCTATTGGGAGTTCTGGTACCCCACCGTCCACCATTATCCACTGCAGACTCGAAAACTAGCATCCGCCTTCTCTGGGCCTTTATTTTTGTTTCCCTATCTGTAAGAGTGAGGGAGGGTAAGGATTGGGAAGGGGATGGGGAGGAGTTTGTTGCTTTCCGTCCCTTCACTTATGAGCTTTCTTAAAATACACAAGTTCTGGGGGAGATAAGCTATGGACTTTCTTAAAATACACAAGTTCTGGGAGAGGTAAGCTATTAAGTCACTAACACCTTAGTGAGAATGAGTTTTATTGAGAGGCAAGCCATTTAGAAAAGGGGGAAGAGGTGAAAAGAGAAAGGATCGGAAACAAAGTTAAGTGAATCTGATACCAGGAAAGTAACTCAGGGGTGACCCTAAGATTTTGCATTTTGTATCCAAGGCTGGAAGGCAATGGATCCCTAAAAGGGAAGCCAGAGAGATCTTTCTGTTCCCCTAGCACCTCTCCCTTCATGTCGCTGCTGGCTGGTTTCAGAAAGTTCCCTGATCAAGTGGTCCCCCTCCAAAGGGCCATCTCTGTTGTCTCCCCAGGGTCCGGGAAATCAAATGCCTTTCCCTGAGCTCCTTAAAACTTTATCCAAGCCTTTTCCCCAGCACTCAGCACTTTCCATCTGGGATAAGGTTGGACTCCGTGGTTGTCTGAGTGGTCCTTGAAGGCAGGAACTGGGCCTCATCTGCCTCTCTGACCCAACAACCCGGCACAGAGCCTGGCACACAGTGAGTGCTCCAGTAATGCTTGGAGAAAGGGAATTAGGAACCTGGAGCCATCCACTTTAATTACAGCTTGGCCTTAAGTGACTGACTTCGGCGGCGGCCCTCCTGTCCTCTGGACCTCAGTTGCCCCAACTGTAAAATGGGAGGCTTGGACGTCTGGGTTCCTAGGCCCCTTCCACTGTGACAACTGGGATTCCGCGAAAGCTCTAAGCGGCTGGGTGTGGCCCCGCCCCCTGGGAGCCGAGCAAAGCCCGGGCAGGGGGCGCGTAGGAAAGAGCTCAAATCTCGCC